>NC_080044.1:65382300-65749332 GCF_012489685.1 Lotus japonicus | reverse complement strand
GCACGCGCGTGCTTCAAGAATTTTGTAGTTTGTTTTGTAACTCATGTGTTAGATGCTCTCTTAACCCTTATATCTCGTTATATTAGGATTTTATATAAAAAGCTCATTAGTAGGATATTCGCTATTGTTTTTTTTTTTCTCTTCAAAAATGAGCGCACTTCATGTTAAAATTTCATGTTCTATGTTGGTATAAAGGAATATGATTTTGTTTACTTGGAATAAAGTACACAATTCATGAGTTATGTGCAGTAAAATGAAGAGCAGGTAGTTTTTTTACTCAAATTAAATGATTGAACAAAGTTTATGCCAATTTGCTTGGTTCTTTGAAAAAGCCCTGCTTCTGCTCTGGTTAGCACGCTTCAGGCACCAGCTAGGGAACTTGTCATGGTTCTCAAGGCACATGTGAAGAATCTCGAAGAACAGGCGCAATAGATAAGTTTTCAATGTTGTTTTGTTTTGATTTAGTTGAATGTTTTATATCCCTTTTGTTTGTTGCATTTGAGCTGGTTTGTTTATCTTGTTAATGTGTACATTGATGTGTTTAGAATGATGCGAAGTTTAAATTTTTGCTGCTAGCTTAGGGATGGATGCTTTGAAAACTTGTTCGCACTGAATGATGCAATTTCTCTTGTTATAATTAGTTATTCTGTGCATTGAGCATTGTGCTGTTGTTTTCCCCCCTTGTTCATTGAAGTGCTGGTATTTTGTGTAGCCTGCCATAATTTTGTTATTGGTTGATGAAGTGAGGCTTTATGTAGAGGAAACTATTAAGGGGGGTTTATCGCATAAATACTTGTTCATATGCTAATTTGAGAAACTTACTGAAATAAGCTCAAAATATATTATAGGTAGGTATAAAGCGCTTATTCATTAGCTAATTTGAGCTGGTTTTGGGAATTTGATCAAAACAACTTATTTGTAAGATAATAAGCTATTTACATAAGCTCTTCCAAAGACTTGCATTCTTGTGTAAGTATGGACTTTGAAGTTCAATTTGAGGTCGTTCTCATCAAATTGATAGGTTATTGGCAAAGGTACCATGTTATACTGGATATTGTCATTGAGTGTGTTCTGATTTCTCATCAAATGAGTTTGTCCCAGTTGTAGCTACATTTTGTGAGAGAAGGAGTTGAACATAGGAAGTAAACATAAATGTTCAAACTTGGCTAATTTTTTTAGGAAGGTCATTCCATCTTACTGTCTTCCTTCACATTCAAAGTGTTTGCATGCTTTTTGAAGTATGCTTGGTACATAGCAATAGCATGAACAATCCCACTTTCTTGAACATGCTTCATACCTATGAGTCTAAGCAAAATGACATGGATCAAGAACACCCCCACCCTATTCACTTGATTAACCAGTACTTTATTATTGAAATCCTTAATAAACTAAAGTTGTAAGAGGATGCAACCGTTGTTGCTTATGAGTATCATCCCTCTTTTAAGCTTACCAGGACATTTGGAAATTCGCTGCTTCATGATTCAGAAAGCTGAATTAGCAGTAATATCAGTCATATTTCCATGAAAGCAACAAAACTTAGGTGTAATAAAAAACAATCCTGAACTGAAAAGTGAAAACCCAAGTAAAATACAGAAATTCAATTCCTAGTTCGTAATTCCGTATCACTTACTTCTGAGCATGATTGCACATGATAAAATGTCAACACGGATACAACATCATGAAAATGAATTCTGGTTATGGAACATACAACCAATTCTATGTATTAAGGTTTAGAGGAATGCTATGAATGCAATACTCTGTATACAAATACTCGAGCTTTGTTTCTTGATGTTTGTAATGTTATTTCAAATTTTCATACAAATGTACATGCAATCCAAGGACTGTTTAATTTTTGTTTATTTGGAAAACTAGAAATTTTTGTTCTACTCTGTGTATGACTCTTTTTAAGAAGAGGATTTTAGATTTTAGTTTTAACACTAAATTGCAGAATTGATAGCATTCTTTTTATGATTTATTCTCTCACTTTTAATTAATAGACTTTGTTAGGCTCCAATACTGTCTTTATCTTTCCAGTAAGCACTGAAATATATGTACCTGACAGAGATAACTTTTTTAAGTAACTGCTTATGAATTCTAAACCAGAAGCATCAAATTCTTTAAACTATTAGAATATTGAACTGCACACCCTCCGGTCACATATATAAGCAAAAATAATTTTTTAGATTCATTCATTTAATGAATGTATCTACTCATCAATAATGACTAGATACATTCATTAGATGAATGAACCTAAAAAGTTATTTTTACTTATATATGTGACTGGAGGGTGTACATTTTATAAGACCATTTACAATGGTTCAACACCCTCAACACCGCTTTTTCTCTTCCCAATATTCCACATCATTTTCTCTCTCCAATTCAACACTCATTCAACTTTTACCCATTTTCATTCAACACCAACACCCTACCCCACCACTTTTTTATTTCATATTTTTATTTAATTTTATATTTTTATTTTTATGATTTACATAAAATTACAATTATCGATTTAAATTAAATTAAAACAATAAACACTTAACAATTTTTTTTTTTAATATAGACAATAATTTATTTTATTTCCTTAACTTATTTTATTTTATTGTTGGGATCCATTTCAAAACAATGGCTAATAGAAAGATAATAAAAATAGTGAAAAACTTGGTTTTTTTTTTCTGTGTCCAAATCAAACGAACCAAGTCTCTATTTATAGAGGAAAAAAATCATGAATTTTGGTGAAAAAATAATTTCCAGAAAATTTTTTTTGCAATGAAATAATTGAGTTCAAAAGATTAAGATGATAAAAATCCGGACAACGAACCAGAACGTGCCACGTGGCACCGGTTACCCCTCTCAACATGTTGAGAACTCTCAACACCTTCTCTCCTCCACCTCATCTTCAACACAACTCTCAACAGCACTACACCCTCTCAACTACCCTCAACTCCCCTCTCAACGCCACCATTGCATTTGGTCTAAGTAACAAATAATGAATTCATATTGGATTTTTCATATTTATGATTATTCATTTTTTTATTATATATATACTGCAAGAAATGCGCTAATTAGCGTTGACTTAGTGTCAGTGTCGTGACTCACGTTAAATGGACTGTAGCTAAAGGTTTAGAGTCTATCATCATAGTTTAGCTGATTCTAAACTGATGCACCCCACTTGGCATTTCAGCCAAAGCAAATTCATAAACACTAGCGTTGGTCAAATAGACTGATCAACACTATGTGTGATGTAGAATCATAATGTTTATGTCGCCCATGGCCGATGCTAATATTGGCTGTCAATGCAAAATTGACAATGAGGTACAATCCTTTGTTCACAGTTTACAAGCACTAGTTTGGTCACTCTCGGCTGAGGCAAGCAATATTCCTGACTTGGAGTTATTATGCTTATAGTATCTCCAAGTTAAGGGTTTTGCTTGCTAGCACGAGACTTCCAAATTATAGATCCCTATTGCTAGCAAATGATGTAAGTCATCACCAAATTTCTATTGACATCCAACAAAATAAAAGGTAATCTACGTATAGGGGTGTATCCATGATTATTTTGTTGGAGGCCGAAATAAAATAATAAAAAATTATCCAATGAATATTTATATGCTCTAAATAAGAAAATATTATTTCAATACAAATTTTTGTTCTTTCATTGTGTTAAAATTATCTATTATAACCATATCAACATTGAACTTTTATAGTTCACATCATCTCACTTCTCTCATTGCATGGTAAATTTCACACATTATATGAGAATAAGAATCTCTCAGTTTCAAAAAAAAAATCTCTCAATTGCAAAATTTTAAAATCAAATTTAAACTCAAATTCTTTCTAAATTTTATGTTTTACAATTTTTTTTTTGAAAATCAAACTTTATTATAAAAAAAATGTCCAAACAAGCGAGACAAACCAAACTGGCTAATCAATCTCTTAACAAATTTCTTTTACAATCACTTTCTAAAAATGTTTTTTTCCATGATCTTTAAAATTATTTTGACTTAGAACATATTCATTCTTCGTAGTTTTTAATTTATTAAATTCATTTTAGAATAATATATCCTCTTCAGAAGACTATAGTCTACTAGTGCGATTTGTGTTTGAAGTTTTTAATAAATAAAGTAGTATATATATGTATTTTAAAATTATAAATATGTCAATCGTATATAAGTCAACAATGTTAAAATATATGAAGAAAAAAATGAAATAAATAAATGAAATTGTGTTGTTTACATTAAACATTTCCAAAAACTTCCTTAAATACTGGTCTGTTGTTTTTCCGACTCATCCAGTATGCAAAGTTTAAGACCTTTTCTTGAGCGTATTCTAGAGAGAGCTGCATATAACTGACCATGACTGAAGGCGGGTCTCGGAAGGAAGAACCCAACCTGAGATAGTGTTTGTCCTTGACTTTTGTTTATGGTCATCGCAAAACATACTGCAATTCGAAACTATCTTCTTCTGAATTTAATTGGAAATTTGGAATCAGAAGGAATCAAGTTTATTCTTAAAATGTGCACTTTGCCATTAGCATTTGTTCATGTGATAACAGTTGCACCAATAACACGTTCACCAAGGTCATCCACAATTAACTTGGTTCCATTGCATAAACCTGTTGTTTGGTCTATATTTCTCAAAAACATGATTGAAGTACCAACTTTCAATAATAGTTTGTGGTTTGGGATTCCTGAACTTTCAGTGTCGTTCAAAATTTTGTGGTAAACCACTCACCTCAGATTTCAAAATCTTCAACAGATCGCAAGGCAGAGTTAAAGCTCAGATATTCATGTTCTGGTGCAACTATAATGCCAAACATGTAAGTGTTTATTATTTCAACAGCCTCTAGGGTAGATGACCAATATTGCTCTATCTTGAAAGAATTGCAGGTCTTTCATTTTGTGTGGAAGGTCAGGATATGCATATTTAATCAATTCCATTAATGAGCTAGGACTAATTGGGATGAGCAGATCTGGATGGATTTGAACATCATACCGTCTTGCTCCGGAATCAGGATTATCGCCATTTTCAATTTTAAGAATCCAATATGTAAACTCTTTGATTTCTTTTGCTTCATCAATCGTCTCAGCTGCGGTTAGCTGCATGTTCTTAGATAATATGGCCCACTTTGCAATGCTTCCACAATGATGAAGAGTTTACAATAGCTTCCACAACTTCATGTCTGCTTTCTCTAGTTATTACATGTAGTATTTGTCTAAAATCACCTCCAAGTATTACTACTTTTCCTCCAAAAGGTTTATGTACGTTGTCTTCATTTTTCAACCTCATTAAATCTCAGACTATAATGTTTAGAGCTTCGAAATAAAAATTAGTTATCTTGGTCTAAGTGACGTGGATAAAGTGTTCAAACAATAGTATTTGCGGTTCCACATAGCGACATAAAAAGTAGAAGCCTTCTGAGTTTGACAACACAGATGTGACAACCCTCTCATATAAAGACTTTTGCTCAGGTTTAAGCATACTAAACAACTCTTCATATTGTATCTTTAATACATCTTTTTATAGTTTGGTTCATCGACAATAAATTTATTGTCAAATTGTAGGACTTCATCATATTATGGAGATGGCAAAGATGGGTAATCATTTAATGATCTACCATTTCTTTGGAGAAACTTCTCAATTTCAATGATACATAAATTTTTCAAATCAGCATCTGCGATTCGTAGTCATTCAGGCAAGAAGGAAGATTGACTAATGATTTTTAATTGTATCGAATATAACTAATGTTGTTCACACACTTTGCATAACTATCATGCGCAACGTGATTTTCTAAAATTTTGAATTTCATTTAAATTAAAACCAAGAAATAATTATGTTATTATAGAAACATTTCAAATCTTAATAATATAACTTGAAAACATACATACCTGGATTTTGAAATGTTTTTCTTCTGAGGTGTAGAATGTCTTATGATAAGAGAAGCCAGCATGCATCCCAAACATCATTAGGTTTTGAGATTGAATTCATCATTAACATTCTTAAAAAGAGTTTCCGCATTTGTTCTCCGGAAGCTAAATAAGAGACTTCTTTAATTGCATCTATATATTCTTTGTCATCTGTTAGCAACCCTAATGGATCGCATGCTTCCTTAAAAGTACCATATGTTATTCCATTCACCGTTCTTATACTTCTTACAATATACAACCCTATTACATAGTTAGTAGGATTCTCATGTAATATAACTCTTTGATTCCTTGGGGATATACTGCAGTCTTCCAATTTTAAAACATCTTTTTCTTGGTTTTCAGATTCTATCTTTTTTATGATAAACAAATCTACTTGGAAATTCAGCATATGTTAGATTGCGCCCATACCAGTATTTCTCATTAGTTGCAAGCCAAGCCAAAAACATTGTGGATTTTGTACCACTCTTTTCAAGAACATCTCCAACGTCTTCATCATCATTATAGTATACCAAATATTCATTTGGAAGATGAAAATTTAGTTTTTGCAACAACGGTCATCGTTTGTGTATGGTAAATCCAAATGTTCTCAAAGCCGCCTCACACGGAGAAAGATAACGACAATCATAATATTGCTCTTTCGCTTGAGCATTGTTGTCCTTATTTAAAATTTCAAGCATTGTTCGGTCTGTACCTTTGTTGATATATTTGAACAAATATTTTATAGCATTGAACTTGTTACAATACTCTACATTAATGTGACATTGATACTTCATAAGGAGAGTGAGATTGTAAGGCACAACATACCTGCAATGTAAAACATGTCACATGCATATTACAATTGTAATAAATAACATATATGGGCTATCTTTCATTTTTCACGAAGTTATGTTTTTTCAAATTGGTATCAATTTACTGTATTCGCAATGTATATTACACTTGTAATAAATAACATACATGTTATTAATTTCAATATCTTTTCTCATAATTACAATCCTTGATTGCCTTCTTCTGTATTGCGGGTAGTCTTCTCCGTCAATAATGGTGGTGTTTTAAACTTTATTCAGAAAGAATTTAGTCCGCATCTACCATTCTCCGTGCATGGTGATTTTTTGTTTGCACTGCCACACGGTCCATGTATCATGAAGTTAGAAACTATAGCGTGCAACTTGAGATATAATAGTGGATCAGGAAGTTCTGCAGATATGGCTTTGCCAATGTCGTTCCCAGTAAATAGCCCGTGCAATGCATGAGTGTTTTAAATATTTAAATATATTTAATTATTTTTAGTGTTTTTAAATTTTTATTGTATTTTTAAATTTATTTGTAGTACAAAGAACATGCCTAAATTCTTGTTTTTAAATCACTACTTGAAAATATCTCACCATAGCACATACACTAAGTATTCAAGTCTGTATAACTCTTGATTTCTTTATCCATATGATTGAGTCAACGAGTTTCAAAAATATATAATAGAATAATTTGATATTTTTTAGGCTTAATTGCAACTTTGGTCCCTAACGTTTACCAATTCCATGATTTTAGTCCCCCACCTAATTTAATTACACGGATGGTCCCTGACTTTGCTGGTTGTCTACAACGTTGGTCCTGTCGTTTATTTGTTAACGGAGGAGGCTTACGTGGATGTCCAATTAGAGAGAGAAAGAAGGACTAAAGAGAGAGGGAAGCACGTGAGACCTGCAGCTGTCATCTTCTACCCTCTTCCTCCTTAAAAAACAGAGCACCGTGAGGAAGATGTTTCGAAGCGCTTGAGATTGGGCGAAAAGGGAAGATATAAAGAACGAACGAGTCTCTTGAGGCAAGAAAGAAGGTTGAATCAGTTGCTGGTCTCTTTCTCTCTCCAATTCGACTTCCACATCAGCTAAGTGACCATCCACGTAAACCTACTCCGTTAACAAATAAACGGTAGGACCAATGTTGCAGACGGCCAGCAAAGTCAGAGACCATCCGTGTAATTAAATTAGGTGGGGGACTAAAATCGTGGAATTGGTAAATGTCAGGGACCAAAGTTGCAATTAAGCCTATTTTTTAATAAATCACAATTTAATTCATAATTTTTAAAATTAAAGATAATATTGATTTTTTTTAAAAGTAAAGATAATATTAAAGCTATTCTAAAATATTTTTCAACATATAGAAACTTAGTTAGAATAAAGATTAACTATATCATTCATTCTGTGGGTTGGTGGTGGGTTCTTTGGCAGTATCAGTTTGTACTTTATCCTTGACTTGGGTTGTATTATACTCAAGGTTTATTAATATATTCATTCATCTTTCGAAAAAAAAAAGATTAACTATATCATACGTATACTCACCTTTCAAAAAAAAAATTCACCTCCTTTCAAAAAAGAATTCACCTACTTTTTCTCTCCATCTCTTTCTTATTTTCTTATCACTATCTCATGTTATATCTTTGTTTCTCACTATTCTATTATTATCTCTTCCTTGCGCATAGCTGTATTAGATGGTGTAAAAAAAGTATTGATTACTATTTATTAAATCACATAACCTGCGAATATTAGACTGGTATATACATAGTAAAATTAAGCGAGCAATATAAATAAAAAATATGGTTTAAATATTAGAGTTAACCAATACTAAAAATGTCTCTAGACTCCATGAAGATAGCCTAGTTATTAGAGTTAAAATGAGGAAGATACCAAGAAGAAATAATTAAGCTAAAATCTTCCTCAAAATTCATATCAATGCCATCTGAAGCCATCAAACATTTATATGTTTTTCTTCTTCTTTGATAATCTGCATCAAATTAATAAAATTACTTCATATGAGGATGAAATTCAGAAACCACAGTTTAAGAATTGGACTGTTGAGAGGATGAAATCAAGAAACTCAATGTTTGAGATAAGCCTGATGCATAATCTTATTTGTACAAATTAAAGAATGTTTAAGAATTTTGGTGCTTTTCCTGGATGGTTCTCATAAACAAATTCATGAATCAAAGAGTGAAACCATACCAAATAGAGCAACATCCGATCCTTCAGATTCAAACCAATTAGTTATATAAATAAATCTCTATTTGATCGTAATTTGAAAAAATAAGTAAAAACTACATAACAATATGAGAATAATGCTTGACTTACTATCTTTGAAATGAAAAAATATGCACTTTCCTTTAAACGACACACCAAATTTCTTGTCTCTCTACCCTAAAAAAAAAATTCCTTGTCTCTCTTTCAATTATCTTTAAATTCGTACTCTATCATAGTGGTCTTACAATAGTATTTTTTTAGTAAAAAGATTATTCTAAAATCTCATGAGTGGAAATGAAGGCCATAATCCAAGACTCTTGTTACTGATTAATGAAAGGCATAGAATTATCTCATATTCTAATAATTGAAAAATTTGAAGAAAAGTCAAATGAACAGAGTCATAACCCTCTCCTCACAATGCAATTTTAAATCGTGAATGTGAGGAAAAAAAGAGGATTGCTATATCCTCCGAAACAATGAGCCGTATAATCCTTCGGAAAAACATTAATGAGCTTTGTAGAATTGTTGGTTCAAGATACAACCTAATATCAATTAATTTCTTTTTGACTTTTTTTCTTTTACCGAAGTTACCTCTTGAATGCTTCAGTTAAAAAAAAATAAAAAAAAAATGTCACTTTCTTTCCTTCTCTCAGTGTTGTTTCCTTTTAGTAATTTAAATAATTATAACGTAAAAATATTGAATATATTTGAATACTAATTTTTTATTTAATGAATAATTGATTAAATAATTTAATTTTTATAGTGTAAAAATGTTTTACATTGACACTCAATTTTTTCTCAAGGTATCTCTAAGGTTCTGAGATTATGTTAAATGGGTGGGTCTCTTTCAATAAATCATTTTTCTAACACACTGTTTAGGGATCAAATTCTGAACTAAATGCTTAAGTAGTTCAGCTATCTATCAGTTGTGCTAGATTTTGTCCGAACACCAAAACTCAATTATACTACCAATGATTACCTTCCATTTTAATTAAAATTAAAATATAGTTACTCATGTGGAAAAATCAATTAAATAATCTCAAAGCGGAATTTTTTAAAATCTGTTTTTTTTTCTTAATAGCTCTTTTGGTCCCTCACTTATCACATTTTTGCACATTTGGTCCCCAATAAAAATATTAGCACTTTTGGTCCTCCACATTGCTTATTTATTTGCAAGAATGATCCCTATTTAGACTAAAACTGCAAAAGTGTGTAAATATGAGGGACTAATTTTGCTATTTTTTTCCTAGAGGGACCACAAGCGCAAAATCATGTAAAGTGAGGGACCAAAATAGCTATTAAGCTTTTTTTTTTAAAGAAAACACTGATTTCGTTCTTTCTAAAAAAGCTCAATTTTAAAATTTTAAATTTTAATTTTTGGAAAAAGAATCTTAGTAACATATGCTTCTTTTTCAAATTAAAAATGTTTTTTAAAACTAATTTTAAAATAGATTTTAATAATTAGACATTATATATAGTATTTGACCACATTTTAGTCATCCTATTTAGAAGCACTGGTATTAGGCGGTATTTGAAAAAAAAAAACAGAATTTTTTCAAAAAAGTAAAAACTAATTTCGTTCGTATTTTTTTTTTTAAAAAAAAACTAAATTTTAAATTTTGGAACAGGGCACAAAGATTTTGTCAAAATTATTTCATTTTTTTTCTAAAAAAGCTCAATTTTAAATTTTAAAATTTTGGAAAAGCTTAATGAATTTTCTAATTACGGCAAGATTATGATTTTTTAATGGTTTATTGAAAAAAATTAAAATCATATCTCTGCAAAATAGGAAACATTGACCTTGTCAAAATATTTAATTGTAAACAAATAAAAAACGGCAAAAAGATTAGTACGGCAAGATTATGATCAAAGATTCAATGATTTAATTTTTTAATTTTTTATTTATTGAATCATCAATATAGATTAATGAAAAGTCATCAATATGAACTTTTTTTTAAAGAAAACACGGATTTCGTTCTTTCTAAAAAAGCTCAATTTTAAAATTTTAATTTTCAATTTTCGGAAAAAGAATCTTAGTAACATATGCTTCTTTTTGAAATAAAAAATGTTTTTTAAAACTCATTTTAAAATAGATTTTAATAATTAGACATTATATATAGTACTAGTGTTTTTTTACCCGTGCGATGCACGGGTAGTATGTCTGTCGTATTTTATATGTAAATGAATACGTTGATTATTAAACTTATAATAAACAAAGATGGAATATAAGAGTCTGAAATGCGAAACAAACGATTGATTAGCTAATAAAAAGATTGGTTACCGAAATCTCAAATTCTACAAAACATATAAGGGGACGATTTGTTGTATTTGAAACGTCAATCAATACGTTGTTTTTCTAAATATATTAAATAACAGATGAAATATAAGAGTCTGAAATGCGAAGTAAAAAATTGATTAACTAATAAAAAGTTTTGTTAACGAAATCTCAAATTCTGCAAAACATATAAGAGGACGGTTTAATGGTGGGTAATAAACAATAACTGAGTTAATTTGTAGTAAATGCAATTACGCGTGTTGGTTTTTTATGGCCTCCCGGAGAAGATCATTTCTGCATTGTAAGCAAAGATTGCCCAAAATAATTCGTGCTATAGTTGTTTGTCCGTGAACGCACGGCGAAATTTGCTATTATAATTTAGACATTATGAAAAAGTTGAGATATTAAATTCTTGGTAAAGAAATCATAAAAATCAACACAGCCACGGAGCAAAACAAATAAGGAAGGCCTTGTAGTCAAATGAGCAAACTTATCATCATTTCAAAGTACAAATTAATTCTTTAAAAGGAGCTAAAAGTAGCAAGGGATAACTTAAAGAGGCATTGTGGTTTGTTACTCTTAGCTGTCAGACTCAATTAGCTTATCAGGTTGTTAACTGATGGCCATTGGAATTAAGGATTTCCATATATTTACAAAGCTTTCTCCACAAAGCTTCTTAATAAAGATCACTTGATGTCAACTAACTACTGTGAATGTAGATTTCAGTGAGAAAAAATAACTTCTTTATAGCAAAGAGTCAGTGTTCCCACAAATTTTTTATAGCATTAACTTCATCTCTTAAACTTTTAACTGCATTTTTTTTCAAGTTCATGCTCTTTAAAATTGGGCTGAGGTTGTATGGTGGCTCTTCAATCTGAATATAATCTCATTTACACAGTGCAGAATGCAAATAACTTCGTTACAAAATTGAAATTAATAGAGTGCAGTAAATTCACTTTTGGAGTATACATCACATCTACTTATCTTGGGCTATGTCTTCAATTCTATTACCATCTTTGCATTTCACATAGAATGGAAGAACTTACCTAGATCAAATGGCCAAAGATGACTCAAGCCTAAATGAACTTGTACACATACAACGTAGAAACTGGTGCTTAGTTAAAAAGTATTATTTGATATATGTGTTGTTAAACTGCATTTTTGTTGTGATCTCCTTCTAAGATTTCTGAAGATTTCTGAGACATTTGATGTAGAGCAAGCATAAATGAAACATTTTAAAATTGAAGATTGAGGAAAGGGAAAATAAGAGTGCATTATAGAGTGATAGACCTTTCCTCTTCTTAGCTAGATCCCCAAAAGCCACAAGTTTGAGGGGCATTTTCAAGATCTCTTGATAAATGAGTATAAGAACAAAATTTACACATAATAATTCAGACATGACAACTATTTCAAAATGATCAGCACTCAAAAATCAATCTCATGAAAATTTTCACTTCGTCAAATAGGCTACTGAAAGAAGTATTACTAAAACACAGAAGGAATAATATGAAGAAAAACCAATGTTGAAATTAAGTGAGATGAACAAAAGGATTACAAAATCTAAAAATAACAAAATGTGTAAGAGTTAGTGGATTAGGAGCAATCTTTAGATGTAAGATAAGAGTATTAGAGTCCAAACAAACAAATCCTAAAGAGTTACTATAAAATCCTAATTCAAAACTAATATAATGTGTTCATGGAATAGAATCCACTCCAAGTTGACCCTTCAAAGATTGACACCTTTCTCATTCCCAAGTGCTCTAACCAGTCACTTAACGTACATGACTATAATTTAATACTATGAATAACAACCGCTGACAATATAAAAGTGCAGCAGAAAGTTGATATTCTAGCACAACAGAAGAAGCAATTTCAGAAAAATATCCATCTTTTAGCTCAAAACTTCCTGTAAATCCTTCCTTTTTTTTACTACTAATGCATTTAAAATGGACTATGAACTAATTCTATTATTAAAAATCAATGAGCTGCATTAACTATTAGGTTGCTGCTTTCTCTTTCACATTTGAAGCCTTTCATGTGATATTAAAGAAAGAGGGTAGTTATTAGTCAAACCCTCAATGGATTGGAGTATATTTTATACAGCAAAAATTGCTCTCGGGTGAGGATAAGAAAAAGTAGCATGTTACTACATTTAGAAAGCTTAAAAGACGAATCATGATATCTTTAACCAATTGGTAAAGAAATGGGGCATAAGAATATGGTCCTTAATCCTAGGGAAACCTGACTTCCATAGTTAAGGTCAATTGAAGTACATGCAATGTCTGAAAACAAAGAAGAAAGGAAACAGCCCAGTATAAGAAAGAATCTAAACCCAGAGCCATACTTGATTTTTCTGCATTTCCATGATTTCTTCCTGCAGTATCCAAATAACTATCGATTAGGGAAAAATTTAATGAAGTGAACTTAAGCCAATGAATTAAAGCGCATATCTCTTCCTGCTAATGTATGTAACATGCAACAGAGTCAAAGTACCTGCTTTTTCTGAAGTTCTTCATTCTCCTCTTTTAACTTTGTAACTTCTTGTTCCAATTCCATGGTATAAGCCTGAAATGAGTGGAAATAAAAATGTGAGACTGAACATACAGCGCATATCTAAATATATTCTACAAAATTTTCAGTAGCACTTCCTCTCCGTCATGTCCCAAGTAAAATCCATTCACAAAGGAGGAAGCTGATAAAGGGAAAGGTGTTACATGGGCTGTTGCAATCATAGATTTCGTTCTACGACTCTGTGCCATAGCGTCTGGCATGAAGTAGCAGTTTTCAACAACTAATTTCAAAATTCAAATAATCTAAATGGAACTAACAATATCTTAGAATCAAAATAACTTCTTGTTCCAATTCCATGGTATAAGCCTGACATGAATGGAAATAAAAATGTGAGACTGAACATACAGCGCATATCTAAATATATTCTACAAAATTTTCAGTAGCACTTCCTCTTCGTCATGTCCCAAGTAAAATCCATTCACAAAGGAGGAAGCTGATAAAGGGAAATGTGTTACATGGGCTGTTGCAATCACAGATTTCGTTCTGCGACTCTGTGCCATAGCGTCTGGCATGAAGTAGCAGTTTTCAACAACTAATTTCAAAATTCAAATAATCTAAATGGAACTAACAATATCTTAGAATCAAAATGCAATTGCATCATAGACTCAACCATGAATGAAATATGAACTTATGTAATAGAAAGCACTAAAACAAACAGGACAGGATAGGACTGAACTTACATTATGATACTGCTTTGGACATGACATTGCTCTCTTTTGGAATTATCTCTTTTCATCATCAATCAATACAATCCATCTTTCTCCACCTGGTGATTATACAATAAATTGAAAGCCACCAACATATCCTTTGAATCATATAAACTCTATAAGTCTTCTCACAGATATTGGAAATATCAGTGTTTTAGTTATTACATAATATGCTCCAAATATTGAAATTCTCATTTAGCAATACATTGCTTTGAATTGCAGATGGTGGCTGAAGGAAGCAAATGCAGAAAACACCATGGTTCATGGCATGACTGCTGCCACATTCAAGTGTGCAATCCATTGAGAAAGGTGATAGAATATTGAAATTTCCATTCAGCAATACATTGTTTTGAATTGCAGATGGTGGCTGAAGGAAGCAAATGCAGAAAACACCATCTTTTTGCTTTATTGAAAGGTTCCAAATTTACTTGAGAATATAACTCTCTCAACTGAGTAAAAGAAAACAACATATACCTACAACCTTATGTATTGTCTAAAAACAAACTATGTGGCAGTTTATATGCAGTGAAAATATTGAAATTCACCTCATCTTTATAGAAGGGTCATGTGCTTGCTGAAATCCTCTTGTCATAGTCATACATCACCCTCAAAAGTCTACTACTATACGTTGGCCTCCCCTCAAAGGAGGCCCCTCACCCCTTTCCAAAACGTGTTTCTTTGTCTTCTTTCTTGTATTTTGGTCTTTTTTCCAGGAGTGAGTTATCTTTGGTTGTAGCATATCCTTTGGTTAATTAATGCACAGTGCAAACAAAGTGTTCATGGTTGACACACAAAGTGCCAATTGCTATCTAAGTAAAATCGAGGGAATAGAACCGTTTCTGCTAGCTCTTAACTTAATTGGATTCTGAAGTTGAAGCAAAGTGCTGTCATTTTCAGGGTGGACAGAGCAGGAGACATTGATTTGGACCTAAATGACAATAATCTTTTTTCTTGTCCTACAGGATTGCACCCTCTTGGCAACTACTTAACTCAATAACTCATCCCTATAAAAAGAGAGCAGCTAGGCCATATCTTTTGCAAGGTTTCACAATTCTACCATATAACATCTTAGACTTGAGTTAAGTGGTGAGATATATTAAAGTTTCAAGTTAAAGTAAGATAGGTATGTAGGAAAAGGTACAGCTTGATAGACTTTTATGAGGTGCAATTCCTCATGAAAAATGTCAGTGGCACAGAATGATTATTGAATGAATAAACATTATAGGCAAAAAAATCACATGTCTAAGCAAACAAAAGCACATAATAAATTCAATAACTAACAGTTCCTTTTTTGTTAACCACTTGCAGCTTTAGTGCCTCAAGCCACGAAAATGGTGCATCCAGTTTTATTTCGCTCAGTAATTTCACCAGTCAGAATTTGGGGTATTTAGTGAAGGAAATTTGCTTGGTAGAGGCAGAGGTTACAATACTTGGAGTGGTTGATGCATTGTCGTGAGACTGTTCATAAGGCTTTTACTACTAACATTATAAGTCTAAATGTGTATCTGTAAATTCTAAATGGACACTTACATTGAAAGTCTTCTACTCCTAACATGGAAACAGAAATTGCTGCATTAATCTTTAAATTGTACACTTTATTTAAAGTATGAAAAGTAAATCATTATTTACATGGGAGATTCTGGTGCATACAGATTATTTACTGAAATGAATTGCAAATACTGACAACAATTCACAATTTGCAAATACTTGCTGGAATTAACATTTACAACAAAGTTAGCCAAATGTTTTCTGCTACAGCTTCTAGTATAAGGAAGAACAATGAAAAAAATATTGGAGAGTGGAGCTACTAATGGAGCATATGAGAATGGCAATTGATGTAAGAAAAATTAGAAGAGGAAGAGTGCGAATGCTTACCACTGGTTCCAACATATTAACTTCCTTGCACACTAATTATAAGATTTATAAATGCTTACTGAATCTTAATAGCTTGGCCATATCTAAAAAAAATGAGCCATGTTGAATTCAAATGCTCTTCTGATAACAGCCCTTTTAAGCCATGCATGCCGCGCTCAGTAGCACCTCTAAGTCTCATAGAATGGTGCAGCAGCTTTTAGAAACATAATCTTATAAATTTCATAATGATACTTTTTATGTTGAAACAAAATCTTATAGATTTAACTATATATATAAATCTTATAAATTAGCCAAAACAAATCTATTTTGCCTAATTTTAAAATTTAAAATCTATAGATTTTGTTGATATTCTGGAAACAAATCTTATATGTTTCTAAACTTTTTAAATCTAATATGCTGGAAAACGAATTTATAGATTTTATATTGCTTTTTGTATCTAATCTAAAATCTAAAGCAAATAAATTACTATAGATTTGCTGGAAACTACATAAAAAGTATAGATTTTAGATTAGATTTGCTAAAGATTTTAGATATTAGAATAGATTTAATATTCTAAACTACATAAAAATCTAAAGCAAATAGATTACTATAGATTTGCTGGAAACTACATAAAAAGTATAGCTTTCATATTAGATTTGCTAAAGATTTTAGATATTAGAATAGATTTAATATTCTAAACAGCTATAATTTTAATGACGTGATTGAATAACAGCAGCTACAGTAGCAATTGAAACTTCTAAATCTGAATATATGAAGTCATAATTACCACAAAGTTAAGTAAAAGTCAATTATTCCATCAAGAAGGCAGTCTCCATGGATTAAAGGTAGCATAAAGAGCAGTTATAGTACAAAATATTGTCTAGGAAAAGGGAACAAAGCAAGTTCTACGAATAGATGTTCAAACAACAATCAAGAATAGAAAAGGTAACTTAAAAAGAAGGAAAATTTACCTAGATTATTGAAATTATAATCGTTTTCTAAACTTTTCAAATCTGGTTACTTGTCGTCTCCCCTGAATCGCTTCCATAGCTATATAGTAGTCATTTCGATCCATGTGGAACACCTAATTCAAGTGTGCAGGAATAAAATGAAAAAGACTACATATGGTCATTGACATTAGCATCAAGAACATGAAAATTAATTGAGATGCATAGAGCATTCAGTAACTGTCACCGGTGGAAACCACCGTGAGCGTGATGAAGTTTCCGGGAGGAGGCGGAGGAACAAAAGAGAAAAAGAAGAAAAAAAAAAGGCAGTGAAGAACATTTGCTTCTTCATGTTCTAGGAAGAATGTGCATAATTAAATAGAATCTGTAAACTGAGTCAACCTAAGCATGTTTGGAAACAAACATCCAAAAAAAAAAAGTAGCATCATTATTGGTTTATTCATAATCCTCTTGTATACATACATCTGCCAAAACAAAAAAAAGTAGCATCATTATTGGTTTATTACTTCATAGTTCATCGTAAACTCTTATGAATGAAAGGTGAAAAGGTAATCTACATCAATTTTTAATTCAGTAAGTTGCCTAGTTTTCCCGGGTAAGAACAAAAGGAATTTGATGGCTTGATCTCTATAATTTACTGTAAACAAAACATACATTATAAGTTATAACTAAAGAAGAGAGGCCGTTTTAGTATGATTTGACAAATACTATGATACAAACTACATACTGGTAATTACCTGAAAAATATTATAGCCAAATTGTGTCCTGAACTTGAAAATCATGCAACACAGACCCTATATTAAGATTCATGCCTAAAATAAGATGTATATGTTTTATTGAGTTAGCTAAGCTAGTGCGTGCAAGAAAAGCATCCAAACTCAATAGCAAGAAACTCACAATGGCGAAGACAGGTGCTGACATGAATATTCCACACAGTTGGTAAAATTGTATGCCAGAAAGAAAAGAAAAATTTGAAGTATTGAATTCAAGACACGAATGTTAAATTAAACAAACCAAAGGGAATTAAAGTAGAAAATCACCGAGAAATCAAGCAATCTTGCATCATGCCAATCAATGAGATAAGGTGCAAAGACAACCAAATAGGTAAGTGTAAAATTGAGAATAAAACCTGAGGCCTGGTAGTGACAACCCAAAGTGGATTTGTAAACATGCTAGTTGCAGCTCCAGCATTAGAAGCAGCTACATATTAGCTCCAACTAAAAGATGATGGCTTTCATCTGCATAAATAAAATAGCTATGCTATTACAATTTGTACATCTACCATGTTTCCCAACCAAATATTTGTTCATCATGATGTAAGTAGCATCATGTTCTAGGAGGATTACCTTTTTAATTTTTCTTAATTAAGGTTCAGCTGTAAAGCATGATTAGTCTACTGTGATTTTCAGAGAATAAAACTCTACTCGTTTAAGAATCTACAGCTACACATGCATAGCTGGTATGGCACAAAAAGTCCTATTCATTCAGATTCTGTAGGTGTTTACATTCTTTGCTTCCTTTAATAAAATTGTATACCTTGAGCTGCTACCCTTTAACTGGTGAACGTGAGCATCAACTTTTTTGAAGTCAACACCTTTCTGCTCACTGCACAGGAAAAATCCCAAGAACATGGAAAAAAATCATGCAAATGTTCAAAGCCATCAATTAAGAGCAGATGTCTAATAACCAGCATTCTAATTACATGATTGTATGGACTTATTTTTTTCACAATCAACAATGACAGTAACATAAGCTTCTCCCTATAAGTGGTTTTCACTTAAAAATCAATTCTACAATAATTTCCAAACAAATCATGGCTGAAGCGACACTTGTCTTTGAATGGACATGAACTAACATCACCTGTCTTGGTAATTTGCGAACACAGGTTAGGATAGAGTAAGGTATAACATGTATTCATGTTAAAAGGCTACATACTAAGGAGGAATTGCAGAGTAGGATCGGGAGTTGTAACTGCAGTAGGTGCTGGTAGTTTGTGCTTGAGAGTTCTAGACTTTATATTGGAGCCCTGTCCAGTGACAACATTTAAATTCCTCCATTTATCCTGAAAAATCAAAAATTGATTGAAGGAACCATAATCCAAACCCGAACCCTAGAAGAAGATTATGAGAAATTGGAAAAAATCAAAAGGAAAATAAATGGCAAGTTCTGACCTTGAGATCGATGTTGGAACGGCTCGTGAGGGAAGGAGCGAATTCGGGATCTCTGAGGATGTTCTTCCACTTGCCGGCGCCGTACTTCTGGACGCCGCGGTGGAGGGCGTCTTCTTCCTCAGCCGTCCACTTCTGTTTCTGATTTCCCATCACTCCTCACTCTACTTGATAGAGAAAGAGTCTGAGTCGATGAGGCCCACAAAAAAACGCAGAGAAAACGCGAAATTGAGGGAGGAGAGTGCTTACATCGATATTGATGATATACAGAGACTGTGGTCTCTGGCGGTAACTTCGCTTTTCTCTGTGTACCTTCACACACCTCAATCTGCTTCCTCTCACTCGCAACCATGACGGACGGTGGTCATCTCTTCAACAACATCACCCTCGGCGGCCGCGGCGGTACGGTAAGTTCTCCCCCTCTCTTGAATCTTCAATTTGTTCCGTTTTCCGTCCCTATTTCCAGCTCCTTATCGGTGGAGGCCATTGATGAGGAATTTGGAGTGGCTCTTGGTTGTAGATCTTGCCGCACGCTCTCACTCCATGGAAACCCTAACCAAATCATGGCACATGTGGGAAATAGGGTCTGGTGGAAAAGCTGATGTGTAAATTATTAAATGAGAATTAATAGGTGGAAAAGCTGACGTGTAAATAATTAAGTGAGAATTATTAATCTCGGAGCGACACGTCACTAACTTGGCCTGTGAGAGCGACACGTCATGCTAGAAGTTGTTCTTTTCTAATATATATAGATTTGACCACATTTTAGTCATCCTATTTAGAAGCACTGGTATTAGGCGGTATTTTAAAAAAAAAACAGAATTTTTTCAAAAAAGTAAAAACTAATTTTGTTCGTATTTTTTTTAAAAAAACTCAATTTTAAATTTTGGAAAAGGGCACAAAGATTTTGTCAAAATTAAACAATTTTAATTTTTCAAAAAATTAAACAATTTATTTTTTTTCTTAAAAAGCTCAATTTTAAATTTTAAAATTTTGGAAAAGCTTAATGAATTTTCTAATTACGGCAAGATTATGATTTTTAAGCATGGATTTTTTTAAAAAAAATTGGAGCTTAGTGAAGGATGATCTGCTTCAGTTTTTTGATGATTTTCATCACTCTGGTCGACTGGTGAAGGGCTTAAACTCAACATTCATAGCTCTTATTCCCAAAGGAGGTCACCAGGAAGAGATATCTGATTACAGGCCCATTAGTTTGATTGGCAGTGTATACAAATTGTTGTCTAAGGTATTGTTAGTTCGTCTCAGTATGGTGCTCCCGCGTCTGTTAACTCAGAATCAGTTTGCTTTTACAGCTGGGCGACAGATTGCTGATTGCTCCTTGATTGCAAATGAGATTGTCCATTCCATGTCAGCAAGGCCACAGGGAGGTTTGCTTTTTAAAATTGATTTTGCAAAAGCTTATGATAGCGTTGAATGGGGTTTTCTTTTGGAGCTTTTGCAGGAAATGGGCTTTGGAGAAAAATGGGTCATGTGGATGCAGGGCTGTATTTCATCAGCGTCTTTGGCGGTTTTGGTTAATGGGTCGCCGTCCGATTTCTTTTCTATTGAAAAGGGACTGCGACAGGGTGATCCATTATCTCCTCTTCTCTTTAATATAGTGGCGAATGGGATGTCATGTATGTTGAATCAGCTGCTAGCCCAGGATATTCCATGTGGTGTGGAACTGGCTCCGGGCCTTTATTTAAATCATCTACAGTTTGTTGATGATTCTTTGCTTTTTGCAGATTGTGCTCAAAACCAGTATGAGACTTTGGCTTTGGTGGTTGAAACCTTTTTGTTCGCGTCAGGCTTAAAAATTAATTTCAACAAATCTGAGGTATTTGGGGTAAATGCGCCTATGTTAATGGTTCAGGCAGCAGCAAGTTGGTGGAACTTCAAGGTTGGCTCTTTACCGTTCATCTATCTAGGTTCACCGCTTGGTGGCAATCCTAGGAGGCTATCGTTTTGGAACCCTGTTTTGGAGCGGCTGACAGAAAAACTAGGCACATGGAGCTCACGTTTCTTGTCCTTAAGTGGAAGGTTAGTTCTTATTAAATCTGTTTTGAATGTTATTCCACTATACTACATGGCACGTTACAAAGCTCCGAAGGGGATTATTGCGCGTATGGAGAAGATTATGAGGCGTTTCTTGTGGGGGGGGGGGAGCACAGGGAGATCAAAAAATTATGTGGGTGGCCTGGGATGAGGTCTGCAAAGGGTCTAGGTATGGTGGTTTGGGGGTGGGTTATCTTGAATGGAAAAATAAAGCTATGTTGCTAAAATGGATTTGGCGTTTTGGGCGGGAGAGAAATGCGTTATGGAGGGAGGTGATTTGTGGGAAATATGGGTTGCAGCGGGAGTTGATATCTCTTAGTTTGGATTCACTTGATCATAAAAAATTTGTCTATTCCACTAGCTGATGTATGTGCAGTGTGGCGTGATAATGGGTTGGTAGGTAGTGTATTCAGGGATGGCATAGCAGTTCAAGTAGGAAGGGGGAGTGGCGTCCTGTTCTGGTTAGATCATTGGGCTGGTTCAGGTCCATTCCGGCTTGTGTTTCCACGTGTTTTTGCTCTAGCATCACATAAGAGAGCAACAGTCATGGAATGTGGAGTGGTGGATGGCCACAAGTGGGTATGGGACCTCTCCTTTGTGCGACATTTTTTGGGTTGGGAACGACAACAATATGATGATTTACTCCATGTTCTCCAACAAATGGTTCCCAAACAGGGCGTGCATGCGGAGGTTGATTGTATGATGTGGAAGCATGATAATATGGGAATGTTTAGTGTGAAATTACTATGTGCAGTTGTTGAGGCGCGGTGGCTCACGGAGGACAGATGGTCAGTACTGAATTTTTTAAGGCCAATTTTACCGTAAAAAATTGCTCTATTTTTATGGCAGGTTTAGAAGAACAGGATCGCTACTAAAGAAAATCTGAGGCGCCGTGGTGTGGCACTGGAAGATGGAGCGACTTGTGCATTGTGCTTGGCTGCACCTGAAACAGCTGCCCATCTTTTCTTGCATTGTCCTAAGGTTTGGCAGTTGTGGGTAAATGTATTACACAGAGAAGGTGTTTGGTGGGTGGTGCCTGACTCTATCCCGGGGTGTTTGGCAGAATGGAGGTCTCTTCGTAGAACCACAACAATTATTTTGTGGGACTTGATACCGTATGCTCTCTGTTGGGTTGTGTGGCTGGCTAGAAACAATGTGGTTTTTACTAATCTACCTTATGCTGTCGATGAGGTATGGGAGTCCCATTTGTTTATGCTATTTACATGGATAAAGGCTTGGTGGAAGGAATGTCCTTATGGGGCGAATCAATTTGCAAGAGGCTTTACAAAGATAGATATTCAGAGCAAAGCAGGTGTACGTCCTATTGTGCCTTGGAAACCTCCCCAAGGTATGACTCTCAAGTTTAATGTTGATGGGTCTTTTCAAACTGGGGGTGCTGGTATCGGAGGTATTTTGCGGAATGGGGCGGGGGTAGTGATTGGAAAGTTTTCCAGAAAAGTTGAGGTCCAGCGTGCTGATGAGGCGGAGATGCTTGCTATTCTTTATGCTCTCTTATTTTGTCAACAATTTTTGGTATCTTCAGTGGAGGTTGAAAGTGATTCTACCTTAGCTGTTGGTTGGGTAAGAGGCGAAAAAATGAGACCTTGGAAGCTTACAAATGAGTTGACCATGATTGATTTTTTGATGCCTTTAGTGTCATGTATTGGGGTAAATCATATTTTGAGGGAAGGGAATGCGGAGGCGGATGAGTTGGCTAAGCAAGGTTGCTCTAGGGAGGAGCCGGTTTGGGTCTATTTAGGACACTAATTGTGTTGGTGTAAGGTGTCTTTCTTTGGATTTATATTTTTGGTTGCAGGTTGAAGGGAGACATGGAATTATTTACCTGTTAGTGCTGGCATTGCTGCTGTTGTTTTTTACTGCTGGTTGGAATCGCTGTTTTTTGTTGTTGCTGGTGCTGTCATTGCTGTTGCTGATAGGTGATGTTGATGTTGGTTTGTTGTTGTTGGTGCTGATGTTGTCGTTGTTGTTGCTGGTGCTGTCATTGTTGTTGCTGATATGTGCTGGTGCTGTCATTGTTGTTGCTGATATGTGTTGTTGCTGATATGTGTTGCTTCTCGCTGTTGTTGTTGTTGCTGTATGAATGTGGCTGCTGTTTTGCTGGTGTTGTTAATTATTGTTGCTGATGCTACTCGAAAATGGAGGTTGTTGTTGTTGTTGTTGGTTGCTGTTTGCCTGTTGCGTTGTTGCTGTTTGCTGTTACACGAATTTACCTGTTGCTGCTAGTGCATGACTTTGCTGTTTTTCTTGTTTTGATGTAGCTGTGTTGCCCGTAATTTGCGACATGTACCTGAGCTTGTACAAAATTTGATTTATTGGTTTTTGTTTAGTAGCAGAATGGCTTTCCCAAGATTGTGGTACTCTTTTTTCTTGCTTGGTTTCTATCCCACTGGGTTTTTCCAAGTAAGGTTTTAATGAGGCTCTTTCTTGGGATTTTGTTTTGGTCATTCTGCGGGTTGGTGGTGGGTTCTTAGCAAAGCTCTGGGTGCATATGTTGATTTCCGACTGCTCTTTTGTATTTGGTTCTTGTCTTGAGTCTTTGTTGACTCTAGCTTATATTATATATTCATTTCATTTTCAAAAAAAAGATTATGATTTTTTAATGGTTTATTGAAAAAAATTAAAATCATATCTCTGCAAAATAGGAAACATTGACCTTGTCAAAATATTTAATTGTAAACAAATCAAAAACGGCAAAGAGATTAGTACGGCAAGATTATGATCAACGATTCAATGAGTTAATTTTTTATTTATTGAATCATCAATATAGATTAATGAAAAGTCATCAATATGAACTTTTTTTAAAAAAAAGAAAACACGGATTTCATTCTTTCTAAAAAATGCTCAATTTTAAAATTTTAATTTTTTATTTTTGGAAAAAGAATCTTAGTAACATATGCTTCTTTTTTAAATTAAAAATGTTTTCTAAAACTAATTTTAAAATAGATTTGAATAATTAGACATTATATATAGTATTTGACCACATTTTAGTCATCCTATTTAGAAGTACTGGTATTAGGCGGTATTTTATAAAAAAACCGTATTTTTTCAAAAAAAGTAAAAACTAATTTCGTTCGTATTTTTTTTTAAAAAAACTCAATTTTAAATTTTGAAAATTTGGGAAAAGGGCACAAAGATTTTGTCAAAATTAAACAATTTTAATTTTTCAAAAAAATTAAACAATTTCATTTTTTTCTAAAAAAGCTCAATTTTAAATTTTAAAATTTTGGAAAAGCTTAATGAATTTTCTAATTACGACAAGATTATGATTTTTTAATGGTTTATTGAAAAAAATTAAAATTATATCTCTGCAAAATAGGAAACATTGACCTTGTCAAAATATTTAATTGTAAACAAATCAAAAATGGCAAAAAGATTAGTACGACAAGATTATGATCAAAGATTCAATGATTTAATTTTTTCATTTTTTATTTATTGAATCATCAATATAGATTAATGAAAAGTCATCAATATGAATTTTTTTTAAAGAAAACACTGATTTCGTTCTTTCTAAAAAAGCTCAATTTTAAAATTTTAATTTTTTATTTTTGGAAAAAGAATTTTAGTAACATATGCTTCTTTTTGAAATTAAAAAAGTTTTTTAAAATAGATTTTAATAATTAGACATTATATATAGTATTTGACCACATTTTAGTCATCCTATTTAGAAGCACTGGTATTAGGAGGTATTTTAAAAAAAACAGAATATTTTCAAAAAAAGTAAAAACTAATTTCGTTCGTATATTTTTAAAAAAACTCAATTTTAAATTTTGAAAATTTTGGAAAACGGCACAAAGATTTTGTCAAAATTAAACAATTTTAATTTTTCAAAAAATTAAACAATTTCATTTTTTTCTAAAAAAGCTCAATTTTAAATTTTAAAATTTTGGAAAAGCTTAATGAATTTTCTAATTACGGCAAGATTATGATTTTTTAATGGTTTATTGAAAAAAATTAAAATCATATCTCTGCAAAATAGGAAACATTGACCTTGTCAAAATATTCAATTGTAAACAAATCAAAAACGGAAAAAAGATTAGTACGGCAAGATTATGATTAAAGATTCAATGATTTAATTTTTTATTTATTGAATCATCAATATAAATTAATGAAAAGTCATCAATATGAACTTTTTTTTAAAAAAAGAAAACACTGATTTCGTTCTTTCTAAAAAAGCTCAATTTTAAAATTTTAATTTTTGGAAAAAGAATCTTAGTAACATATGCTTCATCGACATCCCCACCCTCAAGGTTTTTCTGTATAAATACAACCTCAGCTCCCTTGATTCTACGAACAGTTGCAAAACACTTAGTGAGAGACTGAGAGAGAGTAAGTGTTGCTTCCATATCTAGGTCTATTCTGCTTGTTCTTTTTAGAGATTCAGGTATAATTCCAAAGCATTCTCTTGGGTTTTAAATTCAATTTTTCCATTCACAATTTGATCAACTTCTTTTGTTTTGAATTTTTTGTTGTTGTTTCATTTTTCAATTTTACGTGTCAAGATCAATTTTTGCTGTTTTTCTTTTCCCATTTCATGGGGGAGCTGATTTTGCAATTTAAAGCATGTTGATACATGCGTGTAGAAAATTTGTGGGGATTTTTTATTTTATTTTTTGAGGTGTAGGTCGGACACTAGTGCACTACTACCTTGTTTTTTTAACTACACAAAGTGCTATTTTTGGAAAATAAAAATCAGTTTTCATCGTATATATCGATCACATTACTTGTAGCAGAGAGTTGTTTCTGGAAAGGCATGTAGAGTTTGAACACTGCAGAGCTGCTATGTATAGTATTGAACATTTGCCTAGAATGAAGTGACATTATCTTGTTTATTGAAATTGTTTATGTTTAAGTTAGATGCTATAGAGTACTCTTTTTGTATATTTTATATGGAGGTTAGATATGTTTTTTCAAATCTTTATTTTCAAATCTTTTTGGGGATAGTACTTTAGGGATTTTCATATGTGCAAGTCTTTCATATTGTTTGCTTTGCCACGCAAGGAATGCTTTTATTAATTAACTTATCTATTATCTATTATATCAACTTTATACATCACCCTATATATTATTAGTTTAATGTTCTCGAAAGTTTTAAACATCCTAGAATTGCCAAATATTATTGATGTCGTTGTCTATCGATGCCATAGTGTCTTTAAACTTGCTCAAGGTATATGGTGATCTTATTTGACCGTTAATGCATCTGATTTTTAATATTGTGTGTCTATCTTGCAGAAATGGAAGCTAGAACTGAATCGAAGCAGAAACAAACTACCTATCATGTTGCACATCAAAAGAGAGCTTCGCGGCCAGTTATATATCAACAACCATCATCACCTGTGTCACCCACAAGTAAGGTTGTCAAAAAAATGAGATTATGTGACTATGAAAGCAAAAGGACAACGGTTGATGCTCACCCGGCAAAATTCTTTCTTAGGTATTATTTAAATTATAAAAGTAGTGGAAGACCTGAACGTATTATGTTCTACCATAATGATGAATGGTTTGACTATCCTGTCGTTGACTTGGTCCAGAATGATTTTGACATAAAAAAGCCAGTTGTGGAAATATGGTTAAATGGCCATGATCTTATGCTAGATTTTTTACACATGTGTCTAGTGGACTTTAATACTGGTTTGCAACAACCTTTAGCATGGATAGATGAGGTTGGGCATTGCTTTTTCCCTGAAATTTATGTTGCTTCATATGAAGAATCTTCTAATTTGTGCAAACAAGAGGGTATGGAATTACCAATTGAAATCAAAATGATTGGGGTTGGTGAATCCAAGTTGAGGAATTGTAGCAGGGTATCAAATGCGTTAGTTAAGGGCACTCAAGTAGAAATTGAAAATCTGATGAACATCTTGGACTGTGGAAATCGTGGTGAATCCATTCTGCAAAATGAAGTAGGTTTAGTTCCTTACACTGAGTATGTACAAGGAAAATTAAATTTGGATTCTGTACATAAGATATTCCTTAATGGAATGAGTAACGTTGGCAATACTCATTTTGAGATATTGGAAACATACTATTGTTTAGGTGCATCAATGCAAGCACGGTTGAAGCTATTCCAGGCACAAGTTGAAATAACAAAAATAATCCACAAGGATGCAAATGTTCGATATGCTTGGCTTCCTTTTAATAAAGAAGAGTTATCTACAATGATGAAGTATGGACTTGGGCATTGTGTGCCATGTGTAACCAAAAGCACATATGGTGTTGGTGTTCATCTTGCAGCTGTTACATGCCCTTATGCCAGGTTAGTTTTCATATGATCAACTTTAAAAAATAATATCTTTTACGTATTAATAATGATATTTGTTTTTTTTCATATTTATAGTGCTCGTTATTGTAATATTGACGAAAATGGTGTTCGACACTTGGTCCTTTGTCGTGTAATAATGGGGAACATGGAAGTTATTCATCCCGCCTTTGGCTCCGACACTGTTCAGTTTCAACCTACCAGCCCTAAATATGATAATGGAGTTGATAACATTCATTGTCCAAGATACTATGTAGTGTGGAATATGAATAAAAACACTCACATCTATCCAGAATTTGTTGTCAGTTTCAAGGTCTTTGGGGATGCTGAAGGTAATATATATTGTTTCTTTAGTTTTTCTTTTTTGGGTGTGTTTTCTATTGACATGTGTTTTCCTAGAAGTTGTACATTTTGGTATTATATAATTAGTGCTCAATGTGTTGATCAAAGGAAAAACTAATTTATATCTATGATTTCTTGTTTCCATTTGGCGAAAAAGTTCTAAGAGATTTTGGTATTAGGAAATAAGGTTTGCATCCATAGATTGTTATCTCCTTATAGTTGGTCTCTCTTACATTCAATAGATTAATAAATTCACCCTGGTTCAATATAAAACAACCAATTTGCTAAGCTATATGGTGTTATTCTTTTTTAGAGAAAAAGTTTCTTCTCAATCACTAGTACATGATATTTTGATAATTACAGGATATTTTCGTGAAGCTGTGGGAGAGAATAATGATTCTAGTGTTAATTCTTCTCAAGCCAATTCAACTAGTCATGGTTCTTGTGACTTGTTTCAGCCAACCTCTTTAGTGGATAATGTAAGTTATTTGATATGAGTTTTCCATCCTGTGTTTTTCCAAGTTTTTTATGTAAAAGCAATGTTAATACCAAAATTTAAACTTTGTTGTTCAATTCTAAAAATATTAGAAGTGTTTGCCTTAATTTTGGGGAATAACCTATGGGTGGAACATCTAAGAGACATGATCATACAAATTGTTTTTACTTGTAATTTAGTACGTTTAATTCTTTTGATCATAAAGGAATATAGCTCTTTAAGTTACTTTCAGAGAGAAAGAAAAAACTCTTTAAGTTCGTCATTGTTTTGCTATCTCATTTTGTTTCCTCTAGTGTTTTATGTGTGTGAGGTTGATTGCTTGATGAAAATATTAATGTGTTGGTGTACAACTTGTAGGGACTTTGTGCTTTTTATAATTTTCTTCTTGTTTTAAATCCTATTATGTTTAGCTTTAATGCTTATCTAAAGAGTTTTTTTTTAATGTGGGATACCTTAGATAACAAATAACAATGGGGTTGCTAGCACCCTTGAAATTCCAAAATCACCTTGGCTTCCTTTTCCTATGCTTATTGCTGCTATTAGTGACAAGGTTTCTCCTGATGAAATGAGTCTTATTATGGCACATTATGAACTATTTAAGGTATGTACACTTAGCTCCCATTCTTACATGTCTGTCTTCATTGATGTGAAGTCTCTAATACATTATGTTGTTTTGGTTTAGGCAAAGCAGATTTCTCGTGATAATTTTGTGAAGGAGATGAGGTTAATAGTTGGAGATACTATATTAAGAGCTATAATAACAAGTCTCCAATTCAGGGTATAAAATCCCCATTCAATAAATATTTAATATGCCTTTGAAATATGTTGCTTGTGCATCTACTGTGATTATACCTCCTGATGAAATTACCTATTGTTTAAGAATTATGATTATCATTTCTTTAATTAAGACATAAATTGTGAATTATCATGTACAATCTTCTCTAATGTGGTCATGCCTGTTAAAGTTTAACTGATTACTTGCAGATACCATCAAATGTTGAATTGGAAGGTTCAAACCAAAATGATGGTTGAGGGTGACTTTGTATGAGGAGGTGAAGAACTTTGCACGGAGAGTTAACTCAACTTCTTGTCATACCGTCAATGTGAACAAACGCGACGTTGTATGTTGTGGGTTTGAGAGAGTATGGTTCTGTAGAGCCACTATCGGGTCTTGTAATGTTAGTGAGCTTTAGCCCTTTGGATGGAAACAATCCACTTTGCCCAAAAACAGAAAAAAGAGTGGATGAATGATTATATTTAAGTTATTTTATGTTCGAGAGTGTTTAAGTTAATAGAACTTTACCACATGTATGGTTGTCCTTAGATTAAAGTGTAGGTTGATGAATAATAAAATTTACCAGAAAATTGAGCATTGTATTTCCAAATTTTATTTTGTTCTTGCCAATTTCTTCTAACCCTACTTACTGATTCATTGGTGGGATTTTACATCCTAATATCCTATCATAGTCTAAAATAGGTGCCTTCGTTATTAATATAATTTGCCGAGAGATACAAAACATCATGCAGAGGTAAAAACTAAAATGCAGTCTCTTTTCGGAGAATGATGAGATATGCATAAACTCGACAACTTTGCCAGAAATCTGAATCAAGTATTTAAGCCTTTTTAACCACTCAGTCATAGATTTATGTCTTGTTATATTGCAGCTAACATCCAATCCAACATTGTTCCTTGTTGATTTAAAACGCTACATAATGTGTGTTTGAATTTGAATATCAATGTTTATCGTAAATGAATTTCCATCACAATTTATAAGAAAAGTTCCCTTCGGGTACCGACCGCCGACCTGTATCCAAACAGTCTTAGTTGTCCACCTTAAAATGACTATCTTGGTGCCTGTATTACATACATAATTTGCAGAGATAGGAAACATCTAGTAGAGGTAAAACTAAGAAACAGAAACTTTTTCCCGAGAATGATGAACTATGCATAAACTCAACAACTTTGCCAGAAATTCGAATAGAGTACATTATAATTAACCAGGCAAACACCACTCGGAACTCTCCACCTAAATAAGGCTATAGCTACCTCAACAGGATTTGGATCAGAGACACTCTTTAAGGTTAGGGTCTTAGACATCCTTCAATTGGCAGCCAAATCATTAATCTACGAACGAAGTGGCACACGTACCTGCAGTTGAGCTCAGCCTTTGATGAAACCATGACTCTGGTTCCTCACATCCAAAACCTTAAAAAGATTAAGTTACTTTTTTGCCAAATCTTAAGCATTTGTTATGTCTGGCTTCAGTAATACTAGGATTTTGAGTGAGTTGTTTGTTTGTCGGTCTTGTGATTGCAAGTTTCTCCATCGCATTGATGAACTTGCGCAAGTACTTGAGGTACTCCGGGAAAGTTTCTAGGTTGCAATGACCCCCACCCTTAACCCACAAGGGATCATATTTTTCCTTGGAGAGCTCCCACAATCGTTTTCCATGAGACAAGTCAACAATGTCATCATTTGTTCCCTGCACACAATTCATTACAAGAAACAAAGGGATTTGTATCAGTTCATCAAAAAGACTATCCATGTCAGCTAAGCTGTTTTCTATGGACTGTAAACTTTTAAAGTATCAAATTCATGAAAAATGACACAAGGTAACGCTTCGCAACATAATAGTTGAAGAAAATAATCATAATTCTAATCCTCAGAATTGCCTCCATTTGCAATGATGACTACTATGCTATATGCTCATTGGTCTTATATGATGGAAGAGAAAATAGGTCAACAGCAAGTAAAAGAAATGTAAAGGTGTATTGATATTCTGAAATCTCCGCAATAATCATCAACCTTCCGCTAAATACACACAGATAGAAAATCATTTACACGTTTTATATCAATATTTGAATTGTAGATTGCTCTTGCAATCATTTGCCAACATGCAAAGATAAGTAATATTCTGTGAAAACAGAAAATGATATCAATTGCTGTCTTCAGTGTTCGTCATTTCAGTATTTACTCTAGAACTTAAAGTCTATATTTCCACTTTGATGCAGTAATTGCTGCTAAAGTGAACAGATTGACACAATTTTACCAATTTGGCTATATAATGTGAAGATTTTTTTTTTTTTGCAAACAGGTGGAAAAGTATAATGCAACAAAAATATGTGTTAAAAATATTCCTATACTTGTTGATGAAAGAAAACTATATACTATTTGTATGCAAAGTTTGCAAAGACCACCAGGATCCTAAACAGTGACACTCTTTATTCTTATGGCATCTTTCTTGCAAGTGGAAGAAAATCACAATAGTAAAAGTCCTACCTAATAAGCCTCCTGAAAATGAAATAACCTAATAATGTTAACAATCTCAGAATCTCTCAGTACTTTCAACAATTTACTATTTTTAACTTATACAATGAAACAGTCAGATCATTGAACAGTTGCAATCTTTTTTTTTTATAATGTGCATTTTAAGTAAATGAATGACAAATCAATCTGCATAGTCTGCAATGTTCTTTTACTAATTCTTTTATATTATTTTCAGGGCTCAGATAATCCTCCGTATGAATGAAGCGAGCAAAATAAGAACTTACAGAATAATCACCACAGAAAGAAGCATAAAAAATAATCTGTTCAACCCTTTAAGCATAAGAAGAAACATAGTTGCCGAAACAGATTTTATACATAGATGGATACTTACATGTATAACAAATACTGGACAGTTGACATGCCGAATCTTGTCAAGATTCTGAAACGATAAAAGAATTTTGTTACTACAAAACTGAGTGCTAAAGATTTCAATAAAGTATGTTATCAAGCTTACATCATGAAGAACACTCAGACCAAACTTACTTTGTATATATCAAACCAAAATGTCATCTTGACAGGGTACAAGACCCTTAATCCTGAAAGGATGGCACTGTGGAGCACAACACCTCTCAACCTCTGCAATTTAGAAGCCAAGTGTAGCGTGGGGCCACTTCCAACCGATTGACCGTACAAAATTAAATCTTCTTGCTTAAGTTTATATTCGTTCTTCAAACAATTATATACAGCCTCTATGTCATAATAGGTGTTCAACTCTGATGGCTGTCACAGTTGGAGAGAAGATCACACATAAGACATCAGTTAGATTGGCAGATATATTGACTTTGAGAATAACAAAATTCAAACAGAAATCGATATTCTGGCTTCTCTATATCATCCTTTCATGACGGATCAGGATTGTCTCATATCATAACAATGTCAATTGAAACATTATGTTTGTCTCTCTTTTCATAAATACTCAGACGGGCCCACTATTCAATAGGTATGAAGAGAGATAGACACAAATTCTTAATCAAATGAAAGACCATGAGTAAGTTTCCACCTGAGAGGATCCTGATCCCCTAATGACACATACACTCCAAGCCTCAAAATATTAAAAGGGGGGCCTCATGAATTATTTTTCTTTGGTAACAGTAAAAAGAGTAAAGAGAAATTTGATGAGTTACTCACCTTACCTGTAGAAGCTCCATATCCTGAATAGTCATAACTGCAAATACAACACAAAGTTCCAAGAAATATTTAGAAAAGGGCTTTTGTTTACACTTCAAAACCCTTTTATAAAAATCACCTATCCTAGCAAAATAAACAGTATAAAGCAAAAATTTCATTTTTGTTTTGAATAAAGCATCCAAGATAAAAGGGAATCAAATATATTATGCCATGCATGAGTTTTCCTAATTCCTACAAAGCAAATCACAATTGAATAAACCCACAAGTGCCTACAACATACATAAACAACCAGTTCCAAACTGCAATTTCCATTCCATACATGCAACACTAAGCAAAAACAAGAACAAATTGGAAAAACAAAACAAGAGAAATGAAAATTGTGCATAACAGGAAGAAAGCCAAAAAGGGTAGAAGAAAAAACCTCATGATATTGACACGAAGGTGAGCTCTGAGCTCGATGAAGAGGTCATGCATCTGACCCAAGTCAGCGGCATTGCCATGGGAGTACAAGAAGGTAAACCTCGCAAAAGGGTGTTTCCAGAACGTGGCAACGACCCTGTTCCCACCCTTCGTTTCAAGGACGTGAACGTCGACGTTTTTGTCGGCGGTGATGCCGGAGAACACCGCCGTGCCGTCTTGCTCCCTGTAAACGTCGTAGGTGGGTGGCTCTGGCGGGAAAAACGCGAATTTCGCAGCCACTGTTCCTGTGACATTGCCCATTTACACACAACGCACAAACCCAGATTCTGGTTTGTGCAGCATGAACCAAAACGGTGATACCCAGATGAGGATTTTGTGAAATTTTTTGTAGAGTTGTTTGTGTGTTATTGGTGATGATGATGCAAATTGTTGCAGAGTTGTGTGTGTGTTACTTGGGATGATGGAAAGGTGGTGTTGGTGTTGGTGAAATGGAATTGAATCGAGAGAGAAAGTGGGTGGTGTTTGTGAGGAAAACGAAGAGAAAGTGAAGAAGAGAAGAGAACGGTAGAAAATGGATCCGGCCTAAGCGGGTGAGCTGGAAATTCTGCTGGCAGGACAGGACCATTCATCTTTCTTCTTCTCTCTCACCCCTTCACCTTCATACTCTTTATTTCTCTAACATATCCCACACCCGACATCGCCGACAGTTATGCAACTAATCTTCTTAAAACTCGTAGATTATATTGATAGGTCTTTCCTGACAAATTTTTCCCTAAGACATTTTCAGGAATCGAATTCTAAACTAAATGCTTGTGGAACTCAGCTATCTACCGGTTGTATTAATCGGTCTTCAAATTTATTTGACACATTTGTAAAATGAAAATGTTATTTTATACAAAAATTTATTATTAAAAGTGACATGGCAAAAAATATGAATTCAATGATATACATCAAATACTCACCTAACTTGTGTATTTTATGATCATGATATACATGGTGTCTTTGTCAATTTATTGGTTTTGATTTTAACAATGTGATGTCAAAATTTAATGATTAGTATTTTGGATTTTAATTGAATTTTCATTTGTTAACATTTGAATAATAAACTATGCATTCCAGTGGGTTTTTTAAAGCAACAATTATCTATCATCTTAGATGAAGGGATATTCATATGACAAGCATTTTGTAAGAATTCAATATACTAATGAGCTATATCCTAACACTATAGTTGATTTAGCATTGGCTTAAAATTGGCATCACTCATATTAAATGGTTTGATGTTAATGTTTGAATATCAACATTTCAGGTTGATTCTATATTAGTGTCGGTTTAGCTGACTTTAAGTTGATTCAACACACTTGAAACTTCAACTGAGAATAATGTATTATAGTTAGCATTGGTTTTATTTGTGGGTTTGTTATTCACTCGGTAAAAAGTAAAAGCACATTCTCATTCATCTCATTGGTTCGGTTGACTTGTATGTTTCGTAGTTTGTGCGAATATACATTGGGGACCTTCCCGACGGAAAATAAACACACCTAGACTGACTTTAATTTATACACTTTAGCGTCATTTTACATTAGATGAAACATTTACCGACAATTATAATTGCGGCTATCTAAAAGGAGAAAAAGTATTTGTTTATTTGGATTGATAGACAATACAAGAAAGAAAATACATATGACACACATATATATACTACCAAAATTGCTAGATGACACAACAAAATTGATCACACGACAAGGCACGACTATATATTTAAATTTACTGATTTTTTTATTTTAAAAACCTAATTTGTTACTCATAGAAATATTGAGTCGTATCGTGCACCATAGCATCACTCACTACCAAAAATTTTCATATCCATTTAAGCTTCGGCTCCTCTAAAACGAGACTACTTATTTTAAAAGATAAAATAAATCATCATATTGAATAAACTCTTCTGGTATGAATCAATGTCATTATAAAATTTGTCAAATTACTCACATTTTCTTTGAGTTACTCTTCTTGTACTTCTTCTTTGAATCATCTAAATTTTTTATTTTGTTTTTCTTCTATTTCGTTTTTCATCACGTTTTTCCCCTCCTAATTCCAAAAAATGGATAAGAAGATGGAGAGGAAAAGGAAGATCCAGAAGTAATAGAATAGAATAAATAGACGGCGTAGATTCAGTCAAAGACAGCAGAGGATCAAAGAGGGCAATTGTGGCAGAAGAAGAAGTGTGGGGTGTGGGGCCATGTCAGCGTAGAGGGCAGAGCAGACATTCCCTCTTCACCTTTTTTTTCTTTTTCTTTTTTGAAACTCAAAATTATTTGATTAGTTGGTAATTATTCAATTTTCATTTCTAATTAGTTAATAATAATCTAATAGATCTTCACTTATTTTCCGATGTACCAAAAAAAATAGATCTTCACTTGTCCTTAACCGAAAATACACACACACGTTGTGAAAGATTAATCCTCAAACAACATCAACAATTAATAAAAATCCTCTTTAAAGTGGTAGTTTTTTGTATTCAATTTTCTAACATTACAAATAAGATTAAGGTCTCAGTTCTCTTCTAATACATCTAAAAGACATTTCACAGCTTTTCAAATATATGAATAGCTAATAAAAAAATGTAGTGCCGTGTCAATTTTTTTTAATTTGAAACCTTAATCAAACGACAAAATGTATGATGGATACTCTTACTTTAATAATATTTGTGAAATAGATTAGAATAATAAAGAATAATATTGCATGTTCTATTCTATTCAATAAATAATATTTTATTCTTTAGAATTCTTATATCAATTAAAAGTCAAATCTTATTTTATTCTTAATTAGTCAGAATTTTTAAATTTAACTTTAGACAATATACTTAAAACCCACATTTTATTTTAAAGTTTGCATAGTGCAATATTGCCATTTTGAGAAATGTCTTAAAATAAAAATAGAGTAATTTTACTATCGGAATTCATTCAAAAAAAATTAAAAAATTTTACTATCGGAATTAAATATAATATATTTATTAATTGGATGAACTATTTCCTTTCGCCTGTTATTATATATCTATTGTAGAATTTTCTTAGTTAAACTTTCAAATTTAACACGGTCTCATTCTACTTCAACATGATTGTATTTACACTCATATATAACATTGATTTTCTTCAAGTTTATGGTTATATTCTGGATCTTGATTTTCAAAATGTTGTCCTTGAGACAGCTAGGTTAATTGTTTTCAATGCTTGGAGGAGCTATGGTCGTTATCATTCTTATTTGGTTTCGATTTTTTCTGATTGTGTTTTTCTGTCTAGCTATTTTCACTTTTTCCGTTGTTGTATGTGTGTAGAACTGACAACTTGGCTGCGAATTCAGGACTAAGTTTGCTCTTTTGATTTATGTTTTTTTTTGGACAAAGGATTTCCCTTTTAGATTAAGGGTATCCTATCCTCCGATGTTGCTTCTTCTTTGATTGAATGAATTTCACGTTTGACCAAAAAAACCGATAAAAAATCAAATCATAACCCTTCGATAAAAAAACCCTAACCCCAACAATGCTCTCCCAAAACTTCCGGTAGATTTAGAGCAAGTGATTATTTTGTATATGTGTGGTGTTGTAGATGCTGTTTGGCACGGCTTGAGCCACTAAAATGACATTCATTGACAAAAAAAATTTGGGCTACTAGGAAATAAATGACTCCAAAAGCATAAATAGTAGATAAACCAAAATGTTGGCTTTATAGTAGTAAAGCTAGATAGGCAGGTGACGAAAAATTTAATAGACTAATCTTTTAATAGGAGGGACCTCTAGGATAGAAAAGTAGGAATCATAATAAATGAAAGAATTATGTTAATGGTCTCACAAATTGATGAGGAGAAAGATATAGATTAATGAACCACAGAGGGTGGGCCATTTGCTATCACATTCACTACACAATTATAAAATGGAGCTCCATATTCTAACAATAAAGTCACAAGCAATTTTTAGCAGGGTCAGAATCAATGTCAATGGTTAACAAGGAGAGGTACTTAGGCTTACTTTATATTAACTTTATCACTTTATTTTCTGTTATCCAATGGTTGTAAAGGAACAAGATGAGTCAAAAAATGCCCATAGACTGCTTGGAATTCGGTGCACCAAAGCTTCTGAAAGAAAAGACAGCCAAATAATACTACTGCACACTTTTACAGAATGGCAAAGCTATAAAATAGATTATATAGTGGGAAGGGAGGTGCCATATGCCATGCAGGACTGCATATAGTGACAAAAGGAATCTATATGATATGGAAGTACATGGTATTCGTGTAATATATCATATATTAATAGCATGGTTAATCAAGGAAGACTAGGAAAAGGGTCATTTCTTTCATGAGTGAGCATGTTTGGAAAGCAGCATCAATTCAACAAAATCAAGTTTACTTGCTTAAAATCAATTTTAATCAGTTGAAATGATGTTTGGTTTTACCAGTAAAAATTTATTTCACAAGAATTGAATCCGGGTTACCACAATAGTTGCTTATGTAGTGAACATAATCAATTATGAAATGTTACTACTGAATTTCATAACATTCCTCTACAAAAATCATATTTTAAACATAAATTACATCAGTTTAACTCACGTTTACCATATGCAATTTTGGTAGAATCAATTTTTTTCCAGAATCAGTTCTGCTAAGGCTGATCTAAACACACACTGAAACATTAAACATATCAAATGAAAAATTGATGAAACAGCAAGCATCGAATCATTAAAAGTTTGGTCAAACTTCAGTGTCCAGACCTCTTTGTCCTTTACTCTGGACCTTAAAGTCATGGGAGCCATTTCATGACCAAATGGGATCATAACCATCTGCTGCCAAAGCACATCAATTGTCATTGGGTCCATAAAAAAAAAAAAGCAAACGTGAAAATGATCTAATCCAGACACAGCAGATTCCGGGTACAGTGCTAGCAAAAGAAAGTAAATGTTGGACGATAAAATGGCATCACATGAGACAGTGTCAGGTTAAATAGAATAATAGATAGAATATGCACTACCATGGCAAATGGAACATCCTTGACAATCCAATAGACCCACCCACATCATTCAACATGTGTCCAAATGTGCAAGGACAAGCAAAAGAAACAGGTATCCTCTCTGCTAGACAGGAATTAAATAACATGAACTCTGAATATTTGCTTTACCACCATCTAGAAAAGGAATAAGTATCAAAGCATGTGCCAATTCTACACTGTTGTATTAACATTAAATACGGTATATATTCATTTAGAGAAGGAATCAGTATCAAAGCAATCATATTCATTAAATACCATGTGACTGAAGCCTAACTTAAACTTGGAGGACCGGGATCCTAGTTACCTTCATATAATATATGCTCTTCTTCTAACTTGGTCCTACCTTCAACAACTGAGATCCAACTTTCTACAACCTTGACAACTCTTCCTTCTGAAATCTCAACTAAGGTAAAGGCCCTTGTTGTACCTTCTGCGTCTGGTGATGAGAGAGCACTTTCATCACGTAAGCTTTTGACCCTCGGAACAATGGCCCCATTCAAGTATATGGTGTTGTCAGCGCCTACCGCAATCATTTTCCTAAAGCCATTGCCATGTGCCAATTCTTTGTGCATGTGACCGAACACAACCAATGGAATAGGTACTTGATTGTTCTCTTTAAGCAAGGATATTGCGTGAGCTAGATCTGTTATACGAACATAATAAACTAGGTCAGAATTGGTATCCCATTTTTGCTATGCTTACATTATTTTCATGTCATTTAGCATCTAATGGTAAAGGTCCACCAAAGCTGAAAAGGGTCAGCAGAATCACTACTATAATTTGATAGAAAGCAGGAAGAACGTACACAAAGCATTTGAAATGAAAGAACCAATTATTTAGCATTAGTAGGAAAATCTGGCCTTGGAGTTGGCAGCATATCTGAATGCCAAAACCTAAAAAGGATAATAATTTTTAATTACAATCCAAGATTTGAAGCATATATTACCTGGGTCCCCATGATCACCATGACTCCCATATTCCCAATCTTTTCCACATATATCATTCAAACTAGAACCAAGGCCTACACAAATTTAAAATTAAACAATCACTCTTTGTATTTGATGTGACAAAGTAACACCTCTAGACTCTAGAGCAGATATTAAATTTGAGATGCCATGTTGCACCTGTGGGTCCATTATGTGCAAGAAGTATAAGAAAATGATCGTCTGGTGTACCAAGAGCAGCTTTCTGGATTCTTATAGCACTCCCATCCAAGTCTTTGATTCCATATCTAAGAGAAAGCTCAATTTAGATAAAATGGTTTTAAGCTACAATGGCAACTTTAGTAATGGTAAAATAAAACCTTACAGAACATGATCTTCTTGATAAGTCATAAAAGACCATCTAATTCAACTTTTACTGTAGCTCATGCCTTATTAAAGTAACAGATAATAAAATGAGCATATACAAGGTGGCTGCTTAGATATGAGAAATACATCAGACACATAAAGAGACAACACAATGACAAACTACTGGAAAAATTGTACAACATTCTTTCAAAGTGATCACATTATTAGAGCAAAGAGGTGAACATAACAATTTTTTGCAGACATTAAAAGCAAAGGTGGAAAGCTGAAAACATTAAATAGACATTTGAGCCATTTGAGAGTCGAGTTCTCTATAATTGCTTTTCTAATAATACACACCTTGCAGAAAGAAGCTTTTTTCGAAATAGTGATTTGCCCCCGGCAGAAAACGGCCGTCCACCAACAACACTAACTTTTAATGGAGGGAAGTCTAAGCGTCGATAAGCCACATGCTCCTTGCCTAGGCTGAGTTTTACAGAAATAGATTCAGTTATAAATATATTTTCCAAATACACTATAATTAACAGCATTAAAAGCGAACTCTTCAGTAAATTAATAGAGGCGTTAATTTAGGCTTTAAAGTAGTTAACTTTCCTCTTCAGCAATTGGTAACTTCTCTACTCTTGAAAAGTTTCTTGCACAGTAAAAAGGTCATCATAGATATCTTAAAATCTCTTTAGACCTTTAATGGGCTAGGATAAATGGCCCATTTTCCTTTGATATATTTATGAATATTTTACTTCACCCATAGCTTTATATATTCATATCAGCATCAGATGATAACAACAGATATGTTTCCATGAGTACTCATAAAACAAAGATAAAAAGTAAAAGCCTTCTCCCACTAGGTGGTGCATCATACATATATTCATAAGGCTTGTTTGGTGGGCAAGATAAAGAGATAGGATAGACTTATCCTTTACAATTATAATCTTATGTCTGTTGCATCATAGGATATGATACAAATCATATTGATTATCCATTTGTCCTATTCTATTGGCTTGGTGTGAATTTTATCCTGGGGTAATTAATTAAAAAATTAATTAATTATAATAATATATATTTTTCAAATTAATTATTTTTTCTTATATATCATTAGAAACTACTAAGTTAAATTACTTTGCTACTTATGTAAAATTTTATAATGAAAGAAAGACTAATTTATAAAACAAAAATCATTAGTTTTAAAAATATACAAATTTTATAAAAGTAAAAAAAATATTAATGTATTAAAGTTAATCTCGTAAATTATATATAACTTGTTGTTATAATTTATATATTATCCTACCATTAAGTAGTCCACCTCAACCACATAATAATATAATAAATGTAATACAATACTGTCTGTATTGTAATCATGTGTGCATCAAAATTGGATAGGATAAAAGTCTGTCCTACTCTTCTCATACTATACTCTTATTCAACTCTCCTTCATTATCCTATCCTCACTGCCAAATGAGCCCATAAAGAAGAAATAAAAAATGTGGAACATGCTCAATGTCACATAATTTTAGAGAATTCCCAAAATGAATTAAATCCTTAGAACTTACCATTCTAGCTGAAGCTGCACTTTATCCTTCTCGCTAACATGTACATCAAAGAGTTAGTTCAAAATCAGACAAGAAATCAGCACTTGCAAGTTGCAACTATCACCTACTGGGCAGAAAACAAACTTCAAAAAATTATGAAATTAACATACTGACAAAACTTGTACTTCAAAAAAAATTGGATAGATGGAATTGTCAACCTCTTGTGCATGTTTGGGTGTGTGTTTGTGTGTGTTTCTTTTGCGGAGGGAGGGTTCATTATCCTTGTACCCCAAACAATTTTTTTTAATGAAGAATCTAAGAACATGAAGCTTCCCAGAAAGTAAGTTTCATCACACATGAAAGTAAATGATTCCATGACAAATATTTAAATTCCACCTTTCCAAAAACTGATTTGTAAACCAGGAATCATGGTTTCCTAATATAACTGCTTTAGCAAATTCAAGATTTGCAACACTCTGAACGACTTCAACATTTTCATCACCAAAATCACCTAACAAAAGTCAATATGGAATAGTTGAAAAAGGAAGTAAACAATGATAAATACTAACAGTTATATATCAAGATAAATTAGCAGGAAATAAACTTGACAGGCATCAACATGCTGATTCGTCCAATCTCTGGTGCTATAAATGCTAATAAAAAAAACAAGGAATACTTATGAGTTATTCCGATGTGAAACAGAGTGATGCAGTGGCATCAATTTTCAATATGCACACAGGTTTTCAGAGGTATACACCAGCTATTTTCACAGCAATTACAATAAGGCAATAGGCCATGAGGAACCAAAGGCACATAACCGCATTTAAGCAAAATCACCATAATACAATGGGTTGATCACCCGTAACAAAGAAACTTGCCTGTAAACAGCACCAAATCTGCCTGCAGTTTAATATAGGTATAGATTAGATTGATAGATCAGATATACATCTCCATTCTTGTTAAATAAATTTACATAAATTCAAGAAAAAGAGATCTGATAATATAGTTAAGGTTGAATGTGGGAGGAATATAAATGAGGAACATTCGACCTTAATTCCATCAATATCAATCACTCAAAAATGAAAAGAAAAATTGCAAACAAAATTAAATAGTTTTTTTTCTAAAACATCAACGCAATATATAAATTAATGATGGATGGATATGCAATGTCAAAAATAATTTTTCTCTCGTCCAATCAAAAGATGAAATTTTATTTTTTACTTTTCATCTCACTTCTCTTATCTTTATTGCTTCAACTGTTCCCCTTCTAATTTTGTTCCCAAGCAAAGGCTATGAGCTTTTGGTTTATTCTCAAATCTCTAACGAGCTTTACTCTGATTTAACTTTCTTTGGTACCATTTCTGTTTAAATAGAAGCTAGCCAATTCATGTTAGCAATAGGATGTCACTGACTTTTGTGATCACAACAGGAAAGTAGGGGACTGTTTAACACCAGATGTAAGAATTTTCTTGATTATTTTGACTTACATGGAAAGAAACCTAGCCCAACCCAACCCAACCCCATTCTCTGCTATTACTTATGCTATGGAAAAATGGCAGAAGAAAACAGGAATTTAAGAATATCCGCATTTTGTTAAAACTTCACAAAATGAAACGACAATATGCTTATCCACATACGACCAATTTGGCAATCTCTGGTAGACTCTGGAAGCATTCATCCACATTCTAGCATGATAATGTATAATTGCCCTTACTCGGAATAACCTATTATTAAGTTTTGGTGATTAAGGGAATTGAAAGTAAGAAACCCTCCTGCATGGGCTAGTTCAGCACTTCAGCATAAGCAAAAACAAAAGGCAAAAAAAAAAACTAATCCTCAATTAAGATCCAAGGCGAAAGTAATAACTAATAAGTAATAACAACAATCAACTAAGAATCATATTCCTCAGTAGTACTTGAAACTTGTATTTCACAACAATGTAAGATTTTATAGCAGCTTATGCAAACTAACAGCCTCACAATTCCTTTTTTTTGTTTTATTGCCTAATCAAAATTATAACTTTGATCCACAAATTTATAAGAAGTAATATCATTATTAATTTTATTTAGGGTTCATAGTGAAATGGGCAATTCGGATTCAGGGAAAAAGAGGCAGATAATTTAAGGAAACAAATCAAATAGCATGTGAGTTGGCAGCAGAATATAATCAATACATGCAAAAGCTTTTCATTATTAGAAATTAGGAGGCCTATACTCAACCACAAAAGCTAGCTCAAGAGTTGAGGTTTGCACTACCCTTATAAAGGCTATCTATGCTCTATCTCTAGCCAATGTGGGACTTCTAACATTCATCAACAAGGAAAAAAAATGGAAATACGTATGATGAAGAAAAGTACCTGCAAGAACTGAAGTGCCTTTGAATCTTGTTCGAAGTTCCAGAAGTCATGCTTCAGAAAAAAAATAAGCAAGTTTCAGTGAGGTGAAGCCTGTGTTGGCAAATCGGAACAGTAGTAGTGAAGAAGAGTTTACCACATCACCGACGACGGCGATTCGAACAGAGGATGCGGCCATTGAAGAGCGACAGAAGTTGCGCTTCGCCTTCGAGCTCAGACAACAGTTGAATGGGGAAATGGATGGCGCGTGAATGCACGCGCGAAACATAAGCACGCTTACTCTACTACGGGTTTGTTATTTTCCAGCAAAATTTACTAGTAGTAATACACCTATGCTACGTGAATTTTAATTTTTTCTATAAATTTATAATATATTCTTTGATATATTTTATTTCATAATTATATTTTACAAAAAAATTATTTTTAAAAAAAAGTTTATACTGATATAATTTTTTCTCGGATGTCCCCGAAGGTAGGGGTGCATATAGTTTGGGTTGGATGAATTTATAGATTAATCAGGATTTGAACCAATCAAAATTTTTTGGGTTGGGTTGGATTTTGCGAGTTTTCACCTTCGAACCCGAACCAACCCAATCCGACGATCTTCGGGTTGGTTCGGATGGGTTGATTGGATCACTATATTAAAATAATAATAAATCTGGAATATTGAAAAGAAAAAAATTAAAACATAAAAAACAAATAGAAAAAGTTGGTAAATACATTATAGTACCAAATAGCATAAAAAAGACACAAAACATTGTACTAAATAGCATGAAATAGTATTACATAAATGACATAGAGTCAAATACCAGGAAAAATAATTGCGGCAATAGAATCAAGTTAATCAATACGACAATGGCATCACACTTTGAATTTAAATGTCTCCATTATCCGACATACCAAATAAAATTAAAACAAAAAGTGAAGAATGTAAAAAGTGAAACTATGAAATAAAATAAGGGTTTTAAAATTTACATGTATGTTAGGTAAAACTACTAAAAATATATATTATTATTGTTTGTTTGGATTTCGGGTTGGATTGGATGGATTGTTATTAAATCTGATATCCAATCCGAAGTTGATTGGATCGTAATAAAATCTGTCAGATTGACCCGTTTGTCCAATCCTACCCGCATTTTTGTCATTGAATTGGGTTGGATCGTATAAGTTCATTGCATCTACCCGACCCATGTGCACCCCTACCCGAAGGGACGTTTATAGTGATATAATTATTATAATAATTTTATATATGTCACATGAAGTCAAAATATATGAAACTCCTTCATTTTTTAATAGGCATCAGAGAAATTGTCCAAATAAAATTACAATTCTTATATTGCAATTTCACACAATTATTGGCCATATTTTTAAATTTATATTTATGAAGCTTATCGGTAAAAGACAACAATAATATATACACACCTCCTTTTTTATACACTTCATTTCCATTTATTTTTATTTTTATCTCTCATCTTATCATCTATTACATCTTATGGGTTCATTTAGTGTACACAAGAAAATTCTTGTGCAAGGTTACACAAGTGTCATTTTTACCTGCTGTTGTGGGTTTCCAGGTCATCTATATTTTTAACTTTTTTCTTTTAAATCTCTATGTTTTTAATTTAAAAATTTATGTGTTTACTCTCTCCATCTCTCCACCGCCGACACCACCGCCACACCCAGATCGTCTCCTCCCTCCCACACCAATCACCGCCCCTCCCTTTCTCCACCACCAACTCCACCCCCTTCCTTCTCTTCCCTGTATTCCTCCTCCAACCCCCACTCAACAACACCCGTAAACTCATATACTCCCCTTCCTTTCCCAATACCTCCTCCTCTACTCCCGATCACCACCACCACCACTCCCTTCTCAACCTCATCCTATTCTTCTTCTCTCTACCAGATCTAAACCCACTGAACTCAACCTCACCCTATTCTTCTTTTCTCTCACCAGATCTGAACCTATGAACTCAACCTCACCCTATTCTGGTTTTGCAATTAGCAACAAGAAGGTGTATGCCAGTGATGACTTTAACATGTCACTCAGAAATATAGACCAATTCAAGATACATACGGTATACCATATTATCCGATGTTGGGAAAAAATATGAAGTGTTGTAGGTTATGTCAATCACCACCACCTTGAGTTAGAGAAGAAAATTGTGGGTTTTTCTTCAATTGTGGGATTTTGCATGTGGTGGATTTTGGGTTTTTCGTTGGACAAGAAGAAGATTGTGGAAGAAGGTGGCTCAATTCCTTTTTTGGGTTTTTCTTCAATCAGTGGAAGGTGGTGGTGTATTTGTTGAGGAAGGATGATTCATCTGGTGGTGGTGGATGGCGTAGAGGTTGTGGGTTTTCTTTTTGGTGAACAGTGGTGGTGGGTTAAACCAGGGTTAGCTAATTAGTTAAAAAAAATTAAAAAAGATTTACCTGGAAAGTAACCTATTGTAACAAGTAAATCTAGGGTGATGCAACCTTACACAAGGATTTTTTTTGTGTACACTAAATAAACCCACATCTTATACTTTCTCTTTCTTACTTTTTATTTTCTTCCTATCTCTCTCCCTCCACCTCATCATATAATTCTATTTTCAAAAAAAAAAATTCATATAATTACTTCACATATAACTATTTTTTTTTAACATGTCATGATAAATAAGGGGGGATTGTTTCTTGCACACCCATCTTTTACTATTTAGTATTTACACACCTAAATCTATATTTTAAATTATTAATTTCAAATGGATAAGTGTGTAAATGACTAAGGTGTTGGTGTAATGGTAAGCAAGTTAAATTTCGTAAGAGTCAAATTATAAGAGGCGGAGTAAGTCATTTAATAGAAGGACCGTCACCGTATTTTGAACTATTAACACCGGTTAAGGAAGAGGTGTGTATGCAAAACAAATTCCCCTAAATAGGGGTCTATTTGCTTGGGCTAAGTTTTTTTTGTTTTTCAACACTAGTTTTTTTTTTTTTTTTGGTCAAAGGTGTAAAGGTTATCATTCAAAGTTTGCCTAACGGCACTTACATCAGTGGGACTTTTCTCCCAAGAAGTGATTTTGCAATGCATAATCAGGACAGAAATTAAGCTTAAAGCATGCTCACTCATGCTGATCTAAGAAACCAAACAAACAAAGAAAAATCATACAGACTCTTAAATCCTGGGATCACCAGCACAACAACTCAACTTTCAGAACAGTTTTAAAGTTTTAAGCTACAAATACAAATTTAAACATCTGCTCAATGCAAATCATCCGACTCTGCCGGAGTTGCACAAACTGAAAGCCTTCAAAGAAGCAAAACAAAGCTTCAACGGCAAGACCAAGAGAAGTCAAGTTAGCAGTACTAGCACCAAGGAAGGAGGCATCGGATCTTCATAGCAGCAGAACAGAGGGAGCGGGTGGTTGCGGTCGATGCAGAGAGCACGCAGTTTCGGCACAGCAACGGCGGCGGCGGTGGCGCATCAAAGCTTCAGGATCTGGAACAGCTACAACCCAACCCTTCTCAACCCAGAGCTTTGCCAGGAGGGGCGTTTGGAGAAGGGGGCCTCAGGTCGGGGTTGAAGGGGCACTCAGAGCAGCGAAGACGACGAGGTGACGACCGCAACATCTAGAAGCCAGATCTGCGTCTCTGTACACGGTGGGAGATGGGAGATGTAGGAGATGAAACCAGCCAAGGTGGGAGTAACAGCGAAGTGAAGGGATGAAGTGGTGGCCAGAGAGGAGGACAACTAGGAAAGCAAGAAAAACCCACTTATTTGGGTAGAAAATCCACCTGATGTGGAAGAAATCCACCTAATGTGGAAGAAACCCACCTATTGTGGGAGAAAAGACCTAGCAAGTAGGAGAAGAACCTCCCTAGAGGAGGAGGATCCCCCAAAGGGGGAGGAGCCCCCAAGGGGGAGAAACGGCGCTGCACAAAGAAGCAAAAACCTAGCAGAGCGTGTTTTTACCTACCAATCTTCAACTTGAACCCTGTTGCTAGATACATAAATTTTACACTAGCTTAGGATTGATAAAAAAAATAACTAGCTTGGGCTAAATTTCCTTTTATGTTCTGTCGCACTTATGGACCTAGCCCACACTTTTGGTATGGACGTAATGTACATATTATTATTTAACCAAAAAAAATTGCTTATTGGTCATATTTGACCACACAGAAAATACTTCTTGGTCATACTTTCCGTCCACATATCATCAATCATCAGAACAAGAAAACGGCACCTGACGCAATACGTATCCTCCTGCGATTTCCTACCTCAGAAAGTCCAAATGGCAGGCACCGTCGACGGAGCGCTGCTACTTCACACGCCATTTAGCGCATTGACTTATCATAATTTTCAAACCCATTCACCACATAACAAAGTCAACCAACCAAAAAGTTTTAACACAACTCGTAAATAGTCGAGCTACTTAACCATTTAGTCAAGTGTTTGAGCCCGTATAAAAAATGATTTACTGAGAAATTTCTTCTCACTCAACATGACTTTCGTCGGGGATTAGTCTCATATTTAGCTATGTTTGTTTTTCAGTTTGGAAGTTCGTTTGGGGCATTGGACTATAAAAAATGATTTACTGAGAAATTTCTTCTCACTCAACATGACTTTCGTCGGGGATTAGTCTCATATTTAGCTATGTTTGTTTTTCAGTTTGGAAGTTCGTTTGGGGCATTGGACTTTAGGATCACACGTTCCAATGCCTCAAACGTGAAAGAGGTTTTGGACCTTAATTAGGTAAAAACACTTTTAAACTGAAAACCAAACAGACACTTTATCATTGGTCAACAAGGGTATGTAAAGAAAAAGTCAACCAATATAATCCTAGACATGATTCCAACTTGAGTTTTCTTTCTCCCAATCCAGGAAGCCAAAGAATAGTCTTGTGAAACTCATTGAATTACTCAATCACATACCATACCTGAACCTATAAATGTTAACCAAACTCAAATTCAAATCCCACCACCATCATCCAAATGAAGAACACAATGACCAACACATTTCTATTTTCCCTCCTTATTCTACTCCAACTCACATTCTCCTCCGCACAAACCACCGTAGTCAAAGGCGGATACTGGTATTCCGACGCCGGCCTCGCCGCTTCCGACATCGACTCCACACTCTTCACCCACCTCTTCTGCGCATTCGCAGACCTCGACACCACCACAAACCAGCTCACAATCTCATCCTCCAACGCACAACCCTTCTCCACCTTCACCGAAACCGTTCAGCAGAACAATCCCTCAGTCAAAACCCTCCTCTCCATCGGCGGCGGCGGCGGTTCTTCCTTAGCACAAACCTTCTCCACAATGGCAAACCAATCCAGCACCCGCAAAACCTTCATAGATTCCTCAATTCAAATCGCAAGAGCAAACAACTTCCACGGCCTCGATCTCGATTGGGAGTACCCTAACTCCGACGCCGACAAAACAAATTATGCTTCACTCATCACAGAATGGCGAGAAGCGGTTAAAGAAGAATCCAGAACCTCAGGGTTACCGGAGTTGCTGTTAACCGCCGCGGTGGCCGGATCTGACCAGATTTCATTGCTGGAAAACTACCCTGTTCAAGAAATTTCACAAAACCTGGATTGGGTTAACGCTATGGTTTACGACCTTTTCATACCGGAGGGGTACCCAACGGAAACGCAACCACCGGCGCCGTTGAAGAATCCGATAGGTCAATTCAGCGGAGATCAGGGGATTTCGAAATGGGTTGAACTGGGGCTTTCTGAGAGCAAATTGGCGATTGGGTTGCCGTTTTACGGTTACTCGTGGCGGTTGGTGAGCGGTGATGAGCATGGGTTGTTTGCGGCGGCGAATGGCGCGGCGGATTCTGGTGGCGGTGCGATTGGGTATGGGGATATAGTTAGGGATTATGTGAATAAGGGGGCGCAGAGGGTGTATAATTCAACGTTTGTGACGGATTATTGTTATTCTGGGACGACTTGGATTGGTTATGATGATACTCAGAGTGTGACTGCGAAGGTGGATTATGCTAAGGAGAGAGGGTTGGTTGGGTATTTTGCTTGGCAACTTGGGGGTGATGATGATAGTTGGACACTTTCTAAAGCTGGTGAGTAATCAAATTTTCAATTCTGAAACTTTATATATGTGATGGATGATGTCTTTTCTAATTCCCTCATACTTTTGATCTTTCAACTAAACTATCTTACTAAGGGATACTATTGATGTTTTTGCAGCTTCTAATGCATGGGGAGCATAAGAACGAAGGTGAAATGAAGACTCAGCACATATGTTGAGGCTATTATATATGGGATATACATCATTGGTTTACTTTGTAATAATTAATTAATAATGAGGCACAAATGTTTGTGTTTCAAGTTGTATGTGTATACAAGATAGATGTTATACGAATTTTATAATATTTTATAATTATAAGGAGAATTTAATAGATATATACGGTTAGTGTAAAATAGTTTTACACTGATATCAAATTGAATTCCGCCAAATAAGCAAATATGTTTTATTTAAATTAACATTAAAAATGAATGTAACTCTCTCCTACGTGACAAACATTGATTGGATGTCAGTGTAAAACTATTTTGCCACTGACAGTGCATATTCATTAAACTCTTATAAGGAAATTGGTAATTATAGAGTGGGTGTCAAAAGCCGATCCTATTAAAGAAAAAGCATCAAACGATATTTATTGTCCATTTAGAGTTGGTATCGCGACCAATGTTAAAGTTGTCTAAGCTAGAGTTCGACGCTATATCTATTGTTGGTAAAGTCAAAAATAGTATGGCGTTATTCACTTGACAAGAAGATCAACATTTAATTTGTTTAATTAGCGTTGATCATGGTGATCAATGCTAATTTATCAACTTTAACGTCGGCCTGACCGACACATTTTGCAATCGACCATAAATTAATTTCTTAGCACTAAAATAAAGGAAAAATATAGCTAATGCAAATTGCATACTAAACCCATCAAACAGAAGTTAATCTTCATTACATTATTACCTCAACTAGTCAAACATCATGAACAAGAATAACATTACATTATTACCTCAACGTACTAGTCAAACATCATGAACAAGAATAACATTGTAATAAGGTAAAAATCATTGCACTTCATCAAGAAAAAAAACCACTCATGTTTCCAATGAAAATGACTCATAAAAATTTCTTGTAAGTTTACTGTGTAATTTAGCTAGCAGACCTAATTGTATTGCTTGAGAATTTGTATGGACTTTGTAGAAAAGAGTGAATGTTTAGCTATTGTAACATTGTACTGGCCTGGCCTTTCATTCAATGAAACTATCCCCATTGACAAAAAAAAAAAAAAGATTAGTTTCAAATTTAAATATATGAAGGCCTTTAATTTATCTAGTTTATTATATTTAGTTTAATTTGTTTATTATTAAAACTTCATTTTTAGAATGTTTCGATTACATCATCGAATAATAGCTCAAGTGGTAAGAGCAAGTGAACATATAAATTAGGAAGAGGAGGTCTAAGGGATCAATCTTGAAGGATTGTTGGTTATCTTTGTGATGTACCAAAAAAAAAGAATGTTTCGATTAGTTAGGTGGTGCCAGCTATAGTGAGATTTCACTCACTTGGCAGCCGTATATATTAGTTGTTGTTTAAATGGCCCATGAGAAAGTTTGGGTTAAATAATTCATCGTTCAATCACATTGAAGATAAATGAGTTGAATTTCTATATTTTAATTATATGAGTCATTTAGACAACCCTATATATTGTATCTTTTGTTTTGAGAAAGATTAATTAGAAAATTGATTAAATGTGTTTCTTATTTATTTTAGGCTTAAAGGGTCCAAAGGCCCCTGAAATTACAAAGGGAATCAAATCCAGGACCTAGAAAATTTTTGCATCAAATTGGGTCCCTAGAAAAAAATTTTTAATTCAATTAAGGCCAAAGTGTGCCAGAGCCCAATTTTGTCCTAGTCAGCTTATCCACGTGGCTTTTTTAATTTTTTTTAATTAGAAAAATTAATTAAAAATAAAATTTTAATTCCAACTCACTTAAGTCAGCAGAAAAAAAAAACTTAATAAAATCCTAATCTAAACATAAATCTCTAATCTAAACATAAAATCAAATCCCTAAACTGAACATAAAATCAAATCCCTTAACTCAAATTAACCCTATCTATCCATCTTCAGCCCCAATTTCAACCCTAATGAAGAACACCTCCAGAGAACACCTCCACCTCCACTCGAACGGCGGCCACAACGAACACCTCCAGGAATCGACGAAGAAGGCGAAGATCGAAGAGTAAGGCGAAGAACAACGAGCACAAACTGAGGGAGCGAAGAACAAGGAACTTCCAAGGTGTGCTGCATTTAGAAAGGTATGAATACTTGCGTACTTGTTCTTTGTTGGGATGAATACCATGCTTTCTTCTTCTTTGTTGGGGATGAATACTTGCTGACTTGTTGGGTGAATACTTGCTTAACGAGTTAGGGTTCCTTTCGCAGGAATGGCAGAAGGTATGATCAAAACCCGAATCCACCACAAGGGTCGTTTTAGAGGCATTCCTATGACATATGATGGGGGAGAGTCAGTTGACATTGATGGGGATGTTGATTTGTTCTCATACTTCTCCATCAAATCTACTGTGAAGGAAGACCTGGGATATCCTCATGATGCTTACAAATTGTGGTGGTGCAAGTCAGAACTGAGGTTTGAAAATGGCTTAAAGAAGATACTGGATGATAAGGATGCAATGGAACTTGTTAGTTATGCAATGGCTTCTGGGGGGTGGTTGATATATACCTGGAACATACTGTGGAATTGCCTGAAGAATTGCCTGCAGTGGAAGAGATGCAAGAAGAATATGCTGGTTTGCTTGATGAAGACTTGCATGCAGTGGAAGTGACTGGGCAAACTTTCACTGGGAAAGTGATTCCTGATGTGGAAGTCAGTACTGTGATTCCTGATGTGGAAGTCAGTCATGAGAATGCTGAAGTTGAAGAGATTCCTGTTAATGAGGAAGTGGAGGAGACACATGTTATTGAGGAAGTGGAGGACATTCCTTCTGTTACACTGCCTGAAGTGGAAGTGACTCGTGTGACTGAGGAAGCTCCAACTGGGAGAACACATGTTAGGGAAGTTCCTGATAAGGGAAAAGGAAAATGCCTTGCTGAGAGTGATTATGAGTCTGACATATCATTCTCAAGTGACAGTGACATTGAATTGAGCAATGATGGGATCTTAGACAGTGAAGATGAAATATGTAAAAACTTGTTTGATGATGGGTTTCATGATGTGAATGAAGCACTTCATGTGCAAGAGGATGGCATTGAGGATGTGACTAGAAACTCTGATGGGCCATTATCTTTCAACAATGAGATGCAACATGGTGATGGAAGTCAGGATGTGGACTTTGACATTCCACATGAAGATGCAGCCCTGCATCCATTTGATTTGGACTATGACAGTGATGAGCTGATGAGTGACTATTCTAGTGGTGAGGAAGATGATGGAGCCAGGGCCAGACAAATCAGGTTCAGGGTAGATGACCTGGACAAAGACTATAAATTCAGACTGGGAATGGAGTTTTCCTCCACAGAAGAGTTTAAGAATGCTATCCTTGCACACTCTGTGATGAATGGAAAGGCTGTGAAGTACAAGAAGAATGATAAGGAAAAGGGTGAGGTTTGGTTGCAAGCAAGAAGAATGTGGCTTCCTTGCATACTGTTCCAATGCAAAAGGGACTTCAACATACAAGATTAAGACACTTAATCCTAAACACACATGTGGAAGAACATTCAACAATAGGGCAGCAACAGCTAAATGGATTGCAAAGGTTATTGAGGACAGAATGAGAAATTCTAGTACAGTACTCCAAGTGAAGGAGATAATTCATGAGATGAGGACAAGATACAGTGTAGGTGTCAGCTGGGGGACCGCTTGGAATGCGAGAAAAATTGCTAAGGATGTTGTTGAGGGAGATGCCCTAAAGCAGTACACCATGATAACATCTTATGCAGGTGAGCTCAAGAGGGTGAATCATGAAAACACAGCAGCTATCATTCTGAGATATAATCCCACCACACTTCAGCCCAGATTTGGTTGTTTTTATATGTGTCTGGAGGGATGCAAATCTGCTTTTAAACAGGCATGCAGACCATTTATTGGAATTGATGGATGTCACCTCAAAACCAAATATGGTGGCATCCTTCTAGTTGCTGTGGGAAGGGACCCAAATGATCAGTACTTCCCACTGGCATTTGCAGTGGTTGAAGCTGAGTGCAAGGAATCTTGGAGATGGTTTTTGAACCATTTGATCCGGGATATCGGTGACAAAAGATGGGTGTTCATCAGTGATAAGCAAAAGGTACCATAAATTAACATATAGTATTTACTTTCATTACATTACAACCTGATTGTGCTTACTTATTTTACTTACATTTCAATCTGATTGTGTTGCCTAGGGGTTAATGCAAGTGTTTGAGGAGGACTTTCCTAGTGTAGAGCACCGCTTTTGTGTGAGGCACTTGTATGCCAATTTCAAGCAGAAGTTTGGTGGAGGAACTGAGATTAGAGACCTTCTCATGTGGGCATCCAAAGCAACATACAAGGAGTTATGGGAGGAGAAAATGCAACAAATCAAAGCAATAAATGAAGATGCTTACAAGTGGCTGATGACTATCCCTACAATACATTGGTGCAGGCATGCTTTCTCTTTCTACCCTAAATGTGATGTAACCATGAATAATTTGTCTGAGGCTTTCAATTGTACCATTTTAGTTGCTAGGGACAAACCTGTTATCACTATGTTTGAATGGATTAGAAAGTATCTAATGAACAGATTTGCAACTTTGAGAGAAAAAAGTAAAGGATGGAAGGGTAATGTGATGCCTAAACCTAGGAAGAGGCTAGATAGAGAGATAAATTATAGTGGTAGGTGGGTAGCAACTTGGGTTGCTCAAGGTCTATTTCAGGTTGAGCATGCTGGTTTTGAAGACCAATTCATAGTTGATATAGAGAAGCAAACATGTACCTGCAACTTTTGGGAATTAAATGGAATTCCCTGCAGACATGCTGTGTCTTGTCTCTCTGATAGGGGGCTTAATCCTGAAAATTATGTGCATGATTATTACAAAAAAACAGCTTATAACACTTGCTATGGGCACATTATCTCACCAATTAATGGTGAGAATAAATGGCCAAAGCTCCAGCAAGATGACATCCTTCCTCCTGAGATTAAAAGAGGGCCTGGAAGGCCAAAAAAATTGAGGCGAAGGGAACCTGATGAACTAGATAAGAAGAACCCAACCAAATTGAGAAGAGGAGGCAGTTCTTACACATGTAGTAGGTGTCACAAAAAAGGACACAACCAGAGGAAGTGCCCCTTGCCTCCACCATCTGAGGATGCTCTTGATGATGGCCACATTGAAGAAGAGAATGAACCAGAGCAACATGATTTCTCACAGGTATCAATAAAATCCCTTTTACACTGCTTGTGCTTTTCTGTTCATCATGTCTAAAAATCCCTTGTCTACAGGTATTTGGTCCTTCATCACAAGATGTGTCTCCTTCTGCTCCTTCAACACAAGAAGCTCCACCAGCTGCAAATGCAAATGCAAACAATCAACAACAGTCACCTCCACCTCCACTCAAAGCACCAACTACCAGATCCAGAAATCAAGCTGCTGATCCAGCTCCACCAGCTGCAACTGCAACTGCAACTGCAAACAACATACAACAAGCACCTCCACATGCCAGATCCAGAAAGCAACCTGCAGCACCCTAACATCCACAACTAGCTGCAGCTGCCAGAGCAACAAAACCTGCTGCACAGCCCAAAAAACCTGCTGCAAAGCCCAAAAAACATGTAGCTGCTGCTTCTAATCAAAGAGGAAAAAAGAGGGGAGCAGACAATGAGATAGGTCATTGGATTCCAGGAGAACATGCAAGTGGAACTGCTGGCAAAGGGGATAAGGGCAAGGGCAAGGCAACTGTTGCTAGTCAAGACCAACCAAAGAAGAGAGTTATCAAAAGGAGATGGATCTGAAGAAAGTGAAGGTCACATGATGCTGCAGGACAACTTTGGATGCTCATATCTGTCTTTTTTGTAATAGTTAGTATTATTTAGTGGAAAATGGGACCACAGCACCATTATTGTAATGAAATGCTTGGATGACATTACTTTCCATTACTTTTGTATTTGCTTTATGACTCTCATTTTCTATGTTCAAGACTCACATGTTTTGAGGTTGTGTTTTCTATAAGAATTGTTGTTTATTAAGCATTATCTCAATTCTGCATCATGTGCATACACTGCCAAAACAGGGCACCAACTATACCTTTTTGTGAGTCAGGGTGTGAACTTTGACATTCAATACAACCAACACATATTGTATAACTCATGAAACACTGCAAGGGAAAACAACAAGATCCATGTTGCATTAATGTTCCAAACAACCAACACATATTGTATTAATGTCTCATCTGGAGATTGCATTCATTACATAGGACATTTTCATTCAATACAAAGTAACTTTAACACTGCTACAACCAAAGTAATGCCTAAAAAGATCAACAATAACACAACACATAACATCCTAAACTCTAAGTCCAACAACAGAACACATAAGAGGATAAACAACAGAATACATGACAACCTAAACCATAAATCCAACACACCCCATTCCTAGAAGAACTTTGACACTGCTACAGCCAAAGCAATGCCTAATAAGAACAATAGCACATTAATCTTGAATCCCTCTCTTTTCAGCTTCATCTTCATCCTCTCAATTTTTTTGTCCTTCTCATTCATGTCTTCACATAACTTGACCATTGTCTTCTGCAGCATTTCGTGAAGCTCTTCCCTCAAACTAGCAATTCTTTTTTCCATCATGTCATTAATGTCTTCATTCAGATTTGAAGAACCCTCCATACCATCTTCATCTTCATTAGCAACACCTCTATCCCACTCGAAAAACCCACAAGACCCTTTCACCTGGAACAATTTCAAAATCAAACATTACAACCAGAACCAGAAGGCAGAGAAATTAAAATACATGTATTGATACAGAAGAAATTACCCTCCAATCAGGGCACCTCCAAAATAGCTTTCCTGGGTTATTACTGGAATGAGATCGGTAGAGAATAACCTCTTTCCCACAGCCACAAGTCTTGCGTGACAGTGAGGGTGAAGGGCACGAGGTGGATGAACGACAACTGACCCTGTGGTTCTTCACTTTCTTTGAAGCTTCGTGGTCCTGTGAATTCATTTTCTCCCTTCTCTTCTCGTGCTCCGCCGTTCCAGTGGAGGTGGAGGTGTTCCTCGTGCTCCGCTGTTCGAGTGGAGGTGGAGGTGTTCTTCGTTAGGGTTGAATTGGGGCTGACGATGGATGGATAGGGTTAATTTGGGGCTGAATTGATATTATTTGAGTTGAGGGATTTGATTTTATGTTCAGTTTAGGGATTTGATTTTATGTTTAGGGATTTGATTTTATGTTTAGATTAGAGATTTATGTTTAGATTAGGATTTTATTAAGTTTTTTTTTTCTGCTGACTTAAGTGAGTTGGAATTAAAATTTTATTTTTAATTAATTTTTCTAATTAAAAAAAATTAAAAAAGCCACGTGGATAAGCTGACTAGGACAAAATTGGGCTCTGGCACACTTTGGCCTTAATTGAATTAAAAAACTTTTTCTAGGGACCCAATTTGATGCAAAAATTTTCTAGGTCCTGGATTTGATTCCCTTTGTAATTTCAGGGGCCTTTGGACCCTTTAAGCCTTTATTTTAACTTAACCTTTTAAAATAAATTCTTAGAGTTCTTAGTTAATTAATAGATAATTGGTCTCCATCCCCCTCCTAGCTAGTAAGAAACAAAAGTGAGATCCTATTACTTGACAAGAAGAAGAAAAAACACAGTTACTTCGTTATTGACTAAATTCAATAAGGGAATTGTTATGAAGGCCACCCACCCCTATTCAGACCCCTGTTAAATTCGTAAAATCCGAAAAAACCCTTTATGAAAAAATTTCGCTCGCACTGTGAAAGTGCGACCAAAACGCACTTGGAAAGTGCGTCCATCACGCACTTGGAAGGTGCGTCCATCACACACTTTCAACGTGCGTTTTGGTCGCACTTTTCACACTGCGAGATAAACGAACTGATTTCTTTTTTTTCCTGTTTAATTTATTGAAGAAATTTATGACTGACACTTCTTGGTTAAGGTAATAGGACCATTCTGAGCTCAAATATGCAGTCAGAATCTCCAAATGTCGATACCTTGTAGCAGTCGCTTTAGAATCAGGAGCGGTGCGGTTTGGAATATTGGACAATTTTTTATCTTGGATGCGAAGTCGACCAACTGCAAAGTTGAAGAGAAAAATCAAACGATTATAACTTAGAAGATTTGTGTAATTTAGCCAAATTCCTTCATCTGGTATTTTATTTTGAATTTCAAACATTTTTTATTCCACCATAAATCTCCAAATATTCTAACTTAATTTACTGTGGAGTCTCATAATTTTTAAAAATCATCTGACATCAGTTCTGTACAAATTTACAGCAATTCACCCTTTAAAAGTGCGTTTACGTCGCACGTTATATGTGCGTTAACGACGCACTTTTAAAGTGCGTGGAAGTGCGTTTATTTGCAGAAAAAAAATTAAAAACGACAATAACAATTTTTAAAAACGACATAAGATGGAGCTTGTGGTGGTGGTGGCGGCGGCGGTGGTGGCGACGGCAGTGGTGGCGGCGGCCATTTGGGTGGCGGTGGTTGTGGGTGGTGGTGGGGGGTGAGAGTAAGAGGAAAGAGTTAAGGAGAGAGGAGAGAGAATGTGAGGAGGGGTGGGTTTTTTTTATATTTTTTTCATTAAGGGTATTTAAGTATTTTTGCACTTTTTCAGGGGTCATAGGGGTGGGGGTCTGAATAACAATTCTCATTCAATAATAAGCATCAAGTCTACCCAATTTCACCACATGCAATGCAAAATCAAAGCAGATTCGAAAAAGAAGAACCAAATTGTTCCAAAACACCAGTCACATTATTCAAATTGTTCTTTTGATCACTGGCTCCGGTGGTCTGTTTGTTTTTTTTTTGTAAACTCTGGTTTAAGCACCACTTGTGTTTTATTTAATGAATTTTTGGCTTATAAAAAAACACAACGTACAGTATAGAAGAAAGTCCATCATTTTCCTGCAAAAAATGGTCATACGGAACAATAGCTAGTCATCGATTGTAAGCGCAACGCATGCAACGTTACTTCAACTAGTACACATGCTTATCAACACAAACAAATAAATGGACAGAATCACATAATAACATCAAACCTGACCTAATTAAGAACCTCCAAAGAAGGCAAATATAATTAGATGAACTCACCGAGACGACAAGCTAGTGTGCAACAAAGACCTCAAATGAGATTACAATCCAATACGCAATCATATTTATAAGTGTACACATAATTACAAAATGTGGAATATATTTATGCTTTAAGTGCGGAATACGAGTTTAATTTCAAACTTTTACAAATTTATGAGGATATTGCAGCAAAGTTACATTTTACCAATGGAATAGCGTGAATCACTTTTTCCACATATATTGGACTTGACCTATGGTTTTTTTACACATGCCATGGGTTATGGACTTATGGGTACGTACCGACATAATACCATGGCCACAAACTTTTTCTGGAAAAATCTCTAGGCCAATTTATTGTAGATGTGACAAGCCACCAAGTGGAAAAATCAAGTAGAAAAGTCCTATATGAACAAATCAACAATATACTTATTTAAATTTTCACATGTTAGAAATTTCTTACGCATAACAGGTTAATTTACAATTTAAATATATACTTTATCATGTGTTGGAACCTTTTTTTGGGTTAATAGATACCAACACATTTTAACTTTCAAGGATAAAATGATAATTTTCATATTTCACAAAATAAGTAAATCGATCATGTTTACTCAGAGACCAAATAACTATTTATTCGATTTTATAATTTTAATCTTCTATTAATTGGTGTATTAGTTGATTCATGTGTAAAAGTGAGATATGGTTGAACTAAACTTTGACTTGATAAATTGATTATATTAGTTAGTTCATGGAATGTTCAAATTCGAGGATACTTCATTGTTAGTATGATAATGAACTGATTGCTTAAGTATGTCACAAAAACCATGATCAATCCGTAGTTTATTCAAATAGTACATTTTCTTTTTGAAGAAAACTAGTTCTACTAAAATAAAATATGGAGGGACCATATGTGATTTAACAAATATATATATGATATGATGCAACATCGTCTCTTGATGATATGAATTTTAGAAAATATTTTCTATGATTGAATGCATATGCAACGTGGCATGCTGATGCCGGTCAAAGTTTGGGGCGATGCCTTCTTTGAATTGAAACAATTAACTGATGAAGTGTTGTTGTTTAGAGAAGTCATGATCGATTCTGTAAAGGTTTCAGATTGAAAAGTAGTAGTGATGATCGAAATAAAGGAAGAGTGTTTCTTTTCTTTCTTTCTTTTTTCACATGGAGGGAAAGTGTATCTATTTTTATACATAAGAGAAGTCATACATTCTTATCTCTCAGCTTCAGAGAATGATAAGAAATATTAATCACTACGAGAAAGGGACCGTATTATATATATAAACCTCTTTTTTTTTTGAATAAATATTATATATATAAACCTCACTATGCATAAGATGTGTATTTTTTTAATTAATATGTATAGCTAATTATATATAGTAATTGCGAGGGCGAGGAAGTGAATAGGGTTAAGAAAAATGAAACTTTCATCCCTAATATAATATGTAATCACTGTACAGTACGATGTAATTTTTTTAAGCCAATGTTTTTTCTTAGAATAGGAAGACAACAAACGTTTAGTTACATCCTTTTATTTTTGTTTAATTTAATTTAATTTAAACATAAAAATTGGACCAAAATAAAACTACCTAAACGTCATTGATGATGCCCGCGCGAACGACTTTGGTTTTATTTTTTTTTATGACGGTTCAAAGTGCAAACAATTTTAATTTGTTGATTATATATTAAAATAGGTCATAATCCTTTGAATTACTATTGCTATGAATAAGCTCAAGTGGTAGGAGTTGGAGGACATATGAATTAGGAAGACGGGAGGTCTAAGGATCGAATCCTGACAGACACAATTTATCTTTCTAATATAAAAAAAACTATTACTATGAGTAATCTATGGAGCACCAACCTAGGGAGCTCAATAAACCTGTTGATGCCCTGGCGAAACTAGGAATGCGCCTGCGTTTGGCCTTCGTGACTTGGAGTCTTGGACCACCCCCCTTTGGAGATTGCTCCTTTGTTTGGGTGTGGCTAGTTTTAGTGTTTTATATAGGACCATAAGTCTATAACTTTGACATTTAAGATTTGGTGACCTCTGTCGTGGACCACTTTTAAAGTGGTCTAATTTTAGACCACTTTTTTTAACTTGCTATAACAGGTCAACACATCTTTTTTTAAAGAAATTGAATATATGACAAATTTTTAATGATATTTTTTCTTAAAAAAAATAATGTGTTAACTTACTATACTCGGTCAAAGTAGGTGGTCTAAAATTACACCACCTAAAAATGTTGCATATTATGTTCTTCATTAAGATTTAAGATACTCCTACCCTAAAGTAACAGCCCTCCTAATTTTTCTTTTTATTTCTTTCTTTTTATCACACTATTTACCAAAATTCCAACTTATAATTCTCTCATCCATTCCTACTCTCCTGATAACATTTTTAATATCTCTTGAGACTTGAGTCCCATGTAAAAGAGAAGCATTTGAAAAACCAAACTGATCAATGTTATCCAGAATCACTATTCTCCTCTGCTTCCAAGTTTTCCTCTCCACCACTCTGCACTTCCAAACCTCACAATCCCAACAACAACCATGGCACAAAATGGGCTACTGGTACAGCGGCAGCGGCCTCCCCATCTCCGACCTCAACTCCGCTCTCTACACCCACCTCATATGCGCCTTCGCCGACATCAACACCACCTCCTTCGAAATCTCCATCTCTGAATCAAACTCACAACCCTTCTCCACCTTCACAACCACCGTCCAACTCAAAAACCCCTCCATCACCACCCTCCTCTCCACCGGCGGCGACACCAACAGCGCCTCCATCAAAGCCATGATCAGCAACTCTTCCTCCAGAAAGCCCTTCATCGATTCCTCAATCCGCCTCGCCAGACAGTACGGTTTCCAAGGCCTTGATATTTCCTGGTCCACCATCGAAACACCAACTGATTCAGAAAATCTGGGTCAGCTTTTTGAAGAATGGAGAACCGCTGCAAAAACAGAGGTGGAAGATTCAACAAACAAAACGCTTCCAGAATTGATTTTAACTGCAGCGGTTCTAGGCTCACCTTATTTGGAAACTGGGACTTATCCAATGGAGTCTATTAGAACGAACCTGAACTGGGTTCATGTGAATGCTTATGATTATCACACACCTCTGGGACAGAACCTCACTGGGGCACCTTCAGCTTTGTATGACCCTGAAAGCGATTTTGACACAGATTTTAACATCAAGTCATGGATTGGGAATGGGGTTGCAGCTAGCAAATTGGTTTTGGGTTTACCTTTTTATGGGTATGTTTGGAAGCTGAAAAATTCTAGTGACAGGGGAATTGGTGCAGCTGCAACTGGTCCTGTAGATGATGATGGTGGAGCTAGAAGCTATAGGGATATCAAAAGTGATATTCAGCAGAATGGGGGTGTGGTGTTGTATAATGATACTTATGTGACGAATTATTGCTCGTTTGGATCGAGTTGGATTGGGTTTGATGATGTTGAGGTTGTGCAGAAGAAGGTGAAGTATGCTAGGGAAAATCAGCTGCTGGGTTACTATGTGTGGCATGTTTCCAATGATGATAATAAGTGGACACTAACTACTGCAGCTGCAGGTAAACAAACGATACTTTAATCTGTCGAAATTTTGAGCTCTTATGCATTGACATTCTCTTTAGGTTTAGCCGAATATTTTAAGTGTTCTCTAAGTTAATTATTTAATAATAAATGTTTAAGATTGATCTATTGGACCTAAAGTGAAATGAGTAATCTATCTTCTTCTTAGAGCAAGAAATCAATCCATAACACAATTGTCAGGTTGAAGGTAGTATCAGCAATAAATTTTGCCAAAATATGGATGGAGTAGTAATGTGACGAGAGGACCAAAATCGCACCATTATAAAAGTAGGGCCAAAATGTACTTCAAATAGCTATGTGACACACCCCTCTAGTTTAGTGAAATAGTAGTATTAGTTTATGAGAATTTTGACCTGGTCTCACATTTTTTTTTTTGGGGTAAGCAACCTGGTCTCACATGGTTTTAGATATTTCAGAGGTTTGTGTCTAGCAAATAAATCGTTTCGTCCATTTTTGCCAAGTTAGTAAAGTTACTAACAAAAAAGTGGGGCATATTTTCACCATCACCCTTCGTATGTCTTTTATCCTAGCTAGCCGATTATATTAATATATTTTTATTCCATTTTTCCTAAATTAATTATTATATTCACAAATAAATTTTATGTATGGTTTATTGGTATAATTCGAACAAATGTTCTTTTCTCCAACTCAGAATATATTAGAAAACAATGGTTTTAGTGCCAATTTTTTTTGTTAAGAAGGTGAGTGTTCAATACATGTAATATGTTTATGAATATGAAAGTGAGTGTTCAATACATGTAATATGTTTAGAAACCCCAATAGTAACTTCTCCATTCACCCATTTTTCTATCAGTGACGATGTGTAAATCACTTAACAGTGGCAAACAGCTTGCTACACAGCCTTTTAACTACAACAAAGTGAAAAATAAAAAATAACTTATAATTTTGTGACGGTCAAAAGTTGTCACAAAAGTAAGTGTTTGGCGACTACAGCCTATCTATTTTGTTTTTCTATTTATCTTTTACCATTACGTTCGCAGCTGAACAGGTGGGAAGCGAAAAAAGCAACTTGTGGTGGAAAATATTGGTGATAATTTTTAGTATAGTAGCTGCAGTTATTTTCATTATAGGTGTCACAATCTACCTCCGAAGGAAAAGAAAATTCAAATCAACCGGTAAAATTTTCATCTACCTTAGTTCAATGTTTACTTTTGAGTTTTGATTAAGAGTTGATATAATGGACTGAAAATGTACATTGATGAAGAAACTAATTTACATCCACTCAACTTCCTTCAAATCTATAGGGATGTTTGATGGTGTCAAGTATTCTCAGTCTGGAGGGAACAAAAAAGGTGATGGACCTTTTCATGGTGATGCACCCAATTTACATGTCTATGGGTTTTCTGTCATTGAAGAAGCTACAAATAATTTTTCATATGAAAACAAGCTTGGAGAGGGTGGTTATGGTCCTGTTTACAAGGTAACATCTTCACAAATGAACCATACATGTGTCTTTATTGCAATAAATGTGTTTGGGTACAAGTATAAATTAAAGTGAAAGTGCTTTTTTTTAATCTACTTTCTGTTCACTATTTAACTTGAAGTGAGTGTCAGTTTACACTGGGGCCAACGAACATCCAAACACAGTCTATTTAAGTGTGTGTTTGAATACTATTTGAGTGCAAACTAAAGAGACTTTTTCCTAATCAATGAGAAGAGTAAACATTGAACAAAACTCATAGTAAACATTATCTCAAAAAGAAAGTGCAAACACAGACTTTTTCTTATCTCAAATTGATTTGATTAAACTAGAACCAAATGGCTGTAATGTTTGTATCAATTTGGTAAAATAATGTCAATATCCCAACTATTAGTGTTTGTTTCTTCAGGGCATCCTACCTGATGGTCTGGAAATAGCTGTTAAAAAACTATCAAAAGCTTCTACGCAAGGATTTGAGGAATTCCAAAATGAGGTCACGCTAACTGCAAGGCTACAGCATGTGAATCTTGTTCGGTTATTGGGTTTCTGCATTGAAAAAGAGGAGCATATGCTGGTATATGAGTACATGGCAAATAAAAGCTTGGACTTCTACCTCTTTGGTATGCTATCTCTCTGCATCTTTTAAACTACAGACACATACACACAGTTCAAATTCAATGTAAATATGTGACACAAAAGTTAAAGCCTTAAATGGTGGAGTCACTGGTCACATGTTTCATAGTTAAGAAAAGGGATAAAGAAATTGGAGCAAAATCTTCTGTCTTCACATGGTGACTCAATTTTCTGTTCAACCAATAAAATTGACTTGTCAATTAAAAACACTATAGAAGTTTGTAGCTGTCCTACTTTTTCTTTTTTAATTGTCATGACAAAGATATTATTGGTGGAACAGAAAATTGAGACAACATTTGAGGACGGATTATCTTGATCGGAAGAAAATTAACCAAATTCTGGCTCACCCCTGCATGATGCTACTGGACACATCATTTAGTATTAAGTTTTGCATTTGCTTGAGAAAATGATAGAAAGGGCCAAATTAAATCAAAACAATCATCTGAAACAAAATTTGAACCTCTTTACATGTTTTGAATTTTGAGTAATCACATTCTATCATATGAATTCCACAGATCCTGTTAGGCGACATATGTTAGATTGGGATAAGCGTGTTGGCATCATTGAAGGAGTTATTCAAGGTCTTCTATATCTTCAAGAGTACTCTAGATTCACCATAATTCATAGGGACTTAAAAGCTAGCAACATTTTATTAGACCCTGAGATGAAGCCAAAGATATCAGACTTTGGGATGGCAAGAATATTCGCAAAAGATGAAGAAGAAGCAAACACTAGGAAGATTGTGGGAACATAGTGAGTATTATGATGATAAAGCTCCACTATAACTATCTTTTTAACAAGTTACTGATTGTTCTCATTACCTCTTATGATGCAGTGGTTATGCTCCTCCTGAATATATTAAGAGAGGTATATACTCCACTAAATCTGATGTTTATAGTTTTGGAGTCCTACTTCTACAAATTATAAGTGGCAAGAAGACATCTCGCTATTATGGAGAGAATGAAGATGTAAAGCTCTTAGAATATGTAAGTAATTGACAAATTCTTATGTTCCTTTTGGTATGTCGTATCAGCTTATTTTTTCTCAAAATCAATCATAGCTCTCAGAAGCACTACTCGTAGAAGCTTCTTCCCATAGTTGATTTTAACTTTAGAATATATCATAGAAGAATTTCTAAGCATGTACTTTATCTAGTTCAGATTCTTTTAAAATCTTCAGTTCCATGATGTTTGATACTTATTGGCTAAACAGGCTTATGAGTTATGGAAAGAAGGAAAAGGCATGGAGTTTGTGGATCCTTCACTTGATGATGCATCTTCAACTTGCAAACTAATGAGATGCATGCAAATTGCTCTGTTATGCGTCCAAGAAAGAGCAAATGATAGACCTTCCATGCTGGAAGTTACTTCGATGCTGAGAAATGAAAATAACTCTCTAGCATTCCCCCAAATGCCTGCATTTTCAAATGTGAAAGTGAAAGATGAGAAAGAAGTAAATGAGTGTCAACCCCTAGAAATTATTTCAGTCGATGATACAACCATCACTGAAATGGTCATGGGAAGATAGCAGTGTTGGATTCAGATGTAAATTTCCCTTTTTTGCACTAATGGAAACTGTTTTTTCTTATGAAGGTAAATATCTCTTATTAAGCAATGTCTTCGGTTTTTAAGGATGGAAAAAGCCCCCACTGAAAGACCTAATCTCACCATGATGTGGAGAGCATGGTTATCTTTGGTGGACGATACTTGTATTACACAAAAATAAACATGCATTCCTGCACGGAGGACCCCTACAATAAGGTGTGGACTCTGAGCGAACATTTAGCCATAATATGTGTGTTCCTTTAAGGAGATCGGCCGATTTTTATTGCAGTCATTATGACTAACTTGGTTAAATTAGATAATGACGTACGTCATAAGTGTGATTTTAAGAATAACACAAAAATTAAGGATGTTATTGGATTGTTAGGATTCTGGGCTAACCAAACTATCACAATCTTGCTAGAACTCTAGCTAGTTGACTAAGCATCTACCTTTTTGAATGAGGCGTTCCTTGACAAAGACGTCCAAACTTATCCCCCTTCTCCTTCCTCTCCTTCACACTTGGTAATCTTGCAATTCCTCCCCCACATATATGTAACTATAACTTTCTCGTCGCACATAAATATAATTATGCAATCATGTCCCTCATTTTTGTTACCTTTTAAGAGATACTGACTATATAAAGGACCCCTCATGTCTTGTATCATCATGTCCACTTCTAAAAAATATACAATATCAATCTGACCTTCTTAGCTCTTAGGGCTTTTGTGTTAGCATTTGGCGCCCATCGACCCTAGTGAAAAATTTCCCAATCCCCATTTCTGGAAGATTTCCTTTTGACATTCAGTTTAGAAGTCATATCTCGAACGCTTCTCCCTCACGATAACCACATTTCCCACATCAGAGGAAACCGTTCATAAATTGTCAGCTCCAATGGATGAGCTTCAAGCACATAATCAAAATATGCAGGATATATGTTTGTGTAGAACCAACAAAATAATGATCTGTGAGCTCAATTACCCTCATTGATTCGAGACAAAGCGAGCATAGAAGAAGAGCAGTCAGATCAGATGGTGATTAAGATTCAACCATTCTCTGACGAGATCGCCATGATTGCCATCCCAAATATTCTAAAAGAATTAGTCTCACACATTGGAGTTTAGATCCAAAAGAACACTTAGCCATGTTTAACACTAAGATGCTGATCGGCAAACTCAAATGCAAGATGTTTCCCAGGATACTAAAGAAGTTGGCTTTGACCTGGTTTACCCATTTACCCAGCACATCACATCAATCGTCAATTTTTCATACTCTTCTCAAAAAGTTTCTTGACTCATCAGTTTCCTAGAACACTTACAATTTTTTAAAGGGCATGACATAATTATTTGGTTTTATAATAAAGATGCATTCGAAAGGGTCGTTTTCTTGTTACATGGCCTCAGGTAGGAACATAGCCACAGGTGCTTGGAAATTGTCAGATCACTTTGGAAAAAAAAAATTGAAATTGAGATGGAGATATGAATCGTGAACAACTTTCGTGTACCCTTCAAATTTTCCTCAGTTGGATGGTAATGATTTCCTCCACCACCCACACATCTACTAACTTAAAATGCAAGATGCAATTTCACTGTTCATAGTGCACCATTTTTTTTTTTTGTTGCAGTTGTTAGATAGTTGGGCCTATTCTTATTTGGGCTTCTTTGGTAGAATGATAGGTTAGCAGAAATCAATCTTTCCCTTTCTCCCTCTCTTGCTTCTACCGTGTAGACTCTGCAATCTTCCTCTACTGCTTTTTTGTTTGCCTCTGATGTCATCTGCAGCTACCCTTCCCTGAGCTATGCTCTTTCCCCTCCTCTACGCTCTGCTCGACCCTCTCCTGTTTCTACCGTGTAGGGTCTGCTCGTCCCTCTACTCCTTTTCCGTTTTCGACGGCGTTCTGCAGCTACCCTTCCCTCAGCTATGCGCTTTCCTCTACTCTTCTCGTCCCTATGGACATCACTTTACAGGTATTTTTCCTATACCCTAATGCATCCCCTATTTTCTTTACAGCTGTTCTGATTTGATGTGTTAATTTCTCTTTTTGATTTTGAATTTGAATTGGAACTCGAATGAATGCTGAGAGTGTTTCTATAAATTGAACCCTCTTCTCATGAAATTCTCACATTGTGTACCAGTCTTCTGTCCTGCTTCCGAACCATATTTTTCTCTAATTTGTTCCACTTATTCGAATTTTGGGTCATATATGTTGTCTATATTTGCAGCCGCAGCCACTCTTACGAGATATACAACAAAGACTTCAAGCATCAGGGTCTTTACTTCAGCAAAATGCTTCTGATCAAAACAAAAAATTATATGAATCTCAAAGAGCTTTTCCAGAATCATCAACAAGTATGAATATGAATCTATTTACTTATCTCTGTCATTATATTTTTGTAGTTTATGGTTCTATTGGAAAAAGCCAAGCACTCTATAGAACTGGATTAGTGGCAGAGTGAAAATAGGGAGAAGAGCCAGAATATGTTGTGTTATTTAGTAGTACCCCCTCTGGTCAAGATGATCTAAAGGTAGAAGATGATACATAAACTAACAATTCCTCAGGATATTCTAGAGACCCTGACCCTTTCTCAACTAACTAATGAACACCAATATTTTTCTCCCCCCCACCCCCACTAAGTATTCCCTACTTCTAAATAACTATAGATAGTGGGGTGGTATCCTCTGCTGTTTGCACATAGTGTTGGTCCTTTTCATTACTGGTCTGCTATCACACTCATGCATTCTTATGCTTGCTTCATATCATACCTATTGTAGCTTCTTTGGATTCTACAGCACAGATTGCACAACCAAGTGGGGCTGATTGGCAAGAAGAAGTGTACCAAAAGGTACTGTGCTATTTACTTTTATTTCCTCACTATATAGTTTTGCTATGACAACAGATATTGATAAAGCAAACTGTGATGTAAATTAAATAAGAGTTATATGATGACTTTTATGGTGAAAATATTAATTAACAAGAATGTGACATCTTAATTAGTCTTTGAGGAAAAATCATGATATAATTTTTTTTTCTAAATATACCCATTGGACTGGAATCTTTTATTCATCCTTCTGAGCATAACATTACTCTACTGTTGCAACTGTTTATTTATTACTACTTTTTTATCCTCTTTTATTTAGTGCCATTCTGCAGTTTAAAGACTCTGTAATTATTAATCAAATGTTATAGTGATATAAATGGCATTTCTCCACTGCAAGTTGGTACTATTGTTTAGACATCTAAATTTGAGAATGGAAGTGAAACTTGCAATTTATGATACCCAACAAAAGGTTAAAAAAAGAAAAAGAACCTCTTTTATTTCCTCCAAAAGTGTTGATGCAACGGTGATACAAATGCCTTGCGTGAGGGGTCTCATGGTGACTAATATTTTGATTATTTGATAATTGATTTTACCGATTTCAACCTACAGATTAAATCATGAGAAGTCTCGAGGTTACTAATGTTTTGATTATTTGATTATGCTTATTTCAACCTACAGATCCAAACCATAAAAGAAAATTACTTCACAGAGATGAACGAAGTGTACCAGAAAGTTGCTTTGAGACTTCAGCAGGTATGTGAGCAATTCTTTTTTGACTTACAATTACAAATTTTAATAGCTACTATTGATAAAAACAGCCTTTTCCATTGCAGTTATCATGATAAATACTAGAATTTGTAGCCTGTGCCAAGTAGTAAATATATCAAGCCATTAGAGTGCTTTATCTCTATGTGTTTGCTTATAGTTTGAGTTGAGTGATACAGGACTGAAATAAAATGTATTAAATGACAACTTCTAAGCATTTAATATCATTAGAACACGAAAAGCATTTAATACTTTATTTTTTCAGTAATCTGGAGTATTTATTCGTAAAATAATAATCAATGAATGGTAATTAATAGTGGCTTATGAACATCACTACCTTATTCAGTTGTTTAGAACAACAGACCTTTAGTCAAATGTTTGATCATTTTAATGGTGCTAATCGTATGTTTGGTTTAACAATTAGATAATTTTTCTTTCTTTATCAAAGAAAATAGCAGTAATTTTTTTTTTATTTCAAATGCCCTTCATCTTTAGCTCTGTTATGATTTAAATATTTATCATCATGTGCTGAATGTTAATCCTTAATATTCCAAGTATTTTCTGACCCTCTAATGAAGCTTATAAGCTAACCATGGATTTGTATTTTTTGACAGGTTTTTCAATGTCAAATGACTTATTGAGTACTGACTCTGAAAAGTGAGGTGCTCACACACTACCCTCTCCTTCTCAGGTATCCACGTCATTTGTCGATATGTAATATCTTTATTTTCCTTCAACGGTTAATATAATTCATGTTCAATCTTAGTTTTGGTTTGTCAACAATCCATGCATGTTCAAGAGTCACTCTTCTTTTGGGGTTCTTGGCTTTCGTGTGTTTTGCTTCCTCTCATGGACAAGTAAGTTGATGAATTGAGACATCTAACTGATACAATACAGATGATTATTTTAAATTAATGTGTTTCCATTCAGTACTTTCCCCTCATATTAAAAGTTTTAATGTGATTTTCTCAAATATAAATCCTTTTCAATTCTTCCAGTAGACATTAGACTGCAAATCTTCAATGAACTGGTGTATTCTCAATGCCTAACAGTGTAGCCTCTCAATGTATTTCGATATTGTTCTCTTCACTGCCTTCAGCTACAGTACATTAGTGTTATATATATGTTTTGATGGCATAATGTTTACTTGAAAGACTATCCTGAAGTGCATGATGGTTTGGTGGATGTCATTTTGTCTTAAGGATTTTATCTTTACTTTTTGTTGGTATTTCAGTACTATTTCTGCAGGTTCTAACATGAAAGATAATTAATTTCAACTCATAAATGATTGCTCCAATCTTTAAACATTGATTCTGAATAATTCAGACCAATTTTTACAACACTGGACATTAGCAGTAAACTACCAAAAGTTTCTACTTTTCTCTATGATTAGAAAAGTGAAGTGGTGGAATAGAAAAGGTTGTTGCTAAGGGATGAGCTGGAAGCCTGAATTTTTATGGGAGCTAATGAGTTTGTTGAAGCCCTTTTGCAGTTTTACAATCAGCTGTGCATGAAGGAAATTTGATGGCTCAGGAAGTTGGAGCAATGGCCCTCTTCAACCTTGCTTTGAAAAACAATAGGTATCTGTTGTGTAAAATTTTATAGTTGTTTAGGTGTTGAACCATGAAGTAAAACTGATTATCATATGATTGAAAAATCAAAACAATTCTTGATGTTTGAATACTGAGACCTTGAATTTTAGCCAAAGTCTTACCCTTCATGATCTTTTATTATGATAATCATCTTCAATAAAAAAATCATCTTTAAGATTTGGGCAATGGTAATGCTCTAGCTCTTCAACCTTGCATGACGTGTTTGAAATTAAGCAGCAGCTTTTTTCTAGAACTTGCACTTGACTTCCTTTATCCATTCTCTAGGCTATTAAATACTTACAGTGTTTCTCTCTCTCTCTCTCTGAATAGAATAAGGTAGAATTTGCAGTTTATTTTCTTTATTGCATAAAGTATTGTAGTATAATTTCTAAATTGTGACTTCTCTCAATATAATATGACTGATATTTGCAGATCCTTCATTAATGGGAACATGTTTGAAACATTTTAATAATGGAAACACAAATGGATCAAATTATGCTGAAGTTGGAAATGAGTAAGAGGTTGTTGACACATGGTGGTGAATGAGAATTCGGATTGTGATGAAGGCAGCAAGGAGTGACAGAAGGCATAGAGGTTTTCTGGGCTACTGGACGTGATACAAGCAGGACTGATCAGACTTGGCTGGGCTGCTGGACGTGGTACAAGCAGGACTGATAACACTCAGTGTGCAATTTGATTGATCTGAGGAAGGCTTTAGAAGTTGCAGCTGCTATGGTTGTTACTCTGGTGTTGCTTTGTTAAGATTAGTTTGTACATACTCACTTTGTTTGTACAAGATTTAGTTTCAATATTTAAAAAAAATGTTGGTGTACAAGATTTAGTTTCAATATTTAAAAAAAAATGAAGGAACGTTGGATTTGGTTTGAGGAAAGCAGAAAGATATGGTTCTAATAAATTATTGTACCTGATTGATGTTGGGAATTCACTCTTTAATTACTTAGCAGTTATAATTCATGAATACCGTTCTGGTCACTCTGATTTTTGTTCCTCCTAGAACATGTTACAACAAGGGTTTGTGGACCTTGGTTAATTACCTGATTTGGATTATGCTCCTTTAACATGTTGTTGCCGCATCAAAAATTGGTCACTGAACATGAATCCTCTATATGACCCTTATTGTGTCTTTCATCATTTTATAATGATAAAAAGATGTTTAATTTTGGCCATTGGTAACGCTGGCTAAACATGAATCCTCTATATGACCCTTATTGTGTCTTTCATCATTTTATATGATAGTGAGTAATGATATATACACACCTCATTTTTAAAACACTTCATTTCCACCTCTTTTTGTTTCTATCTCTCTCCTCTTACCATCTATCACATCCCATACTTTCTCTCCCTTACTTTTTCTTTTCTTCCTATCTCTCTCATCATTCCACCTCACACACCTCAAAAGAGAGGTGTGTGAGTAACATTACTCTTAAGGAATAAGATAGTGGGGCCAATCATGTCTTAGGCTAACTTTGTTAGTGCTTAAGTGTAGTAGAATGTTTGAATTTTATTACTTAATCTTAATATTAGATTGCGTCAAAAATTGCTGCAATGTAAACACTATAAATCAAGCTTAAGTGTAGTAGAATGTTTGAATTTTCTTACTTAATCTTAATATTAGATTGCGTCAAAAACTGCTGCAATGTAAACACTATAAATCAAGCTTAAGTGTAATAGAATGTTTGAATTTTCTTACTTAATCTTAATATTAAATTGCGTCAAAAACTGCTGCAATGTAAACACTATAAATCAAGAAAATAACATAGTTGATATAGGGGAGGTTAAACCTCCTTTGAAAAACCTCCAGAAATTCATATTTGTTTGATTTTTTACTTCCTTCTCCACTTCATGACCTTCCCTTTACTTGTGTGTCTTAATAAATCCAACCAAATAAACTTCTCCATGAATTTATACCTTTCTTTACAATTTCAACTATCAATGACTTTAGCATTCATTGTGATTTCTTGCAGAACGGCTAGAGAACATTTGTTCAGCACTGTGACATTCTTCTAGCTTATAGCACTGACTTTCTTAGGGTAAGCTGCTGAATCTGGAAGCTTGCTTGTGGATGCCATGACTGATACCTTAGATAGTTCCAAACCAAATTCTTTTTCGGTGATGGTTTTTGAGAAGGGGTGTAGTAGTCATGGCTGCTGCTACAAAAGTTTTTGATTTGGTGGGTGAACTATTTTATTTATTTTTAAAAAACAAGAAGCATATTCTAACTAAGCTTTAACTATTAGGCAGATAATTTTGGAAGGGATGACTAGGTGCTGCTTCGTCTACATGTGCAAAATTACTGCAAGTGAGTCACGTTGAGAAGAGTGCTGGGCTATTGGGCTTGGACCAATGGTCGGATGGTTTACACATCTCATGGTGTGTGAGACTCTCTTGACTCGTGTGTGATGTGCAAAAGTGCAAACAGATGTAAACGTATTGGACTAGAATTGTAATTTTTAAGTTTAGGGATCATTTTCGCACAAATAGTATAAGTGGGGGACCAAAAGTGCAGTTAAGCCTAATTTTAACTTTTTTTTTTAAAGCTAATTTTAACTTGATATTTAAGAACAAACAACTAAGAACTTATATATCTAAAAAAAACTAAGAACTTATAAAATTAGTAGTAGTATGCACTTACATTTAAATAATTTATTAATGTTAATTAATATTAATATAACTAATACATTAATTACGATGATTTGAATAAACTTGAATGAAATAAGAAATCTGGCTCCGTGCATCGCACGGGTATAATCCTAGTGTGGTACATTGATTCTTCCCTCTTCTTTATCGGGAAATTCTAATGTACACAAAGAAATCTGTGTAACCGTGCACTAGTGCCATATGACCCTCCATTGGGGGTTTTCCTGTATTTACATTTAAATTTAATAGAAAATCTAAATATTTATAAAATTTCCCCCCAAGTTATTTAAAACATAGTTTGGTCCTTAAATATATTATAAATTTTACCCCGGGTTTTGGCTATTCCATGGTTGGTCATCCTGTTAAAAATAGTTTTACCGGTAATTAGTAGCATTAATCAGTGCATTACTAATGGTGTGTAACCTAATTAGTGGATTTAATTAAGATGTAATAAGGGTGGGGTAAATGAAATTAATGGCACTTCACATGTTTACATAGGGTCATCTGAAGTTCATTTGGTGAGTGAACGTTTAGGGTTCATAAGTTTCTTACTCTCTGCGACGAGATTTGTCCATCTCCCCTTCATCTTGACCTTTGTTGTGCGGTTATTCGTGCCCCATCTGGTTCGATGACGTCCGATTCGCTTGAGTGTCGTGCAAAGCGAATTGAGGTTTGTTTTGAAACTAGTTAACAGAATATCGTGCTTCCATATGTTTTTGAATGTGTATTTTGAAGCCGTTTGAATTTTTTCAGGGTTCGAATCAAGTTGTAGAACAAAATCGCGAGCAAGGAGGTACTGGAGTTAGGTCTGGCGATGAGTCTGTTTCATGTGAAGATGGGTCCGGCGAAGAATCCGAATCAGCAGAAGATTGGTCCGGCGAAGAATCCGAATCAGCAGAAAATGGGTCCGGCAAACATTCCGATTCAGGAGATGGTGGGTCCGGCGATTATTCCGATTCAAGACAAGATGGTTCTGTTGAAGAATCCGATTCAGGAGAAGGTGGGTCTGGGTTTGAATCAGGACAGCAAGAAAAAGGGTATGGCGAAGAATCAGGAGAAGAAGAAAATGGGTCTGGCGAAGAATCAGGAGAAGAAGAAATTGGGTCTGACGAAGAATCAGGAGAAGAAGAACATGGGACTGCGCAGGAGGAAGAAGATGCGCCAGGTAATGTTCACGGTCAACACAGTGAACAGAACGATGAGATTGCTATAAATGGTTTAGAAGACATGGGGTCTGTTAATTTCAAGGAACTAAAAGTGAATGAAGTTCTAAGATATCACTTTCCCAATCGCGAAATTGGTTTCCTGTTCTACACTTGGTATGCGAGGATGCACGGTTTTGCTGCTCGGAAGTCCAGGACTTTCAAAAACACGAAGGGAGATGTTCTTCAACAGTCATTTGTGTGCTTTAGGGAAGGTATGTAAGATCAAGGTTTGATCAGTGGTTGCATCTCTATATTTTGATGATTACAATTAAGGTTTGTGATGATGAACAATTGTGGTACCCTAACGTTTGTCTTTTTAAGTTGTGACAAACAGGTTCTGAATCTGACCCAAGCCTATTCGTTCAGAAGAAGAAGAACCAAGGGTTACTAAAAAGAGAGCTCATTATCCTACCATATTCGTTCTGAATAGTGGCAAATGCTTCAGAAGTTCTGAAGATGGAAGCTCTCAAGAAGATCTGAAGAACTCAAGTCAGAAGTTCTGAAGACCAGATGTTCCAGTGGAACGGTCCAGAAGCAGAAGACTCAAGTTCTGAAGACTTGCAAGAAGTTGGTTCTGAAGATCCAAGCTATTCTAGCTCTGACGATCAGAAGTTCTGAGGAACTTGTTCAGAAGCAGAAGTTGCATGGTCAGAAGACTCCAAGCTTCAATCTGACGATGATCAGAAGCTTCACCTACATTCATCTGAAGCTCCTTGATCTCAAGTCAACCGGTGAGAGGACAGGTCGCTATCACAGTACAACATCGTACAAGTCTCAGTCTGTCCGCCACCTACCTTGTACAGCCTAGCAGTCTGATACTACAGAATTGCCACTCCAACAGATAAAACCCTAGCAACGGCTACATCACAAGTCTTGGAGTATATAAAGGCTGAAGAAAGAAGAAAGAAGCTAAGAAACTTTGCTGAAAATATTCAACATATACGAACCATTCTCTTAGCATTATTTCTTCACTGTTCTTAAACTTCTGAGTTTACTATTCGCTTGTTAGAAGCACTCTTTGTAAACCCGAAACCTTTTACATCATATTGTAAAGTTCATCAAGAGACCAAGGTTGGTCGGATCTTGAGAGGACTGAATCAAGGCTGATTCAGTATTTAGCTAGTCTTAAGAGGATCGATAGATCAGCTTCTTAAGAGGATACTAGTGAGAAAATCAGTGTATTGTTAGTCACTTAGCAGGTTGCAAAGTGCAGTTGTAACACTCATTGATTTTAGTGGATTGCCTTCATCAGAAGAAGGAAGAAATCACCTTCACAGGTGGACTGGATTAGCTTGAGCTTTTATCTCAAGTGAACCAGGATAAAATACTCGTGTGCTTTACTTCCTATCTTTCAGCACTTAGTTTTTATCTTTGAGTTTTGAAAAAGCAGAAAAAGTATATCCAAGATTCAAAAACTCTATTCAAACCCCCCCTTTCTAGTGTTTTTCGCTCTATGATAACTGGTCTTACGAGAAAACCAAGTACAGCTTTAAGGACTTGAAGTCTGAGATGAAGATTTGGCAAAAGATCTTCATGCACTACATTCACCCTAGAACTGGAGGAACTGATTACCTGAATGCAACTCAGAAGGTAATCATGTTCTACATTTCAACTGGTGAGCTTATATGTCTGCCATTCCTTCTTTTCAATTATCTAAAGGAGTGTGTGGAAAAATCAAGGACCACAACTGGTTCTGAGAACAAGAAATTCATCTCCTATATTCCGTATGGAAGGCTACTGTCAGATATCTTCGTCCAAAACAAGCTTGTTAAGACTCTATCAGATCTTGAACTTCACGAAGATCTGGCCACGATAGTTGGTGATACCCTCAATGGCACAAAGTTAAAGAAAATGCAGATCATTGAGAAGATCAAAGTAGCTCCCAAAGAAGACACTTCTGATGAAGTTCGTCAGAGGAATTACCCCATTGATGACTTTCCTATTTGGTCCAAGAAGGACAATCCAGCATGCATTCTGGAATATGTAAGGATGCTCAGAAGACAAGGAGATCCTATCACCCTTACAGAATTCGTTAACACCCTTCCTGAAAGTCCTCCTAAGCTGACTACCAGGAAATCCAGAAGAGCAACAAGCAGCAAGCCCTCAGATCCTAAGGGCAAAGGGATTCTGATAGAGGAACCTGCAAAGAAGAAGGTTGCTTCCAAGACCGTGATCATCAGGGAAGCATCTTCTGAAAGGTCTCTGAAGAGAACCTCAACTCAACAACAACAAATGTCTGATTCTGAAAGCTCAGAAGACACATGGGAAGACTTCTCAAGTGAGGAAACTGAAGATGAAGACAGGCCTCTGGCTAAGAGACGCAAAATCATTCTTGAGGAAGAGGAAGATGAGCAGGATGACCATGAGATCATCCAGAATGTAATTCAGGGTATAAGAGACTCCTCAGAGGCTGAAGAATCCACAGATTCTGATGAGGTACACTTGGTAAGAAGAAGAAAGCTGCCTCTGAAAGGTCCCCTTCAGCAGAAAGAGACAGTTGCAGAACAAGCTTATGAATCTGCTTCAGAAGTTCAGAGAGAAAGAAGATCTAAACGCACTTCTGATCCAGCAAGGGCTGCAAGTCTCACCAGAACCTCACCTATCAGAAGTCATGCTAAGGTAATTACTGAAAGCATTAATTCTGATTCTGCTTTAGTAGTTGTACCTGAACAACCCCTGCCTATATCTACTTCCATGCCCACCTTAACCCAAACAGCACCCACTCAACCTGAAACACAAACTCACACACAAGCTGAACCTCAAGCTCCTATTTCAACCATCCAAACAGCTACCACAGACATTCCTTCCATTCCAATTTACACCTCTTCCACATCCATCCCAACTGAACCAGTACCTCCCTTAAATTCCTTCATTCAAGGCATTATTCAAAGTGAGGCAACTCTAAAGACCTTAGTTCAGCAATTCACTTCCAAGCCAGCATCTACTCCACACACCTTTCTCATAACCCAGACTGGTGAGATCCCTGCTGAGAAAGAGAAGGAAGATGATGATGTCCAGATCCTTGTGCCACCTTTCAATGTGAAGCCTCTTCAACAAATTGCTTCCAATTTTGAAGATCGGATTCCAGATGCTGCTGAGACCTCCTATGTATCTTTGTCTAACTACTCAGCAGTCAACTCACAGGATCTGAGTTTCACCTCACCTGAGAAGACTGTCACCTCAAGGCAAAGGCCAGATACTATTTCTGAAGCTGAGTATATGGATGAATCAGATCACTCAGGCGTAGAGAAGGTCCATGAGATTGGTTTCACTATCTCAGAGAACATGGATGAATCAAATGCTTCAAGCTCCAATGCTGCCAGAACTCCTCAGCCTGTTCTGACCCTGGCCACCTCCTTCCTTCCTCAGAATCTTCCTCAACTCATTCAGGAGTTTTCTGCAGAGGCCATCAGAAGGCTGAACTGGCTGTATCAGGTAACTGATAATCAGTTTGATGCCTCTCTTGTTGATAGTCTATGGTCTGCATTTGAGAGTTGGTCAGAAGGCAAAAGTCATGAACTTCAGAAGCAGCTTAGCAGGGAGAAAAGACTAAGAGTTCATGATGCATCTGAGAGGGCCTATGAGCAGAGGCAGAGAGTGCTGCACAAGGTGTGTGAGCCCATGAGACGAGCTATGGCTGAAAGACCATGTGTTGTCTCTGAATGTACTTCAGAGGATGTTGTGATGCTCTCAGCAGAGGAAGAAGAAGAAAGCACAGATGACATAGTCATTCTGGAAGATGCAGATGCTGATGAAGTTCAGAAGCAAGGGCCAATTCAAGTTGATATTGCAATGTCATCAGAAGCTGAAGTTACTCCTCATGTTCAAGCTCCAGAAGTTCCTACATCTGATCCAGCTCCAGAAGTTGAAGTTCTTGCTGCCCGAATTGACAGAATTCAGAATGATCAGCAGAGGTTATTTCAGATGGTTGAGGAACAAGGCCGTATTCAGAATGAGCAAAGTAAGCAAATTCAAGAGTCCTCAGGCAAAATGGAAGCAATCATGAAGTACCTCATGGACAACCTTCCCTCCACCTCCAAGCCCTGAATTTCTCATCTCTATCATGCATGCATTTATTCATTATGACTGAATTTATTTCATGTTGACCGTGTTAAGTTTTTCATTCTCTGATTCAATGCACCGTCCATTAGTAACTCACATGCTTTTATGATTGATAAGTTTTATGCATGGTTTTCTGTTACTTTTCTTCTTTATATTCACTGCGTTCATCTTCCCCTTCACATTCAATTCCATTCTTCTCTATTCTTCTCTCCTCCAAATCACCATGACTACTTTCAATTTGCTATATGAACTCAAGACTCTGGTATTCGACCAAGTCTTTCCATGGAGTGTCAATCTATCTTCTTCTCAGATCTCTCACGCTCTTGAGAAGATTGAGACTCTTCTGAACTGCTGGCTCACTTCTCATCAAACTCTCTGTCTTCAGAACCTTCAAGAAGTTCTGACTGACCTCCTGCGTCTGACCAATCGTCGGAAGGACGTTGAAGATCAATTCCAGGGCATTTGCATGCTTCTGGAATATGAAGCAGATAACGATGTAGCGGATCCAGAGGCGGTCCAGGAGAATGTGGCGTTGAAGGAGGAGCTAGCAGCTCAGTTAGCCTCAATTGATCAGGACATTCGTCCCCTCCACCTTCACCTTCTCTCCCTGAAGAATTCTCGAGCGTTCCTATTTATCTAGGATTAGTCTTCTTCATTCCTCTCTCTCCCTTGTACTTCTTCTCCGTTCAGTAATAATAACATATTTAGTTGCATCATTTCCTGTTATTGTTATTGTTGTCTGTGTTTTTCACTCTTTTTGATTATGACAAAAAGGGGGAGTACATAAATTGGTTTTGATAAATTTTTATATTACATAAAACCAGTAGAGGAGAACAAGTATCAATACTTATAGCACATAGATACTGTCAAGCGTCTCAGATAAGGAATACATTTTGAACTAATCTTGCTTCTAACGCTTTATTCCAATTATATCTGAACAAGACTCTATGTCATTATGTGAGATACGCTAAGTTCTGAAACCATCACTTCTGATGAGTATACATCTCTTCAAGCGTAAATTCTGATCACATAACCTGAATCCGAATCTAGTTTCTTCACAAATTCATCAAGTCATAGATTCAGGGGGAGTCAGGGGGAGACCCTTGCTCAGAATCAGGTTTTAACCCAGATTCAGAAAGAGCATTGCAAACCGTTACACAAGGATAAGTTTAATCTCTGATCCTTTCTCTCTTGTGTATTCAGTTTACTGTGTAAAAATTGTTCATCAAAATACTTGTTTTGTCATCATCAAAAAGGGGGAGATTGTAAGATCAAGGTTTGATCAGTGGTTGCATCTCTATATTTTGATGATTACAATTAAGGTTTGTGATGATGAACAATTGTGGTACCCTAACGTTTGTCTTTTTAAGTTGTGACAAACAGGTTCTGAATCTGACCCAAGCCTATTCGTTCAGAAGAAGAAGAACCAAGGGTTACTAAAAAGAGAGCTCATTATCCTACCATGTTCGTTCTGAACAGTGGCAAATGCTTCAGAAGTTCTGAAGATGGAAGCTCTCAAGAAGATCTGAAGAACTCAAGTCAGAAGTTCTGAAGACCAGATGTTCCAGTGGAACGGTCCAGAAGCAGAAGACTCAAGTTCTGAAGACTTGCAAGAAGTTGGTTCTGAAGATCCAAGCTATTCTAGCTCTAACGATCAGAAGTTCTGAGGAACTTGTTCAGAAGCAGAAGTTGCATGGTCAGAAGACTCCAAGCTTCAATCTGACGATGATCAGAAGCTTCACCTACATTCATCTGAAGCTCCTTGATCTCAAGTCAACCGGTGAGAGGACAGGTCGCTATCACAGTACAACATCGTACAAGTCTCAGTCTGTCCGCCACCTACCTTGTACAGCCTAGCAGTCTGATACTACAGAATTGCCACTCCAACGGATAAAACCCTAGCAACGGCTACATCACAAGTCTTGGAGTATATAAAGGCTGAAGAAAGAAGAAAGAAGCTAAGAAACTTTGCTGAAAATATTCAACATATACGAACCATTCTCTTAGCATTATTTCTTCACTGTTCTTAAACTTCTGAGTTTACTATTCGCTTGTTAGAAGCACTCTTTGTAAACCCGAAACCTTTTACATCATATTGTAAAGTTCATCAAGAGACCAAGGTTGGTCGGATCTTGAGAGGATTGAATCAAGGCTGATTCAGTATTTAGCTAGTCTTAAGAGGATCGATAGATCAGCTTCTTAAGAGGATACTAGTGAGAAAATCAGTGTATTGTTAGTCACTTAGCAGGTTGCAAAGTGCAGTTGTAACACTCATTGATTTTAGTGGATTGCCTTCATCAGAAGAAGGAAGAAATCACCTTCACAGGTGGACTGGATTAGCTTGAGCTTTTATCTCAAGTGAACCAGGATAAAATACTCGTGTGCTTTACTTCCTATCTTTCAGCACTTAGTTTTTATCTTTGAGTTTTGAAAAAGCAGAAAAAGTATATCCAAGATTCAAAAACTCTATTCAAACCCCCCCTTTCTAGTGTTTTTCGCACCTTCAAGGTAGAAGAAAGGAGTGGTCTGGTGATGGTCTTAAGCGGAAGCGTTTTCCTAGAAAAGAGACAAGATGTGGTTGCAAGGCTTATTTGCAGTTGCACATTGACATGGAGGACAAACGCTGGTATGTTAGATCTATTCTTGATGTTCACAATCACGTTCTTGTTGATGTTAGTATGGTTGGTTTGGTACCTTGTCATAGGAGGATGAATGAGGGTGATATTTTCCAAATGAATAACATGACCAAAGTAGGTGTTAATACTCCATTAGCATATGGTGTGTTTGCGAGCCAGATGGGTGGCTATGAAAAAGTTCCATTTAGCAAGAATAATATGTATTTTGAACAAGATAAGCAAAGGAAGAAAGATGTTGTTGATGCTAGAGGGGTGCTTGGCTATTTACGTTCGTTGAAAGTTTCAGATCCTAAGTTGTTTTGGCGGCACACAACTGATGAGGATGGAAGGCTTGATAAACTGTTTTGGTGTGATGGTTGTAGTATGGCCAACTATTCCATATTCGGCGATGTATTGGCATTCGACGCAACGTACAAGAAGAATAAATATAGGCGTCCTCTGGTTATATTTTCTGGTGTGAATCATCATAATCAGACTATTGTCTTTGCTTCTGCTCTTGTGTCAAATGAGAAAGAAGAGACCTATGTGTGGTTGCTTGAACAATTCATGACAGCTATGAATGGAAAAGCCCCGATATCTGTTATAACTGATGGTCATGTGCCAATGAAGAATGCTATCCAGAAAGTGTTTCCGAGAGCACATCACAGGTTATGTGCATGGCATCTTCTGAGGAATGCAAACAGTAATGTTTCAGATCCCAACTTCATTTCGAAACTCACTAAGTGTATGCTTTGGGATTTTGAAATTGGAGAGTTTGAGGAAAAGTGGAGTGAAATGGTTGTTGAATGTGGAGTTGAAGACAATGAGTGGGTTATTGACTTATATGAGAGGAAGAAAATGTGGTGTGCTGCACATATGCGTGGTGAATTTTTTGCTGGGTTTAGGACCACTTCCAGGGTGGAGGGGCTACATGCACAAGTTGGTAAGTTTGTTAACTCATGGAACAACCTTACTGATTTTATGCATAATTTCAATCGCTACCTGAGTTATCAACGCTTTAGGGAGCTTGAAGCGGATTTTGCTTCCCTTCATGGTGATCATGTTCCTCAAACCCAATTGAAAAAACTGGAAATGTCAGCCTCAAACTATTACACAAATAACATTTTCAAGTTAGTCGCACGAGGTCTCCATCGGTGTTTATTACTTACGGTGGCTGTGTTTACAAGGAGACCTCGACGTCCATCATTTACTTTGTGTCAAAGTATTGTTTGAATGGGAGGAAGTGGACTGTTTCATGGTGGCGTTCAGGCATGGAATTTAAGTGCTCGTGTTTGAGGATGGAATCCCATGTGATCACATTTTGGCAGTTCTAAAGTTTCTAGACATTGTTGAAATACCGAAGTCATTGGTGCTGGATAGGTGGACTAAATTTGCAAAGGAATCAATTGCTGCCTTTGGTTCTCAACCACGTCCATGGGACCCCATGATGTTGTGTAGATTTTCTGCGTTGACTGTAAGTTGTAAGCGTATGTCGAAATTGGCTTGCATTACACCTGAGGCATTTGGTGAGACAAATGCTATGGTGTTGGCTCATTACCGGAAGCTTGAATCTAATGATGCAACGTGGTCAAATGTAAACATAGTGAATGAGGAGAATGAAGAGCATGAAGGTGAAAGATATTTACAGAATCCACCTTTGCCTAACATGTTGGGAAATAGAGCTAGTGCAAGCAATGGAAGAGGAAGAGGTCGTCGTAGCAATCGTTGTGGTATTTGCGGAGTTGCAGAACACAATCGAACTTCATGCACTAGGCACACTCAATGAGGTATATTTCAGATTTCATTTGCAGTGAGTTAAATTATAGTTTTTGATTTCATAAGTTAGAACCAAAGCATATTTTAGTGAGGTATAATTTAGTTTTTATTTGCAAATGTTAAATTGATTATGTACTGAATCATAACCTGGATTTAAATTGATCAATATTTACCTTTCAGGTGTAAGGAGATGTTGTACTATGGATGATAGTGTTTGCAGTATTTGGTTCGAAGATTGGTGATGTGGTGCGGTTTAAGTGGACCTTCTCATATCATATTGATGATTGATGTAATAGTATAAACATATGATGTTATCACATTTGTTAGTACTTAAGTGGTGGTATGGATTGTTATTGGTACATTATGCATTTGATGTATTAATTATCTTGTGTGCTAGTTGTTGTATGAACTTGGTTATTCAGAAATTATTAGGTACTGCAACATGATTGATCTTTGATGATCCTAATATGTTAGTTGTTTCATATTTGATCTTTGGTGATCCTGATATGTTAGGTACTGCAACATGTTTGATCTTTAGTGATTCAGGAATTATTAGGTACTGCAACATGTGACTAGAATTTCCCCCATACCTGATGGTTTGTCCCCTTTTTTCCTTCTTAGTAATGTGGTAGTTTATGGGACCCCCGTTGTTTATCCCCTGTTATACGCATATTAGGTGCTGCAAGTTATTCATTTTGTTCGTACTAATGTTTAATGCTCCTATTCAATTGGTGAGTATGTTTTAGGCATGCTTCATTTGGAACGTAAATGGGGATATGAATGGGCCCATATGAATGTATATGTTCCCTTCATGAATTGGAATTGAGTATATTTTGCCTAATTTTAGTGCTGCGGCAAAGTAGCATAAATGGTAACTGGATTTGACTCTCAAATGTAAGGTTAAGGACAAGAAATGAAATATAGTTATATAAAATTCTACACAATTGGTTCTTACTTAATAAGTTGATTACAGACCCAATTGTCAAGTACTGATTGCAAAGCAAGCAAAAGCAATAGAATGGGAGCATCCCACTTCAGGTCTTCGTTCATAACATTAAAGGCCTTCCAAAAGCAGGTAAAGCATAAGATTCACCATGATAAGTACAAAAGTCATGGTTGCTCTTTTGGAGTGTTTCTTTGTGGCCTCTACGCAATCTGACTCATAACGAACTTCCAATAAGAGTTGCTTTTCAGAATTAATTTGAGCCTTTCCTCATTGTGGAAACCGGTGAGCAACTTCATCAGGCTAGTCATCCTTGTTTTGCCTATGTTCAACTGCAAGTGAATCCATTAATAATATAATTCAAGTGTAATAGGACCAAATTTATGAACAAAATTAAATGTACTACGAAATCCAAATGTTCTCACATCACAAGTAATCTGTGGATTAAAATCTTCTTCCATCTGAAGCCAATCCATGACGTAGACAGCAGAGTCATCACTACATATATATGAGCATGATTAGAAATTTTATTAATGTAAGGGAAATTTAAAATCTTCAAACTATATTCCTCTTACCTTTTGCCGCAATTTGGTATTCCTGTTGGCTCTATTATCTTCCATGCTTTGAGTTTTTGTGCAATATGAATCAAGTGTCTTGAATATGTGCCGGTGCTAACAATCTCTGATATGGCCCTAGTCTGGTAGTAAAATACCATGATTTAGATACTAAACAGGGTATAGCGGTACCAAAACTGACAATAAGGAATTAAACTAACTATTTGTACCACAACTGTAATAGATTCCTTCCTCTTCATGATGTCCAGATGACCTAGATAACTATCAAGGTGGTAAACAGCTTCATCCTCAAGGGAAATAACCATCAAGAACCAGTGCCCTTGTTCGTCTCTAATTGGCACATAAACCTAAAAGTTTTGTGTTTGATTTAAAAAATGTTGGAAAGAAATTAAAATAACTCAGTTACACATGAACAAAGGAGGGAAAGTAAAACATAATGCTGGGGGGAATAACCATAAACAACTCAATTAAACATTGTCTTACGTATTTCAGGTAATCCATAGGCTTCATCCAAACATCAGCATAAGTTGATCCCAATTCACTAATTGTGTGCCCATTTAACACATCATCCTATATGTTAATTTAAAGGCATGTGAATATTAGTCCTAATGTGTTAAAATTTAGAATTTTTACTCATTGAATGTTACCAAACATACCACGAATGACGGTGGTAATGCCCAAGTTGTCTGAAATGTGGAATGATGTTGGTTGTGTGTTGTTTTCATTGTCAACAATGTGATTATCTGAAGACAAGGTATGCGTATGTGAACAAACAAGCTCAGTATTATATACAAATACGGAGGAACGAAGCATTGAAATAGGATTTTGGATGAAGTTATGCGGAGTACCTCAGGTGAGATTTCAATCCCTGGGCAGAAGCAATGGAGATCCAATCTGTTGACCTTCAAATTGCCAATGCGAATCAACACCTCACTGCATAATTATATTGTATTAGCCTTGATCAGAAAATGTATGATATTATTAACACACAAAATGGCTTACGTTGAGTCTAAGTCTGGGTGGAAGACATAGCAAGCCAATATGACTTCAGACCTCAACAATAGCATATCACCAGTGGGCGGGAAATTGGAAGGGATACCCTGCATATGATGAGTGATAAATCAAAATACTGGTATATTAATCTTTTGGTACTTAATTGTACATTCGAATATTAGTATTACTCAAATTATAACAAACCTCAGGCAATGTTTGTCCAGTTGGAGGTTGAGGACACTTAATCACACCCACAGGTGTAAGTGATGCATGTTCGTTTTCGATTGGGGTCTTGACTTTATTCTGACTTTCATCTGGGCTGTTGAAAAGCTTCTTCCTGTTGGATAAACTTGCTTCTTCCTTTCGATATGCCCCTATTAGGGCCTGCATATGCACACCAAAAGTTATTTTTGAAAAGTCAGTAAAACGTTATTTAGCATGTGTTGAGTTTAGGGTTTAGTGTGAAGTCAATCAGTACCTGAGTAGGGCTAGGTCCTTGTGAAGTCTTCGCAACCTTGTTCATGGGTGGACTGTTAGATCTGGAATTCCACCTAAGGGGTTGTGTTGCTTCACCAACTCCATCACGTTTTTCATTAACGAGTCCATCAACGATGGAAGAGGATGGAGTCTTTTCTAACGATAGTATAACCAGTTGCATGTCGCGAACATGTTTTTCAAGGGATTGAATAGCGGCTTTCATTTCCTACGAATAAACAAAAAAGGTTAACATTTTGGTCATAAATTAGTGGTGCTGGCATTATACATACAACAAACAAGTCAAACATTTTGTTCATATGTGATAAATGCATGCATTAAATATGTATCATACCTTGTTTTGTAGCAAAGTTTGTCCCACTAAATCTGCCATTCCTTTAAAAGCAACATTAAGTTTTCTGACTTCTTCTTGCAAGTCAAGTTCTTCAACTGGGTTTTTCGAATCCGCTTTGTCTCGGTGGTTAGCAGCCATGTGGATCAAGGGTTTCAGATGAGATAGATGGATAAGGCACCAATTATACGAGGGGGATTCAAAGTGAAGAGAGTCTTATTTTTTATTTGTCCTTCGCACTAGGTTCGAACTTTGGGATTAAACAAATATTTTGGTGTTTTCTGAAATGTGGGCCCATTACTCCTACTCATTACTCCTACTCACAATCAGAAAAATGTACTTTTTTATCTTTTTATTTGGTACAATTCAACTTATTATAATGATGTAAAATATCGTGTTGTCATTGTCACTGATGTCTGAGCCACATTGTGGCAGGGATTGTAGTGTCCACAGTAGGCACGTGAAGGCCCAGATTTGACTAAACGAAAATGCTTTCCAAGGGAGTGGTTTTTGAATCATAGTATTAGAATATTAGATATACAATAATTAAGTTACTTTTAGTTGCGTGATTAAGGACTAATTAAAAGCATGAATCCAGATCTGGGGAGTTGAAGTACATGGAACAAGAATCCAGAATATGAACAAATTAACGACATTGAAGAAAGGTTCAAACCCAGTCATATTGTACATTCGAATGCGTTAGACGATGAGGACAGAAATATAAAATAATTAATACCACTTAAAGAACAATTGCTGAAACAAAATCACATTAAAGGTCCATGAAATTATCAACAGGAGATTCTTTTGCTTCATAATCTTCCTTTCTTCATCTAACTTCTTTTCTGCCTCTTCAATCTTCCTGGTCAATTTGTCGATTGCTATGCCTGAGCAACTACACGGACCATTTGTGGAGACTGAAGTAGGGATTGTGGAAGAGATAGGTACGGCTGGAGTTGCTGCCGAAGTTGAACCAACCTCGTCGACATCAATCCACTTGAAATACCCACAATCCCCAGCGCTCTAGCAGATTAATCAGTACAACACAAGTCAGTAACATTGATTGTGATTTCTGATGAACATAAAGTAGTGTGAATTACTAAGTATCAGACTTACCTTCCAATATCGACACCGAAGAAACCATTTTCCTGGATTTTTGTTGGTTCCAGATCTGTAGGTCTTCAGAAATTCTCCGCATTTGCATCGCTGACGCGCTTGATCTCCACCATGAACGGTTGAAGCAGCTGTAGTGTGTATCACCATTTTGGTTGTGGGAAAAATAACACAATTGGTTGTGGGTGAGACAACAATGAATGCTTTATATTAGGTGTTGATTAAAGTTAAGGTGTTGATTAAGGTGAAACAAAAGCATAATCGAAGTGGCGCCAACCCTAAGGTGTTGACTAAGGTGAAACAAAAGCATAATCGAAGTGGCGCCAACCCTAAGGTGTTGACTAAGGTGGAACAAAAGCATAATCGAAGTGGCGCCAACCCTAAGGTGTTGACTACGGTGAAACAAAAGCATAATCAAAGTGTCGCCAACCCTAGGGTGTTGATTAAGGTTGAACAAAAGCATAATCGAAGTGTCGCCAACCCTAGGGTGTTGATTAAGGTTGAACAAAAGCATAATCGAAGTGGCGCCAACCCTAAGGTGTTGACTAAGGTGGAACAAAAGCATAATCGAAGTGGCGCCAACCCTAAGGTGTTGACTAAGGTGGAACAAAAGCATAATCGAAGTGGCGCCAACCCTAAGGTGTTGACTAAGGTGAAACAAAAGCATAATCGAAGTGGCGCCAACCCTAGGGTGTTGATTAAGGTTGAACAAAAGCATAATCGAAGTGGCGCCAACCCTAAGGTGTTGACTAAGGTGGAACAAAAGCATAATCGAAGTGGCGCCAACCCTAAGGTGTTGACTAAGGTGAAACAAAAGCATAATCGAAGTGTCGCCAACCCTAGGGTGTTGATTAAGGTTGAACAAAAGCATAATCGAAGTGGCGCCAACCCTAGGGTGTTGACTAAGGTGGAACAAAAGCATAATCGAAGTGGCGCCAACCCTAAGGTGTTGACTAAGGTGAAACAAAAGCATAATCGAAGTGTCGCCAACCCTAGGGTGTTGATTAAGGTTGAACAAAAGCATAATCGAAGTGGCGCCAACCCTAAGGTGTTGACTAAGGTGGAACAAAAGCATAATCAAAGTGTCGCCAACCCTAGGGTGTTGATTAAGGTTGAACAAAAGCATAATCGAAGTGTCGCCAACCCTAAGGTGTTGACTAAGGTGGAACAAAAGCATAATCGAAGTGGCGCCAACCCTAAGGTGTTGACTAAGGTGGAACAAAAGCATAATCGAAGTGTCGCCAACCCTAGGGTGTTGATATCAATGCAAATAAACACATAAAAAACAGTATCATGAAAGATTACCACTCCAGTTTTATTGTGCTGAAAGCCAGATTCCATCTCCAGCCAGGATAACACCCACACCGCAGAGTTTTCACTACATGTTTCATAACAAATCAAATTCAATATATGACATTTGTAATGGTGAGCGCAAATTACATCAGATTTATACTTGTACTCAACCTTGTCTTAGTGTTTGGTATTCCCGTTGCTTACTTCAATTGCCATGCTTTGCAAGTCACCATCTTCCTAAAGAAATCAGTCTCATGTTGCTCAGAAGAGGCCATCATTTGAACAATAACATCACACTGTAAGCACCACGAATGAAAATTTCACATAATAAACCTATCATTAAATGGGAAAGAACTGTACGGTATTATATACAAAAGCAGTACCAATGTCCGCATCGTTGCATTTCTTATGATCTTGTCTTCAGCATTCACGTCATGGTCAAAGTAATACACGGCACTCTCACTGAGTGATATAACCATCAAATACCAGTGCTCACCCTCGTTTTTTATGGGCACATAAATCTGGTATATTAAGATCTTTAATTAGTCAACAATTCATATGCAGTTAATTAAAAGTACAAATATGGCCAACAAATATATAAGCTTACGTATTTAAGTGTTTCAAATGGTTTCATCCACCCCTTGAGGTAGAGCTCACACAGGTCAGCAATACATTTCCCACTCTGAACATTATCCTAACACCCAAATGCCCACACAGTTCAGCAATAAAGTTCCATTGTGAACAATATAATTTTAACAAACAATTCTAATTTGTTGTACATACCACAAAAGATGGGGGCAGACACCATACAGTCTCAGCAATATGATAGGATTGGGATAATGTGATCTTCTTAGCAACTAAATTCATCATCTGTTATGTTAAAACATGTTTCAAAATCCCCATGAAGATCATACCTCTATTGTTTAGTCAAGTCTCGTAAAACAACTCTAAGGACATATAACAAAAGTATACCTTTTGACTAATTGGATGGCCTGGCATCAAGCAGTAAAAGTCATTCCTGGAAGCACTCATGTCATCCATGCGAACCAAAACCTCCCTTTGCATATTATATGACAAACACCATAACTTATAAGTAACAACCGTAGATATAGGAGATATATTTAAATGTAGTCACCAATGAGTTATTAATTTAATTGTAACAGTAACTCACTCTGGGTCTTTACCCTCTTCAAACAAGTAGGCAGCAACTTGAGTCTCATACAAGCTCATTTTTTTTTCAGGCACAAACAAACTCTTACCACCCTGTTAACAAGGGCGGTGTTTGTTAGCCACTACAATAATTTAATCCAAAAGTAAAAAAACATTACCATAAGTACCTTGGCCACCGCAGGAGAAGGTGCATGAGCAATGTTTAGGTCAGTTTCAATGACCTTCTTTGATATCGGGTCAGTGGAGCTGGAAGTTTTCACTTCTGTGGATTTTGGAATAGCATCATCAACCTTACGGAGTTTAGATTTTCTTTTGGTTGTCACCGGAGTAGGACTTGCTTTTTTGCAAGACTTCTCATGCTCTTGCCTACCAAATGCTCCAACAATGCCCTGCAACATTTTTTAACCCATTAACTATATGAAGGAATGAATAGAGATACAGTTATTCGATCGATTAACAGGTTTTAAATACCTCTACAGAAGTCACACCGCGCAAGGTTTTGCAAAATCGTGGATTCATTGTGGCCTTCGCTTTATTTGCTGCCCCGGGTATGTTCACAGTGGAGATAAAAGGTTGTGGACATTGGTGGGGTTGTTTAGCTGGCAAGTCAGAGCTTTCAGTACACTTGCTCCCTTCTTTTCAATAGCATCCTGATCCACACTAATGTCAAACTCAATATTCATAATGTCATTTGGAAGATAAGAAGCTTTTCCTTTCCCCTTCTTGCATCGTTTTTTTGACTCGTGATTTCCATCTACATTCCCCGTGCTACCACCTCCATTTGAACATTTGCCTTTCTCCTTTTTGACACGTTTTTTCCGCTCATCAATTCCATCGACTTCCCCCTTGCTACCACCTCCAGTTCTTGGCACAAATTTTGCGTCGCAGGGTATCTCAGACAGTGGGAATTTTTTTTGGAAAACCTCCAACGTAGCAACAATCATGGTTTGAGCACTGTGAAGTTCTTGTATACGGTTGTCAACATCCTTGAAGTTCAACAGCGCGGCATTGACTGTACTAGCTAGGGTTTTCACCACGTCACCGATCTCTTTCACTTCCCTACACAAAAGCCTTGCATCAATATTCTCAGGAGGTGGCGTTACACCGGCATGTCCCTCCTGTGTAAACGTATCCAAGCTGCAACAAGTGACAAAAAATTATTATGGTCTTATTATGAACAAGATAACGATTCCATAAACAACACAAATAATAGCGATTTTTGTGGTGCTACCTCACTTCACCTCCATCCAATGGAGTGTTCAGGCTACTTTCATCATCAGCCATTTTTCCAACTTCCATGTCTTCAACCCTTTCAACTTTTACACACAGGGGAAGAACTTTACTTTCGTACGAGGTAAAGTGGTTTTCAGGGTTTTAGGGTTTAGACTAAAGTGAGGGACATGGAGTAAGTCCAAAGACTTCAACAACTGGACATTGTGTACATTGTCTACTCTGAACACATGTGTTATGAAAGTGACATGACTTGCTTATACCCATTCTTATGAAAATCTGGTAACTCCCACCAACTTGAAATAACAAAAAACCTAACTATCAACGGATTGGGAAATTCAATTTCCCTCCCATTCCATTGCATCAGAACTATATTGTTGACCCTTGGACCATTTAACTAATTATTAATTAACTTTTATCGACCTATACTGTCACTTTTCTGAACCGTACCAATAGCATTACGGCGCTATTACCTCCACTATGCCACGAATGGTTATACTTTTACTTAAAAGGTGACTGATGTATGGGGCCCGCGTCTCAGTTAAACATGAAACACTGAAATGTGCAGGCCAGGGCCATTAAGGAACGAACACGCTTACAATGCGTGTGAAGGCTGGGTATGAACCTGACAATGCAACCTATCAACCATTTTTAAGACCTCACCGTAACAAATTAAAATAAATAATCCACCAAATCCACTGAGTTGCAGTACTAGATCTATTCACTGAGTTAACAAAATCCACCAAACCACTGAAAATGCTTTTAAAACAATCGAAGACCACCATTTTTTTAAATCCCAACCCAATTGGACCCAACCCAATTGGACCTAACCCAACCATCTCAACCCACTATTCACCAAAAAAAAAAGAACATCTCAACACAGTGCTAATGGGGGAAGGGGGGAAGGGGGCACCTCAATCTAATCTCCAGAAAAAATATGCATCCCTGCATCCCTCCATTCACGAACAGCAATATCCATCACTCCATTTAAGCATTACAAACAAAAGCACAAGAACAGAACAACAACAGAATCCTAGACTTTCAATAAAAAAATTTGATATGATTTTCCCAAATCAGCATACACCCCAAACAACATTGCAACAAAGTATATATCAATACATATTCAAGGCATATTCCCACACGAAAACCCCACCCAGGAATCCAATTACAAATAAAGAGAGAATCCCTAAATTAATGTAACCCTCTTTCGGAATCACCCCTAAAACCGAAACGAAACACCATACCAAACCAATACCCCAAAACCCCAAAACCTCAATACATCAATACCCCAAAACCTCAATACCCCAAAACCCCAAATTCATAAGAAACATCATACCTGAAACGCAATCTCGAAGGAAAAACATCAGAAACTAGACACAAATGAATGGAAACCCGAATCTATGGAAAGATCAAACCCCGAACAACGACGCGAACAAATCGAGAGAGCAAGAAAGCAGAAAGCGGGGGAGGGGGGGTGGGGGAACTGATTCATAGAAACGGGATATGATTGAAGGGGAGAATTGATTAATGCATAACCTTTTGTGTTAACAAAGTTAAGATCTCACATTACTCTATGATTACCAATTCACTAATCGGTTTATTTTTTCATTTACCGTGATTAATCATTTACGTTTACCTGTACCCAATTTTGGAATACTAAATATCTTAAGGGATTAAATGTAAACATCAATAAATGTCAGGGATATTCAAAGTATATATAAAACTTTGGGGCCAAAAGTGTAAACCCATTTTATTTTATTTAAAAAAAAATCGAATTGCCAGCTACCTGTCGGGTCCTTACTTGTGCATGGTTGCACAAAGATAAATTTTCCCATATTAGATGCCCCCTTCTTTATCATTCCTAACCTTCTTACTAGCTTGATTGTCTCTAACCAAACTTCTCCTCAATGCTATCCTCACACGGGTCTTAGTCTTAGTAACAAAGATATAAACAAACAAACAGATCTTATGAGAAGTTTCCCAGGAAATTTCAATGATAATTAATAGATATATACTTTACGCAAGATATCTATTAGATATACACATTTGTGAAAACCAACACAAAAATGTGAGTCTAATGCGTATCTGTAACAAAATGTATGTTTAGCTATTTTAATTTTACTCTTCTGGTTTTGGACTCCATCAATAGTTCAATACAATTGAGAGAAGTTTTATTAATTTGGTCCTTTAGCTAGAAGCAATAATTGATTTATATGACACGTTGCTACATATTAAAAATAATCAAAATCAACTAGGCATTTACCAAGTTAAAATATGACTATAGACTGTCAAAAAAAAAAAAGTTAAAATATGACTATAACGTATCTACCGAAAATGACTATAATGTTCCTTTTTCTATTAAGCCTTGAAACTGCTTCTAATCTGAGTGTAACAAGTGTTGTGCACTTTATTAATCTGAGTATAATCACCCACAATGATGTGCTCTTTATTAAAATTTTATTGTTAGTCACTTAGTCGCATGGATATTTTACTCTTATGATTTGAACGGGAAGTCACCTATATAACTTACACCTGGAAAATGACAAGTAGCTTAAAACACAAGTCACCAAAATAAAACTCCAAACTAGTGTTTTATAATAACAACACCACACAAAAATGCATTCATTTCAACGCTCTGTTGAATTTGAAAGGTAGCGTAGAAGGTTTTTTTCACTCATTCAATTAAGTTTGGATGCAAGTTAAATCTAAAATAAAAGTATATTTTTCTCTATTAATAATGAGTTTTCGTTCATTTTTTATTTTTTATTTGTAAGTGATAATTTTTGTTTCCCAATGAGTATACAAATATAGTCTCACTATGCAACATTGACCGAAACTCTACACTAATGATGGTATTCATATTTATAGTCTTGATACATGTACCATTAAATGATGACCGATCACTCTAACATTTACTTTTGGAGTATTTTTTGACCGCCTGTGGAGTCAAGACTCAGCCACAAAAGTGGGTGTCTTAGTTATCGATTTGTCGCTATTTGGTGATACCAGTATCTTTTTGGTTTGTATGGATCCTCCTTCATGTACCAAGTGTACCAAGAATAAGAAGCCATTTGGCTTCTAATTTCCAACTTAAGTGGAAGATTACATAGTTTTGGCAACACTTAATTTTAGTCTCAAAAGCTTAAGACCACAGTTCACATTCTTACAATGGTTTCAGAACTAGTTGTTCTCTTCCTTCTCTTCCTCCCTCTCAAATCTCAATCTTCTGCAGACACCCCTTCATGGGTGAAAGCTGGTTACTACTATTCAGGAAGTGAAATTTCAGCATCAGACATAAAAGCCACGCTTTTCACTCACCTCTTATGCTCTTTCGCTTTCATAAACCCCACCACCTACAACGTCTTCATCAACTCTTCAGAGGAGCACAAGTTCTCAACCTTCACCAACACGGTCAAGCTTCAAAACCCATCAGTTTCAACGCTTCTATCAATCTGGGGTGGCGGCGAAAACACCGCAATCTTCACCTCAATGCTAAATCAATCATCTTTTCGAAAATCCTTCATTGATTCCTCAATCAGAACAGCTAGGGGTTTGGAGTTTCGGGGTATAGACCTTTGCGGCGCGTGGCCGAAGCAGGGTAGTGACCTTATCAATTTCGGAACCCTTTTGAAGGAGTGGCGAATTGCAATAGCTTCTGAGGCAAGAAACTCTAGCAAGCCAGAGTTGGTGTTGGTGATGGCAGGTTATTACCTAAAAGGTTCAGAATCTATGAGTTATCCATTTGAATCAATGCAGGTAAACTTGGATTGGGTGCATTTTCTGGCTTATGATTACTATGTTCCTAGAAAGCACAATGTAACCGGTTTTCATGCGGCTTTGTATGGTCCAATTGGTTGGGATAACACTGATTCTGGTATCAAAGAGTGGAGGAAAAGGGGATTTTTGTCTAAGAAACTGGTAATTGGATTGCCTTTTCATGGATATGCATGGACACTTGTGAACCCTAGAGGTAATGGTGTGGGAACACTAGCTTCAGGACCTGCTATTACAATGGATGGTTCCATGGCTTATAAACTGATAAAGAGTTATATTAGAAGCTTTGGAGGTGGAGTTGTTTCACATTATAATTCTACTTTTGTGGTGAATCACTTCACAGTTGCATCCACCACTTGGGTTAATTTTGATGATGTGGAGGCAATCAGGGCAAAAGTTTCTTATGCAAAGGAAAATGGTCTACTTGGTTACAATGTGTTCCAAGTTGGAAATGATGAAAATTGGGCCCTCTCAAAGGCAGGTGAGTTACAAAATTTAAGTGCTGTTTGGATTAGTGTTGTCATTATTGGTTATGGTAAAATTGATTGTAGTAAAAGTGAGTTGAAAGTGAAATGATATATGTTTGGAAACATTTATGAAAAGGGTGATTTTTGTAGGGTAATGTTGTAAAATTGCACAATTGGTTATGTTCAACGCATAAGCTGCTCTCTCTAGCTTCTAGCAAAATTAAATTTGTGACTGAAATCAATTCTTCAAAATGACTCTCAAACATCTATATTGTCATCCAAGATTGACTTTACTTTATCATAATTGATTCGGAGGTTCCCCAACAGAGAACCAAACACACACTAAAGCAACCTTACCATACTGATTAAGCAAGATATTCTTTGGAATTGGACTGAATCCATTCATTGGTTCTTTTCTGATTGAAACTTATGGCATGTTGACTGCTTCTGAAATGCTTGAGATCCTTCTCTTCCCTTGTTCCCTGGTCTAATTTTAGATGTTTGAGTATTAACTTTCATACTCTTGATACAAATCCTAGAAATAAATAGCAATTGGTTGAGGTGGGCATCATGATTGTATTCAGGTATTTATTTGTGTGGCTATGGATAAATTGTTCTTCTTATTTTCTGGAATAACATAAGCATCACCTCCTTTGCAACAGCTCAAGAAGTAGATGAAGATCATCATCATAAGAGGAAGTTGCTGATAATTGTTCTGCTTTCAACTCTGACAGTCGCATTTCTTTTGGGAATAGCATTTTGCTACTACCGCCGAGGTAAGGATGTAACCCCCTTGTCTTAGAGTGATAAAAATTGTGTTATACATGAAGTGATAGTCATATGTCTATTTTTCCTTGTAGTAGTTATCTTCCATGCTTATAGAAAAAAGATATCTTCCATTGTTTTGGCAGGAATAGTAGCCAGTTTTACAAGATTAGTGTATAGACTGAGGATATATTTATCAGCAGCTGAAAAAGACCTCGATCAAAATGCTTCTGATCTGATAGTATTCAGTTATCTCACAATCAAATTGGCAACAGATAAATTTTCAAAAAATAATAAGCTTGGAGAGGGTGGATTTGGCTCTGTGTACAAGGTAACATTTCGAAAGTCATGTGTTAATGAAATGCTTCATGCAAAGAGAAACTATGAATTGAAGGCTAAAAACACTGCTTGCAATTTATATGACAAGGAGCCGAGGATAGTGATATGTGTTCTGGGCCAAAACTCCTTTAGCTGTATCATGTCTGGTACATTGTATAACATCCAGTAATTTTTTAACATTAAAAACTAAATTACTTTAATGTCAATGCATGAAACAAAACCACAGTTTATGCAATTTTTAGCTACTAATGCCATTGATCCTGATGAATATATTTTGCACGAAAAACATGTATTTATGTGGCACCTAATAATGCCAACCAAAAACTTATACTAGATTTAGGGACCGAGTTTGTACTTTGTACAATTGAACCAAAGGGATACCATAGCTCTTCACAATCAGAGCCTAGAACATCATGCTGGTATGTAAATTACAAAGTGAAGTCAAGTGATTCTTAGATGACAAAGTTATGATTTATTTTGTCAGGGGAAATTACAGAATGGACAGGAAATTGCTGTCAAAAGACTCTCAGAAACCTCCAATCAAGGCCTTGAAGAGTTCAGAAATGAGATCACGCTTACAGCAAGACTGCAACATGTAAATTTAGTTAGGCTTCTCGGTTATTGCACAAAAAAGGATGAGATGATTCTGATCAATGAATACCTGCCAAATAAAAGCTTAGATAATTTCCTTTTTGGTCTGTCACTTTCCTTGCCTCTTTAAGTTTTCTTATGTGTATAGATATTTTTTTTATCTTATAGTTAACAAGAGATGTCTGATTCTTACGAGCATCTTAACTTGGTAGTGGTACTAGACTTGAACTTCAAACAAGCAACCATTACAGAGTCCACTTTTTTTGTTTAGCCTTCATTTTGGTGACTAAATTTTAGAACTTAACTCAATGCAGATCCAAGGAAATCAAATCTTTTAGACTGGAACAAGCGTGTCAATATCATTGAAGGGGTTATTCAAGGCCTACTTTATCTCCAGGAGTACTCAAATTTCACCATAATCCACAGAGATATTAAAGCTAGCAATGTTTTGTTAGATCATGAGATGAATCCCAAAATATCAGATTTTGGTATGGCTAGAATTTTCAGGAAATATGACATTGAAGCAAACACAAGCAGGATCGTGGGAACTTAGTGAGTAAATTAGCATTGATGACTTGTTATGGATGTTCCCTTCTTTTCTCTAATCACTTCATTGGCATTGTAGTGGGTACGTACCTCCTGAGTATGTCAGAAAAGGCATATACTCAACAAAATACGATGTTTACAGTTTCGGTGTTCTTCTCTTGCAAATCATAAGCGGAAAGAGGACTTCATGTTATTACGGCACGCACGAAAACATGAATCTTTTGGAATATGTAAATTTTTCAATACATTTGTCTCTGACTATTTTATCTATTTTGTAACTTATTCCCAGTTTTATTGGTGATGAAATGACTAATGTAATAGTTTAATGTTTCAGGCGTATGAGCTATGGAGGGAAGGTAGAGGCGTGGAGTTTTTTGACCTGTCATTGGATGATACAACATCACTTTGTAAAATCATGAGATGCATGCAGGTGGCTCTGTTGTGTGTTCAAGATAATTCTGCAGATAGACCTTCCATGTTAGAAGTTGATTCACTCCTTAAGAATGAAGCTGCATCTATTGGTACTCCCAAAACGCCTGGTTTCTCAGTGAAAAAACATGGAGAGGAGGAAGAAACATGTCACAGCGGGGCCAAATTTTCTTCCACCAATGATGTTACAATTTCTGAAATGGCACCAAGATAATATGGTACAGAACAGAACATTCTAGTACTTAATCATTACTGAATTCATTTTGGGTTGTCTTTGATTTCACTTTGCTCCCTTCACAGCTGGAGACTAAGCCATGGTACTCACCTTGAACTAGAGGATCTAAAGCTAACTGCTATTAATGGAGAGTGTGATATGATATCTTGTTTAGGCCTTGTCTATTATTAGTTGAAGGGTCATCTATAGAAGTAGAGAAAATTTCAAGATCTCTTTCACTAACATGCAAGATGGTGCTTTATGATCTGAAAATCATGTATACATATTTTCTGGCAACTGAGCAGGAACCATCGTTCTCTTCCGGAATGCAGTTGTTATATAATGTGAGTATGAGTATTATTATCTGGTAATATTAACATGAGAGTTTATTTCAGATTATCTTATAAAGCAAATACTTGTGTACATGTTTGGTTAAGCTACTGAAATTAGCATATTACCAACCTATAAACTCTTTCAAGCATATTTGATTAAGCTTAACTGGATTAGTTTCTGAATCAAGACTTATACATACCTATTAACTCTTTTAAGCTTGTTTAAATGACGTTCTCAAACGAGTTTATGAATTAGCAGCTTAGTTAAAGTGTTTAACAAAGCACTTGAAAGCTTACTAAAATTCTTATTTGATATTGGATTTCTCCAGTGTGCTATATGTATATGTTTCCAAAGATTCCCATCAAGACTTGGCTTTGTTTGGGAGTTTTTGAGGAAGAGAATGAGAAGACTTTGAAGGAAAGGGAAGGGGAGGACAGGGGAAGGAAGAGTAAGTCCTCCCTTTGTTTGGAAGCTCAAAAATCTACCAAAATCCCCAACTTGGGAGAACTCCATAAAATAAGTAAATAACTGGAGGAGGGTCTTGGAGAAATTTTGGAGTGTTTTCAAAAATTTCTCAAATCCTTACCCCCTCTCTTAAAAAACTCTCAAACAAAAAGAAGACTTCTCATAAACTTCTTTACCTTCTCCCCTCATCTACAAAACTCAACACAAAAATAATGCATGCAAACCACCAACTTGATATATATGCAATAGTCATTTCCTCTTGTTAAGATATTCTCCCTCAATTCTAAAATAATTATCCCAAAAGAAATTCTAAAATAATTGTCCCATAAGAAAGAGAGAAGAAACACACATATTAACATTTTTTGTTTTTCTATTTTACTATTTAAAGTGTACTTTTACATTTTCTCATTTATTTTTCTCATGAGTATTATATGGAAAAACATCAACTAATGCTCTTTTAAAATTATAAATGTACAATTATTATGAACCACTTTTTTCCCTCTAAATCCGTAGTTATTTTGAAACATGGAGGTAATATTAAAATTAAATAATTAAATCGAATGGAAATAGGTAATATGAACAGAGTGTTATCAAAGTCGCACTTTCAGGTAATAATTTTTTTTGTTAGGTTTTAATCATATGTATCATAGTGAGGCAATTCTGTTCGACTCGGAGTGTGGTAAAAGTTAAATATTTTTTTAAGAGTGTATTCTTTAAAGATCGAACTTTCGACATCAGGAATTCAAACAATAACCTTTGATCTTTGCAATCGATAGGTCACACCTTTATGTAATTAATATGAATTTGAATAAACCTTTAGGTGTTATATATAAAAAATTATTTTAACCTGCAATTTTGGGAGCTTGCTTGCTGGCTTGTCCATACAGGAAGAGTTAATCTCAAATTATTCATCCCCCCATTGTGTGCAAAGAAGGGACAGGACAAGCCTAACATCCAATCAATGAGACTACAGTTTTAGCCCCATTCTGATTCTAAATGAGAGAGAACAGAGCCTGCATTAATTAAATTCAAGTCAAAGTCAAAATTCCTCCCAAAATTAAGATGAATTCATACACACGGTAAATGTCAACTACACTTGCTTCATTATTAAAATGAATTCGCCAGAGTAATCTCTTCTCATTAGTCATTAACGATTTCTATCTCTAATGAAGTACAAGTTGCACGTCCTTTTTTTTTAATAAGAAGGTTACCTTAACCATATGAATCACTCACCCATTTGACTTTGAAAATTAAATCACAGTTGGTATTCTATATATTCTCTCATTTCTGATTTCAGTATGAACTCGATCAAAGGCCTATACATACTTTATTCAGACGACTGGCGAGGAATCCTAGACATTCTATTTGTTATATGACCTCATGACTCATTCATAATAAATAATCCAAAAGAGCCACAGACGGCTGCATGTTCTTATGAAGAAGAACCTCATATGAATGTAGTTCATGCAAGCAACGTGGAAACCTTTGAGTTTTCAACCAAATGCATCCAACCAATCATAACCAAACATAATGACAGCTTTTCACTAACAATGACATGCCATCCCCCACTTCAGAATATAAACCAAAATAGATCACCGTATCTCAATATTATATAGTTATAGTACTAATTAATTATATGATACCTTAATGTTATTAATTTAAATGTGTCGAGATACCATGTTTCTTTTTAAAAAATTGTTAATCTATCTAAGGTGATGTTATTTAACACCCAAATTTGATTTCCAAATTTTGTTCATCCTCACGGTAATTTTACTTTTAAACCACGGCTTTTACTTTTTATTTCTGTTTATGTTATACCATATTTTTTTCTTTTGTGTCTTCACCAGTGTTATCAGACTCGGACCGGTGATCGACTCGGTCGAGGCACTGGGTCAATGAGTCAATGGTTCAACCACTGGGTCATTGGTTTGATTGCTTGACTCGGTTTATATTAAAAAATTATAATAATTTAAAATATAACCTTAGTATATCATATATATAAAATAATATGCATTCTTCTAAACAAGAAGTAAGGTGGTGTAGTGGAAATTTGGATTAGCTTTCCTCCTTTAGGTCCTGTGTTCAAGTCCTAGCCATGACAAAAATAACTCTCAATTGAATATCATTTGACCAAATAATTAACATTAAATGTAAATTAATTACAGTTTGACCATTAAAAACAGTTTCGACAAAAAAAAAAAGAAAAATCAGAAAAAAAAAAAGAAAAAAAAAGACTGACCGGTCCAAAAAAAACCGGCCGAGTCGCCGGTTTATTACCTGAACCGGCCGGTCCAAACCGGTTCATACCGGTTCAATTACATGCCCGATCCATTTAATGGCTCGGACCGGTCAAGGGTCCGGTTCAACCGGTCGAACCGGCCGGTCCGGTCTGAGTTTTATAACTATGGTCTTCACACTACATCAAAAGACATGTTTGGTAGCGGTTATAAGAGTGTGTTTGTTTATAAATTTCAACCACCTTCAATGCTAGTTTAGGGAATTTGAAGACATTTTTATCAACTGAAGTACTGAACCAAGTTGAAAGATTAGACTCAATGCACATTTAAATTCAAGTCCACATAAATGCAAACACGCTATCATGTGAGCTGAATTGTTTCAAATTAGTATTCATACAAGAACTTTTTAATTTAAACCACAAAGTATCATCTACTGAGACAATACTGCTCGAGCTGAATAAGTCCATTATGAACGGTAAAAATCTCATTTTAAAGTATTTAACACAACTACATTCAGGTGAATTTCGAATCTAAAATATCAAATTAAACTACAATAAGCTTACTCACTTGATAAAAAAGAAGGTGCCCACTAGGGTGGACCATTTATTAAATTGGTCCACCGATGCACCAAGGTTATTTTAGTAATCTACAAATATTAAAAACTAAAAATATATAAAAATAGAGATGTTGAGGTTCCACCATGAGTCCAGATTCATTGAACAACCTCCATTGAACCCAGATTACCCAGTTTGCTCAACTCCGGATTTATCTTTATGTACTAATTAACGATAACACATGAGTCCATGACATTCAAAATTAAAGACAAAAACATAACAAAATCTGATAGGAGTTTTTTCTCTTCTAGGTGGTCGTCAGAACCATTGCAAACTACAAAAGAGGCCTCCAAGATTTATCTTGTTGTACACATTTAAATAAAAATGATCTCATCTCACTATCCCATTTACAGATCCAGGGCGTTGAAGAGAAAAAAAAAAAAAAAACTTACAACTCAAATAAAAAAATTTACAACTCTATTCACAACATTTACAACTGAAATCATAAAATTTACAATAGAAGATGAGGGGGTTGGATTCGCTCTAATCTACTTCTTACAAGAGATGTGGTGGTACCTCCGATCCGTTTGGCTTCTTGCATGTGCCTTACAGTTCCGTTCGGACGGCAACACCTCTTCGATCTGGTTGTTCCGGCGGCAGATCCGCTCTGATTTGATGGTTGGCGACACGAAACACACCGATTCGCTCTGATCTGAAGGTTTTGTGAGTGAAAAACCGAAGGAAGAAGAAAAGGGAGCGAGAAAGATGGCCGACGACATGAGATCAGAGCGAAACGGAAGAAGAAGGGGATCGAGCGAGGAAGAGAAAGATGTGGATCGAGTAAAGCAGGGGAAGAGGATCACGTTTGAGAAGTGTTGAAGCTTTGATCGTGGATGAGAGAACTGATTTGAGAGAGGGGAACTGATAGATAAGATGCGGCTGAGGGAGAAAGAGGAAGAGAGAGCAGTTGGCTGATTTTAGGGTTGGAAGGTTTTACGTTTATACCCTTTATTCATCAATTTAATCCTAACCATCCATGTGTAGAATATTCTAAGAATCTTGAATCTAATGGCTTTTAAGCATTGGTGCACTGGTGGACCAGTTTTTAAAAGGAGCACCCTAGTGGGCGCCAAAAAAAGAACTCCTGCATAAAATAGAAGATTCTCAACCACTTATGTAGAAGTACGTCTCTTCCAACCTGTCTTCATGTGTATGTATATTTCATGATATATATTTCAACCATTTTATTTTAACATTATAAGACTGCAGACATGTTGGTCTATTCTCTTTAATATGCAGAACAGACAAACCTTCTGTCTGCATTTTTGGCTGATCGATCAAGTGTATTATATTTATACACGTTCCATCTAGCTAAGTCTCCTCTCAAAGCAAAGAGTGGGAGCAAAAACCAAAGCTCATAACCAAAAATGGCAATCCTCAACCATATGCAGTTCTTCTTTGTGGCAATTCTCTTTGCTTTAACCACCAAAATTTCCACATGCACCACCACTTCATCAGTCAAAGGCATATACTGGCTAGAACAACCCCTTTTCCCTTCTTCATCCATTAACACTTCACTCTTCACCCATGTTTTCTACGCTTTCCTCCAACCCAACAATGTTACTTACAAACTAGATATTCCAACTTCAACCGCCGCAAAACTCACCGCATTCACCGCCACAATGCAAGCCAAAACTTCTCCGGCGAGCACACTCATTTCCATCGGGGGAGCAGTCAGCTACAACGCCCTCTTCGCCTTCATCGCCTCCAACCCCGCTGCGCGCGCCGCCTTCATCACGTCCACCATCAACGCCGCTCGAACGTTCGGGTTCGACGGGCTGGACTTCGACTGGGAGTACCCTCGAAACGCCACCGAAATGAACGACCTCGGAAGCCTCTTAAAAGATTGGCGCCTCGCCGTCAATGCAGAGTCCTCCGCCACCGGCCTACCGCCGTTGCTTCTCACCGCCGCCGTGTACTTCGCCGCCGATGTCACCGTCGACGGCGTGGCGCGGACTTACCCGGTGGCTTCGTTTAACCAGAACTTGGACTTTGTCAACGTCATGACCTACGACCTTCACGGGGCCTGGAGCAACGAAACCGGAGCTCCGGCGGGTTTGTTTGACCCGGATAGCAACCTCAGCGTGGCTAAGGGGTTGGTGTCGTGGATCCGGAGCGGGGCCATTCCGGCAAAGCTGGTGATGGGTTTGCCGCTTTATGGGAGGACATGGCAGCTCCGGGATCCAAACCTACACGGAATCGGTGCGGAGGCGGTCGGGGTGGGACCCGGGTTAGATGGCGCGATGGCATATTTTCAGGTGTTGGATTTTATTGAGGAAACGGGTGCTAAGGTGGTTTATGATGTGGGTACGGTTTCGGTTTATTCACATAGTGGGAGTAATTGGGTCGGTTACGATGACCTACAAACGGTGGCGGCAAAGGTTGGGTTTGCTCAGGCGCTTTCGCTTCGTGGGTATTTCTTTTGGGCTGCTGGGTTAGACACTACCGATTGGAAAATCTCCACACATGGTAATAGATTTACACACTTTCTTGCGGACATTCAATCAACACATACTATAGTGTTGGTTCAACCGCCAAACATTTGCGACGGTTAATAACCGTTGCTAAAGTATGTGTTGGTTGAATCTCAATGGCAAATGTATTGTAGTTTGATTTCTCTTTTATTATTATCTTCCTATTGGAATGAGTGTTAACAAATTCTTTTTGGTTGACAAAATGCAGCTTCGAAGGCATGGAGACTTGCATGATTGAGACTGGAGGAATGTATTGAAAGCTAACTTGCATGCTTCTGTCATCATTCTTTTCATCGTGTAGGAAAAGTTCGGACTTCATATTGGGCAAGAAGCCAATAACATAGATGATAACACGCACACTTGGTTTTCTTTTATTACCTAAATCCCTTGTTGAAAAAAGCATGAACGAGGATATTTGTTTCTCTTTTTTCATGGAAAAAACGAAGTTATTTTAGTCAATTGTAAGTTATGAATAATTATAGTTTGTGATTCTTTGTTGAGTTCTATACTTCTACGTTACTCTTTTGGGATTTGTATCTCTGCGCCCTATCCTGCCTCTTCAGCATATAGAACAACAACTTATAATCATTAAATTATTAAACTTTTTAATTAATTAATTTTTCATGCCACAACATGAAATTTACAAAAACAAGTATTCTCAGTCTAATTTTTTCATTTTCTTCTCCGATGAGAGAGAGATGGGAGGTGGATTGGTGTGGGGAGATGGAGAAGTGGGCCATTCCATGAAAAATGTACTCAGTGACCAAATAGGTGGTCAAAAAATTGAGGAATGTTAATTTGCCAAGCAAACTCCTATGTGGCAAGCTAAAGTGGTACTTAACTCCCTATCACCTTCGGCGTTAACATTTGTGTAGGGAGGGACGAACATGATCAACTTTTTTCACAATTAAAAACCGTGAAGGGTATCTCCTTCATCTATGCACTAACTTATTTGACACTCTTACTTTTATGGACAACTTTGAACATTCATCCCCTAAGAAATAATCTCCTAGTTTTTCAATACATGAGGTCCTAACAATCTGTTTCGTTTATCCCTATCTGGATGACAAGATGTTAAAGCTTTTCATTTTTTGTCAAAGGTTCATAAGATCAAGGGATTAACTTAGTCAAACTACACTTACAAATTAAGGGCAAACAAACTCGAACGAGATCAATTACAGAGTACCAGAAATAAACATTACATGACAAGCTCAGTTCCTCTAAACCACATAAAACAATGTAAACCTAAAAAGAACAAAATCAAGAGAAAAATCATTCACCAAAACACTAGAAATTCAAATTACAAATGCAAGATCATGATGATCCAAAATCTTCAGCTTGGTTATTGCATTTTCATCACTTTATTTGCCTTGACAGACATGGTGGTAACTGTGCTAACACACTTCATGTAAGCTTCTTCTTTTTTGTTGAAAATATGATCATATGATCATTAGGTCACCCTCAAACAAATCAAGTGGACCAGGCCCAACTACAATATCCCCACAGGGCTAACCACAAGATGAAAACAAAAAGCATAAGCCCACATGTTGTCAACCAAGCAGGTGCCTATACAAAACCTATTGAAACCATTGCTAAGAGTATCTCCAATGATAGTTCTTACTTCTTAGTTCTTAATCCTTAGCATTATTCATGTGGGCCCGTACTGTCACATGTGCTTAAGCAACTCTTTGCAGATTTTACTCCAACCGTGAGTTCTTAGTTCTTAACAATATCCATCCGACTCCACAATACCATTATATTAATATTTTTTATTTCCATATAATTTTGATTTAAATTTAAATGTCAATTCAATACTTAAATTAAATAAATGAGAGAAAAAAATTAATTTTTTATGCTAAGAACTCAAAAAGTAAAACTTCTTATATAAGAACCTAGTTCTTATTTTTAAGAACTAAGAACTCCACGTCATCCCCTCCAATGGTTGAAACTCAGTTATTAGTTATTAACTCAAAAATAAGAACTAAGAACCTTGCATTAGAGGTGCTCTAAGTGAAACTCACTTAAAGTAGTTGACCACCGTACTGAGTGTGTAGCTCTAAACTCTAAAGTAACAATTCATGTATGCTAAACAAAGGTAAGGCCTTTTACCACGGGGATTACTTTTTACATTACATTTTTTCTATTGACAGCATCTAAGTAAGTTTTCAGAAAAAAAAAATTGCATCCAGATTCGAACTCTGGTTCTACTTTAGGCTACCGTCAAACAGACCAAAAAATGCAGCAAGAAAGAAGTTTGGTGCTGAAATGGTTTGGAGGACATAGATGTTAAAAAATGAGCACAAAGAATCAAAATTGCTTTTCAAAAAATATCTCCTGGTCCAGAAAAAACAGAAAAGCTATGACAGTTGAGACTATATGAATGCTGTTGTTACATAGAGAAACATAACAATGTTTGCAGCAAAATCGCAAATGGATTACTCAGAACAGTCATATACAATTGTTAATCCGCTTCAGACTGTATTCTGGTTTCCAGTTGTCAGATTAAAGCTGAACTCAAACTTCAAGGAGGTGAGATCTAAATTTTCTGTTCTCTTTCTTTCAACCAATCAACAAAATTGTCAAGGATCACTGGCCAAGCTTGACTGGAATCATAACTTTGAAGATCTCTGAAGCTTACCTGGCAGAAGCAACAAAAGGTCAGACTTCAAGAAATGAAGCACACTAACTTTAATAAATCAAATGCAACAATCTATACAAATTACAAACAACATAATACGCATCGTAGACAATTATACATGATTCACTATAGAGACCACATATGTAGATAGGAGTACAAATGTGTTGAATTATTCTTCAATTATTTGAGCTCAATATGTTTAATAATTCAACTCACTTTTACTCATAAGTCCTATCTGTTTAGGCATGTTTAAAAATTCAAGCTCAACCTTGGGTTACAATGTTATACAAATGAGCTAAGATCAAGCTTTATAAGCTTGACATTAAAAGCTCATGAACAGCTGCTGTGTGAGTGTATCAGTATATCAATAAAATAACAACAAATGTTTTCGATAACAAAATGTACATAATAATAATTTAAGAGTTTAATAACTATACACTGCTACTGTGAATAAGTTTTACATAGACATCCAACTAGTTTTCTCCATCTTGTAACATCACACCTAAATTAAAATAAAAAAATAAAAAACAAAAGGGCATTATAGAGATATGTGATTAGATCCTGTGTAAAACTGTTTACATTGATGTACACACGGATTAATTTCTGTAATTTATATATTCTATTACTAAGAAAATTGTAATTCTACCAAATAATTATAGTTATCTAACTTCTATGATCAAAGAGTCTTCTGCATTGGTTCTATTATTATATAATAAAATCATAAACAAAATAATATTTCAAGCAGAGATTTGATGAACAGAAGCAAAACAATCAAAGATTTACAAATTAAACAGGTCAAACTCGATCTTCATATTTTTAAATAAGTCAGCCCCAGGCTTCAAATTGGACTTGTTTAAATAAACGAGTTCAGTTTCGGACTACATGCCAAAGCTTAAGAATCAAATACTTCGCTTGACTCGGACTCACCGCGACAAACATATAAAAAAAAAAAGATGAAGTTTTTGTTCTTATTGCAGAATTGGAGGAAAAAGTACTAAACTAAAATAAATCACAAGACTGTTGATGTAAAGGTTAGCCAACAGGCTTATGTCTTTTGCATGATGAGTTTCTTATAATCTACATTACATTTACTGACATAAAATCCCTGTCAACATAGAAGTAAATCCTAGAAAGGATTGTCCTCTGGAGAATTAAAGTCCCATTTTTACAATTTACTAAGGGCCCTCATAATCTGCCAAGAAAGTATAATTTGCTGAGATTCCAATGAACCTCAGAATCAAATTCTAAACTCAACCAGAAGTGAGACAAAATATAGAATTGGCAAGGTAATGTACGACTCGCCCCCCCCCCCCCCCAAAAAAAGAAACAGCATTACCTCCTTAAAGAAACGATAAAAATTTCGCCAGTGGTCCATGCTTAGAGCCCTGTAGTCATTCTGGTTCTGCCAGGGGCAAATCAATCATCAGAAAATAATGCAAATACATAGATATTAAAAGTCTTTTGATCAGCATATTCCAACTAAACAAGTTCATGACACAAGGGGAAATCAATTAAAAATCTTTGACTGATTTCGATTTAGACACGCTCCAAAATAAAAAATAAGTAGATACAACTAAGGATTAAAAAAAACATCATATAAATGCTAACACACCTTTAGATATTCAATTAATAAATCGACTTGATTAGGGAATTCAGGTCTCAGAACAACATTCAAAAGCTCACAGATGGTCTCAATATCTATGCTCCTTTGCTTATCTTCTGAAAATATTATTCAATGCTGAATCAGTTTCTCAGAGTAATAAACAAGAGCAGGAAGCAAAAAATGCAGTGCAACAAATCTAAATTATAGTTCAAGTATAAGCCCAGCAATACTAAGTATACCAGTTAGGCAGTACTGAAAAGCATAGGAATAGAAATCCTCAAAGGACTCCAGTACCATCAGCTGTCCAAAACACAGAAATGAAATAAGTAACACCAAAACAAACTTCTTTAAGGAATAGTTAATAGTTTATATTAATAAGAATGCAATAGAAATTCACTAAGTAGTTTATGAAAATAAACCTCTTTCTTCAGTCCATTTATTGCTTTCTTGAATTTTGCGAGTGTGTCAGCTCCTAAAGATTTGAGCCCTCTTCGCCACTCATCCTATAAGTAGAAAGGAAAAAACTGTAAATTATGTCATATTCAAAAGCTAGATAATATTATGAAATAAATAGTCAAGCTGTCTCAAATGATGATGACACAAGTCGTGCATCGACAATTCGACAATATAAGTGGACTGTGATTTGACTTTGTCACGGCATCAAGCAGTCTACTACTTCCACATAAGAAACAGAAACTTTGACAACCAAATACGAAATGATTTTCTAGAGTTAAAATAATGAAAATGCATTTAACTATTTTCAGAATTACCCTCACAGCAGATCCAATAAAGGAGTGAATAAATATGAATACATTTTATAAAACTGAGAGAAAAGATATCTTACAAATGTGAAAAAATACTGACACGTCATACACTGAGGGAATGAATAAATGTGAATATATTTTACAAAACATATTGATACATAAGTACCATGCAAACCTATCCATGACAAGCACAAAACCATGATCATGTCTGTGAGTGTGTTCCATATAATAGAGACTAGGGAATCAATAATGCATGATTGTTATCTCAATATTTGCAGCAGTGTATTACAGTATTACTAAAGAAATAATGTGGAGCAATACTTCTCTCTACCAACCTTGGAAAAATAACCTTGCTTTTCAGCTTTCATTTTCCTGATAAGAAAAAAATGAAAAGTTATTAAGGGTACAAGACCAACTAGATAGAGGTAAATTAAAAAAAAGATCAGTTGGTTTCGTACCACGCAAGTATTAGCATTCTAACATCTGTATGGTCCACTTTCACATCTTTACAAAGTGCTTCAATACCGTCTGGGCTGACCAACCAAACAAAAAGTATAAAGAATTGTAGTAAGAGACACATAAACTCAAACCCTGATGGGTGCATAAAACAAACTCCAAATATAAAGATAAAACAACTTTTGGATATCAACATGCATGCCCAAGCAACTTTTTTAAGATCTTTTATACTAATGTAGATGATGTGTCTAAGTTTGTAAACTTGACTCGGAATTTTTTTTATTAAATCAGGACAGTTTGTAATTCCATATAAAAAGTATAGATATTCTCTTAATCCATCTGCAAATAAACACAAGAGAAGGCTGCAAATAAACACAAGAGAAGGGACAAATTAAGCATGCTACTTAAACGGGCTCTGCTATTTCGCCTCAATATGGTTTGCACAATTTGCACGACAGAAGGTTTCAGCCAATTAAAATGGGGGTTTGACTAAAAATAAACGGTGAATTGTTTGTAAGAGGTTCAGAACTCAAAATAATAACATGATGCCACGTACATTCTTTCCTTTTGTAGTCGTAATATATAGGATTTTCCAACTTAAACATAATAAAAGTTCAAGGTAAACAGTTGAATATAGCCCAACCATAATAAATTCTCAATTCTAAACCAGATAATAATACAACTAAAACATGTAATAATAGACTGAAACAGGGTGAAGAGGTTGGAAAATTTCAACATGTAAATACTTACTCAATCAAGCCCAATGACTTATTTGCATATGATTCAAATAGGTGATCTATCCGATCAAATTGCTTTGAAGTCGATTTCTTCGGTTCTGAACAAAAACATGAGAACAAAAATTACTACCAATAACTCAGCAAAACGAAGTTGGCAATACAAGAAGAAAAAGACAGTTATGCATACATAATCAAGACATGGTTCAGGACAATATACACATTGACATGCTATCTAAGATTTGAATTTCACAAACTAGCCAAAGAGAACACAACCCAATTGAAAAGATTCAACATCGATCCAAACATGGATCAAGCGAGATCGAAATTCGCCAACTTCGAACACTTCTTGTAATTCAATTGAAAACTCATCAACCCGCAATTCAAAAAAAAAAAACTAATCAATTCAATTCAATTACAAGGTTACTGATTATTATAGTTTCAGTGAGAACATTCCGATTCAAATTCGCGGGAACCAATCAGAAGGGTATGAAACGAGAAATGTGGAAGAAGTACCAGCACGATGAGAAGAATCGGAGGAAGTGTTTGGTGGGGGCGCTTTTCTTTTGGTGCGAGGAGGCATCTTGGCAGAAGAAACAATGGTGAATTGGTGAGAGAGTGAATCGAATTGAAAGGCTCTGAATTGGAAGAAGAAGAAGAAACCCTATTCACTGAGAATGATGGAAACGAAGAAGCATCGTTTCACAGACTCGAAGGTTTAACTGGGGTTTTATTGCTTTGGGAAAAGTGCGGTTTCGTTTTTTTTTCCTATCTCAATTTTGCTTTTTGGACAAAGATATTGCAAGAAATTGCCAAAAATAAAATCTAAGTTGGAATTGTGTAAGAAAATATTAATAAAAAAAATCTAACTATGTTTCACTACTTTATCTGCTACTTTATTTATTTAATTTTTTAGATTGATATCATTCATTAAATGATAGTTAAAGTGGTAAGAGCTGGAGACATAAAGGTTGAGGTGGGGGAAGTCCATGGATCAATCATTGAAAGATGCAATTTATTTTTCCAATGCACCAAAAAAAATAGGAGGTGTAGATGCCAATGTTGGAAGGAGTGTGAAGGTGTGAGTTGATTAGCGAGTTCCTAATGTTGGACCTTTGTTTCATGGTGAGGACGTGGTCGACGATTTGGGCATCAATTGTGTTTTTGATCTTTTGTTGCCTAATGCTTTGATGTGGAACTGGTCTCTTATTGAGTATTTTTTATGGCCACCTACTGCACTCAATTCTGGCTATTCACTTATCTTTGCACCTCATGAGGTTGCTTTCTTCTGGCCTCGCACAACGGATGGGTGTTACACTTCCAGAGCTCCAGACCATACTATCACTTTATTCGTCAGCAATCCTCTAATGGTGTGGTATCTCATTCTCTTGTTTTGTCCTTGCCAAGGTTAGGTTAGAGGAAATTGTGGAAGGCGAACACACTGCGACAATGCCGAGAAACTGCTTGAAGAGCTTGCTAAGAACTTCTCTTGGTGCGTTCCACTCTCAACATCCACATGCTTATTATAGAACCTATGTTCCCTAGGGCCCTTGATGCAGTGGGTGTGAGACCCAAGTTTTTAAGCTTATAATAAATTAGTGAAATTTCTTATTCACGAATATGTTCGATGTAACGTGAAGTAAGAAAACTGGATAAACGTTTATTAAATGGAATAAATGTTTGGAGAAGATATTTCACGAGAAGGTTAAGGACAAGATTCGAATCGACGAAACTTATGACGCAAGTATTATTCGTTTACGCATAGGACAAGAACCTTAGGAAAAGATTATTTTAACCCTTGGAACACTATAGGAATAAATTCCAAAAATCTTCAAGAGGAATATAAGAATTTCTCTTATTCCTTTCCATAGCAAGCGTTTCGATACGAAACCCTGGAATGTACGAAGGTCAAATTCCAATAATCGGAAGTTTGCCGAAACTGAATCACTGATAGTTCAAGAAACCTAAAATCAACCGACGATGAAGACTTTTTCTATTCGGAGCTTCAAACGAAGATTCCACACGCGTTCACCTATTTCTCTCGATGTTTCTAATCTTTCTTCAGAACGAAGTTTTCTCATCCGACATCAACTGCAAAAAGTAACTTTTCGGGTAAAATCGATTTACACCGACTTTGGATCGTTTGTCTTAATTCCAAGAAACCTACTTTGAGTTCTGGAATTCTGTCGCCAGAACCTATCTTAGAATTCACAGAGGAATGTGCAGGAAAAATCGGAATCGCGAAATATTCATTTTCCCGCGTTTTCCATTTTCTATAAATAGCTTGAAAAATGAAAAAAAAAACAAAAACCTCACAAACACACACACACACAACCCGCGGCTTGGAGAGGAGAAGGAGGAGGAGAGCTTTTCGCCGATTCTTGTCTGATCGTCGCACAGTTCGTTGCTACGCGTAGGCCTCGAGGTACTGATGCTTTTCCTTACCTCTGATCGTAAATTCTGTCGCTTTTCTCTATGTTTTTCTATGCTCAAAGTTTTGAGCTTTTTGTAAAACTGTCCAAATAACTTCATCTTTCTATCTAAACTTCTTCCCTGCGTGCCCATGAACATGTTTAGCGGATTACATTTTGCCGAATGTCGCCGAAAGGCCGCCGAGTTTCAATTCTGCTTGAAAACCCCATTTTTAGCCAAAGTTTCATCCTTTAGGCTTAAAACTCTCGACTGAGCTTAGCGTTAGTAGGATTAGTCGTCATAATCGTCGTTGGTGTCGACCCCATCTAATTTGTTTTTCGAAATTCTGATTTTGAGTTTCCGAGCTAAAAATATTGACCAAAATACCCCTGCCACAGTTTTCGACCAGATAATTTTTCTGAGAGTTTCCCTGGCCTAGATATCGCCTAAGAATGCCTAGGAATTAAATTAGATCGAAGAAAAAGTTCGGAAACCCTATTTTTGAGAGTGGCCGAAACCTATTTGTTAGGGTACCGTGTCCAAAAATAATTTTTGGGTCTCTATGACCTGAGCCATGGCGTAGCTCTTTCAATTGTCGAAATTTTGGCTCCGGTTTCGTGTCATTCCGAGTTCTGTAGCTCGAGTTATGCGCATTTTAGCGAAGACATGTCTTACTGCCCATTCGTGCCTAAATGTCGAACTCTAGAGCTTCGAAAGCTTCTTTTCGGGTTTTGATAGTGTTATTAGTTGTTTTGTTTCTTAGCGACTAAGCAATGATACTTTGCTTAAAGGTTTGGAACGAGTTGAGCTGAGGAAAGAGACTTTAGAGCAATTGGTGAGGTTTCACAACTGAGGAGGACGCCCGAGGAACTTGCTGGGTTCGGGAGCTTTATTTTGGATTGGACTGGGATGTTGAGCTTGGATGGAGAAATTGACTAATGTAAGGGTAACTCAGTTTTAGCGCGTCTTTGAGTCTTGCATGCTTTTATCGCACTGCGTGCGTTTGAGATGAAGGTGTTTAATTTGATTGGCAATTGATTGAAATATTGGCATGTTTTGAAATGTTGTATGCTTGCTTATTTTGAATGTTTTCTGAGGCTTGTGCCAAATGTTTTCTGGAGGATTCGGCCAAGTGAACTTATTGAGACGTGTGTCTCCGTTTTCTGAGAGGCTTCGACCGTTTACTGGTTTCTGTCATTGAACTGAGTTGGTATGCATTTAATTGATTTATGTTCGTTGAGATCGTGAATAACATGAGGTTACCCTGATTTGATTATTGAATTTGAGATTGTTGTTTGAGGGACTACTGAGTTGGATGAGATGTTTTGGTTTGCTTGAAGTGGCGATGAGGTGGGTTTGTCCCACGGGATTGTCCCGTCTACCAAGGCGTTATAAAGTGGCGATGTGGTGGATATTGTCCCACGTGATCGTCCCATCTTTCGAGATGTCCTAAAGTGGCAATGTGGTGGTGATTGTCCCACGTGATTGTCCCGTCCATTGTGGCGTTAAGTGGCGGTGTGGTGGTGATTGTCCCACGTGATCGTCCCGTCTTGCGAGACGTTATCAAGTGGTAGTGGAGTGGATATTTTCACATGACTATCCCGTCCATTGTGGCGTTAAGTGGCGGTGTGGTGGTGATTGTCCCACGTGATCGTCCCGTCTTGCGAGACGTTATCAAGTGGTAGTGGAGTGGATATTTTCACATGACTATCCCGTCCATTGTGGCGTTAAGTGGCGGTGTGGTGGTGATTGTCCCACATGATCGTCCCGTCTTGCGAGACGTTATAAAGTGGTAGTGGAGTGGATATTTTCACATGACTATCCCGTCCATTGTGGCGTTAAGTGGCGGTGTGGTGGTGATTGTCCCACGTGATCGTCCCGTCTTGCGAGACGTTATCAAGTGGTAGTGGAGTGGATATTATCACATGACTATCCCGTCCATTGTGGCGTTAAGTGGCGGTGTGGTGGTGATTGTCCCACGTGATCGTCCCGTCTTGCGAGACGTTATCAAGTGGTAGTGGAGTGGATATTTTCACATGACTATCCCGTCCATTGTGGCGTTAAGTGGCGGTGTGGTGGTGATTGTCCCACGTGATCGTCCCGTCTTGCGAGACGTTATCAAGTGGTAGTGGAGTGGATATTTTCACATGACTATCACGTCCTTCGAGGCGTTACTTAGTGACAGTGGAGTGGATATTTTCACAGGACTGTCCCGTCTTGCGAGACGTTATTGATTGATTGATATTGTTGAGGATTATTGATATCTGATTTGATGTTATATTGTTGAGGATTATTGATATCTGATTTGTTGTTATATTGTTGAGGATTATTGATATCTGATTTGTTGTTATATTTTTGAGGATTATTGATATCTGATTTGTTGTTATATTGTCAAGGTTGTTGACATCTGATTAGATGTTATAGATTGAGGTTGTTGTTATTTGATTTGATGTTATATTGTTGAGATTATTGTCATATCATTTGATTCTATACTGTGGAGGTTGTGGATATCTGAGTTGTTATATGTTGTTAAGTTGATGTCTGAATAAATGTTATATGTTGTTAAGTTGATGTCTGAATAAATGTTACATGTTGTTAAGTTGCTGATATCTGAGTAGAAATATTGTTGAGGTTGTTGATAGTTGATTTAAATCTATATTGTTGAATATATGTCGTCATCTATCTTGAATCAGGTTGCTAGCGTATGTGCTATGTATAGCGTATGTGCTATGTTATGCAATTATATCTGAATAGCATGTTTTTCTCTTTCATACGTGGTAATGACATGGAGTTAACCCTTTCTATTTGCTACTTGTTGTTTGGGCGCTTAACGCTATTAGGCGATGGAGAATCTTCGACGGAGCTTGACCTTCGTACGAGTCGGAGAGGAGAACTTGAAGAACTGTGGAAGACTTGAAGAATAGAGTCGGGTGTAGGGTTAGAGCCTTTGGTTAGAGAGCTAACCATTATTGGTTTAAGCCTGCATAATGATTTTAGAAATTTATATTTGGGGTTTCGGGTACTCGCCTTGTTCAAGGCGTGATGTAGATTCTATTTACTGTTGGGAGTAGGCATTACATGTTTTGGAAATACATTTGAAAAGACAAAAAAAAATATATACTCGTGTTTATACTTCCTTTTGGAAAACATTGCATATTTACTTTAATAGGTTACTAAAATGACCCCTGAAATTCGGGGCGTTACAGTGGGGACCACGCAATGTGCCTTGTTTTTTGCCTATTTTACATCTAGCCCTCTTGGCTTGTAGTTGGAGAATGAATAAACAATTCAAGAATTTTTGCTTCAGTTTCAGTAGAATGAAAATGCAAATGTTGTTTGGGTATTCTTTGCAATTTCAAATGTGACTTATCAAGGGGAAATGAGCTTGTGCTTCGCTTAGTTCCCTTTTCGCTATAGCACGTCTTCAATCGTGCCTTACTGTTACATCCTTCATTGGTGCTTGTAGAATAGATTTCACCTCCTATGTGAGACCTTTTAGCGTCTTGGTATAAAATCTCAGTTGGCTGATTCAAGATCGGCTTCAACGTATTTTTTTCGCGCTCAAATGATGCATGCTTTGGGATTGTTGTTTGGAGCAGCAACGCCCTCGTAACAACAATATCTTATGCAAGCGCTGTGCTTTCCCGAGCCTTACAATTACATCCCTTGTTGGTGCTTGCAGAAAAAATTGCGCCTCCTATGTGAGTCCTTTTAGCGTCTTGGTATAAACCCTCAGTTGGACAATTCAAGATCGACTTCAACGTATTTATTTTGCGCTTAAATGATGCATGCTTTGGGATGGTTGCTTAGAGCAGCAACACCTTCGCAACAACAATATCTTTTGCAAGCGTCGTGCTTTCCCCTGTGTTGGCTGAGGCACTTTGCCTCCTATGGGCTCTCTCTTTGCAACAAAACTTAGTTTTTGAAGGACTTATTTTGAGATGGATTGCCTCGTTTTATTTGACAATTGAAAACGTGGTGGTGACAACTCTATTTTGGCGTTTGTGATTGGGGTTCATCGTATTTTACTTTCTAATTTTGATATTTTTGAACTCTTGTTTGTTCCCAGACTGGGTAAGAGCATCACTGACGCATTAGCTAAACTCTCATTTAGTTTGGGTGATTTGTTTAGATTGATGATGTTCCCCGAAATTCGCTTCTTTTTTGCAACTTGATGTATTGGTCTCCGCGCCTCGTGTTCCTTCTTAATGAATGAAATCACTTAAAAAAACATTTACTTGTCATGTAAAAAAATAAGTTTTGAATTCCACCAAAATAAACATTATGTAAATTGTATTTTAGCAATAGACATCATGTGACATGGGGTGAAATGAGTAGATCTTTGTGTAAAAGAATTTTACATGCATCAAAATTAAACTCACTTAAAAAAAATTAAACACATAAAATTAATGTAACCCTAAAACTCTTATTTTTGGTCAAAACCTAAAAAATATTTTAGAAAAAACGTACCAATTGAATATGCTTAAAAAAGAATTATTAATTTGCATAATGCATATATACTTTAAAAAAAAAAAAATTGCATATATTTTCGGCCGCTTCTTTTTTGTCTTAAAAATGTGGGAAAATAAACCCATCACTTTAGCTGTTTATGGGCCATAGCCCATAAGCACCGGTCCAATATAAATACACCGTGTATTGTATCTTCGTGTAGCTGCGAGGTCACAAATTAGGGTTTCAGAGTGAAGGAGGTTGCTGCGGCTCACAGCGAAGATGGTAAGAAATGATTCAGAAATTCGTTTGTGTTTGTGTTGGGAAGTGATAATCGATTCTGAAACCATGAAATGTTTGATTTGATGTGTAGCCTTCCCACAAGACGTTCAGGATCAAGAAGAAGCTGGCCAAGAAGATGAGGCAGAACAGGCCCATCCCTTACTGGATCCGCATGAGGACTGACAACACCATCAGGTTCGTTCAGTTCCACCAACTCCCTTCGAATTTCACAGTTTCGCTCACTCATTGATTCATTAATGGATTTTTCAATTGCTGTGCTGTGTTGTTGTTCATAGGTATAATGCGAAGCGTAGGCACTGGCGCCGCACCAAGCTCGGATTCTAAGGTGGATGAACATTCAACAAGCTCTATCATTCTAGGTTTAGTAGCCAATTTGTAACTTTTATCACTGGTGCCAAATGGATACTTGTTAGTTTCAATGTTTTCCCAGTATTATATTTGTCATTTTACTGTTTATTTGGCGCTATTCATGTGAAACTATGATGGAGGCTTTATTATATTGCCGTTGCTTTTTACCCTTTCCGCTTGATTTTCATAGTTGTTGAACATCCTTTTAAGAAGTAATCTTAATCATAATCATGTTTTCATAGGAATCCTAATGATAATCCTGTTTCATGGTATTTTTGATTGTGTCTTGCTGTGTTGTGTGTGAGTTGGCTGATGTAATGGCTTGTCTCAGGCTTGCTTAGTATCGATATCTCTTTCGAATTTACTATGATTTCAACATGAGTATCTGTAAATTGTGTTTTGTTTATGCGATTAATGTTAGTGTAGTGAGATCCTTTAGTGTAAGATAGGGGGAGTTAGTCCTAATTATATGTGGTATGCTATCATTATAGAAATGGAAGTTGGGGTGGGGTGGGTAGAGTTTAAGCAGCCAAGAGGGTCAATTTGGAGCTATAGTAGAACCAGTATCATGAGTCTAGACTCTAATAATATATTGAACGATTTGAATGACAGGTAAGATGGTTTGGAGTAATTAGTGAAAATGTCTTGAAAATACCTCTAGTATCTCAATGGAGAATGTGTCTTTGATTGTTGAAGAAAGTAAGCCATTATTCATTGGAGTACTCTGGATGTTTAGGGTCAAGTCTTTTGCTTTTAGACATGTTATTTTTTTATGTCTGTAATATGTGGAGGAAGGGGGGTGTTGTCTCCAAGTTCTGGGAATTAGACCAAATGCAAGAAAGTGCTTATAGCCTAGGTTCTCAAAATCCATGTGACTGGTGATGCCTATCCAATTAAGGTAGGTTCCTCCCTGTTAAAGGTTTATTGTGGCCCCTTTGAGTTTATTGGGTTAACGAGTTTAGCCTCTTGTTATATTCTTTAATGTGGTATTTTTACTATAAGAATTATTATTGGATATGTTGATGCCATTTAAACATTATGACTCTGGCTTAGCTCCACCTTCTACCCCTTTACCTCTATGCCAGCCTTCTGCCGTGTTACCTGTGCCCAGGTTAGGTGTTTGAGACCTGGTAGGTATAGGATGTATTCTTTCAAGGATTAGGTCTTCCTGAAGTGTTGAAGCTGTTACATCTCTTGTTATCTCATGAGGTCCTTACTGTCACTTGAGCTCCTTATTGTTCCCCGAGTAGCTCATGATACACATAGGTGGAAAACCATGTCTGAGAGCAAATTTCTATTTCTTGGTTGATAAAGTTATAAGAAAAGTAAATTTGAATTCCATCCACATGTGAAACAAGTTTTAAAAGAATTTCGACATTATTGACCTGAATATATTAAATGTTTAAAAATAAATGACATTGTTGATTCTCTTTAGGATTATGTTTACAATTTTCATACTTAAATTGATTTTGATTTCCATGAGGATAGCGATGTATCTTCCTTTTACAGTATGTTTGGTTGGAAGGAGGGAAAAGGAAAAGGAAAGAAAACATGGAAATCGAAGAATGAATTTGTTTTCTTTCCTTTTCCCTTCGAATGGAAGTTATTTTATGTATGTTAACTTGAAATGAGACTTTTCAAAACAAAAAAAAACTTGAAATGAGATTCATGACCAAAAAAACTTGTTTCTTTCTAATAAAAATTGTACGTTAACTTATATTCCTATTTTACTTTTAATTATTTAATTTTGAGAATTATTTATTGTATTAATGGTAGATAAATATATTTTGAAATAGCGCCTTGAAAAAATAACATTTTTGAAATATTATGCATGTATTTGAAAGAAATGTATGTTTGCTTCTAAATCACAGTCCGCCCTCCATGTAACCCTGTCGTATTTATTTTTTGGAATACTTGTTATTATGTTTATGATGCTTTGAAAATTGAAATAACGTAAAATTGGAGGTTTAAACACACTGTTAGTATTTACAATCTATTGTGCTTCTTTAACCTGATCATTTTGGGTGGAGATTCTCTCAAGTGAGGAAAAACTTGAGGAAATAATGTGAGTAGATCTCAACCTTCTATTTATTTTAAAACATATCAAAGGTTGAAACTAAAAAAAGATTAAAAAGTGTGTTTTATGTGTGATGTACTCAATCATTTTCTTTCTCTACCCAATTCTCATACCATGAGATTAACACAACCGAATTCATTTTCGTGTAGTATGATAAACGTAAATCATTTAATCACGGTAGAAAAATTAAATCACCCAAACCTAAAATACCCAATAAACTTATCAAGAGAACTGTGGGTTGTGTGTTGTTGCTCGGTTTCTCTTCACGTTTTCTCTTGTTAAATAGAAGAAGCAAGGAATGGATGCTTGAGGAGATTAAGTTATAGAAAGCAAATTCTTCTTTTTCGTTGCTATATTTTTTAATTAGACCTGCATGTTGTAGGGGTTTATCTCTTGAGACTATATTAGGATACTCAGTGGTATATTGACAAGTTAATTGTATATTTCCTTGCTCCATCTCCATGTCTGCAATGCTTTAGCGTGCTTTAGTAAATTTTGGGTGGTTTAATTTTTCTACGGTTATTTAATGATTTATGTTTATCATACTATACAAAAATGAATTTGGCTGTGCTAATTTTAAGGTATGAAAATTGGGTAGAGAAAGGAAATGATTGGGTACATCACACATAAAAGACATTATTTAATCTTTCGCTTAGTTTTAGCCTTTGATCTGTTTTAAAAGAAATGGAGGGTTGAGATCTACTCACATTATTTCCTCAAGTTTTTCCCCACTTGAGAGGATCCCCACCCGATCATTTTCGCTTATCTTCAAGTGTTAGTCCTTGGAAACCATTTTGAGCTTCAATGGAATATGAAACTTACTATCATTACTATTTTAGAGTTAGCCATCATATAAATATATGAAAAATCAAAAAACCATTTGAGGACAGAAAGTTAGCCATTAACTGAAGTTGAAAGTGTCGCGTTGACCGGAGATATTTGCTCCAATAATGTATTCTTCCGGTAATTTTTTTTGTTGCACTTGGAATAAGATTCTTCTGTGTTTTGGTAAGACATTTGAAGTTCGACAAAAAAAACGGTAAGACATCAAAACAACTTGCTTGATCTCAATAAATGAGTTAAACACTACTTAAGAAGCTTATAGCTTGTAATATTTATTTTTATCATTTTCATAAAAAAAGTTTACTACTCATTTTCACTCTTTTGTTTTAAAATATTCATTAATCGAAATTTCAGATAGAATTTTGAATTTTATGTTTTATTAGTTTTAGAGAAATATCCTTTAGAGTTTAGTCCTTTTGTTGCTTCTGACCAGCGTTGTGTCGATGTAGTGTAGTTTGTGTTTTTTTCCCGCTTTCACTGAGTCATCAAAAAACTATTAAGACAGTAAATAATTTAAAATAAATTTAAATATTTTAAGTGATAACTATTTTATTATATCGATGTGTAATTAATAAAATAATGTTTATTTTAAAAATAATATATATATATATATATATATATATATTTTAGTCTTGATCAAGGTATCCCCACAACCGATAGCCGTGAGACTAATCCCTCGCCCCACGATCAGTGCACTAAGCGGTAGGGGGCTGGCTAAGGATATATATATATATATTTGATAAGCAATTTTTTTAAAAAATATATGAATATGTGCAACTAGTTCAACAACAAGTTTTATTAGATGTTTAATTTAATCAACTTGTTTATCATCTTTAAGCTGAGAATAAAGATTTAATTAAATTAAAATGCCAATTTTTTTTTTCAATCACGCAAATTTATAATTTTCTAACCAAGAAATATCAATTACAATAGAAGAGAAAAATAAGCTATTTAACGAAAATCATGGCAACTCATCAGCTGATACTTATATTTCCAGAATCACATGCAAAGAGGCACCACCTTGTCAATAAAGTTTCCATCAAAATGAGCTTTCTTAAGGGTTAGTGAGTTGTAGGTGGTAGAGCTTGGAAGGCAATGGCTATGTTTTATTATACAACCTGGTGAAATCACAATTACAATTTCCAACTAAACCACCACATATAAATTTAATGGCTCATCATTGGTTTCCTGAATTTGGCATCATATATTGTAACAAAGAAACTGAAGTGGACAGATTGTAAGCAAATATGAATCTCACATGCTTCTCCGGGGACTTTGGGACGCCACAAAAAGCCATGTAACAAAGAGGAACGTTAACTAGGAAGTTAATTTGTTGGGTTGGTAGACAAATATAGCATTGTACATGAGAACCATGCATTGCCTATATTGTCTCCAACATTCCCTATAAAACAAGAGAATCCAGGGCCTGTAATCACTGTCGCCTTCCTATACCAAAATCAATCATCGCTTAGTTTGTTTTTAATAGTTTGTCTAGTTTTTTCCCCTCTCTTTTTCTTTCTATCCTTCTTAGGCCTATGTTAGTAGAGGCCTAGAGGAGGGGCTCCGAGAGCTCATAAAAAAGAAAGGGGATAAGAAAAACTGAGAAAAAAAGGAAGGAAAGAAAAAAAAGAAGAAAAAAAAAGATAAAAAGAATGGCCTCAGACATTTCATTTGAAGACCTCAAGAATGAGAATATTGATCTTGTAAGTAAAATTACAAAATAAAGGCACATGCATATACGAAATTTGATAATTTTGCAACTTATATCATGTTTATATTAGTCTCTCTTTCGTCATAATCAATTATGAGATTGAGAAGCTACTCACATAACTTTCTCCGCAAAATTGATTTTGACTTCAAAATCAATTGGAAGAGTTTCCATACAAGCATTTAGACATTGGCATTGTGTTCTTTTTTTTGTCAATTTGGTATGTTTTTTGTCCTCCTTCCGTGAAATAACAAGTTGTTACATTGCATGTATATTGCAGGAAAGCGTTCCACTTGAGGAGGTCTTTCAGACGCTAAAATGTACCAGAGAGGGTCTAACCTCAGCTGAGGGAGACAAGAGACTGCAAGTCTTTGGTCTCAATAAGCTAGAGGAGAAAAAGGAGAGCAAGTTCCTTAAATTCTTGGGTTTTATGTGGAATCCTTTATCATGGGTCATGGAGGCTGCTGCTATCATGGCCATTGTATTGGCCAATGGAGGGGTAATTATCAATCTCTCATCTCTTTATGTATAAATATATCACAATGTTCTTTTCTAACAAAGAAGTTGTAAATAAATTACCAGGGAAAGCCACCAGATTGGCAAGATTTTGTTGGTATTGTTGTGTTGCTCATCATCAACTCCACCATTAGTTTCATTGAAGAAAACAATGCAGGCAATGCTGCAGCAGCTTTAATGGCTGGTCTTGCACCCAAAACCAAGGTAATGTAACATCTTTCTTCATTCACTTTCATGCACTCACAGACTCACTTACACAATTTCAATATAACTTTCACATTACCACAAGCACATAGATCAATTGGCGTGAAGTTTTTCTAGCTTAAGCAACGGTCTTCGATTTGAGTCCCTGTGAATGCAATGATTTAAATACTTAATATAGGAAGAGTTTTTCCTTCCATAGTGATCTTACCCGGCTCGAACGAGATTGTCTCAGTGAATGATACCTTTGGTTTAAACTCAAAAACATTATAACTTTCACATTCACTAGCTAACAAGGAGTCATTTTGCAGGTGTTGAGGGATGGAAAGTGGAGTGAGCAGGAGGCTGCAATATTGGTGCCAGGAGATATTGTCAGCATCAAATTGGGAGATATCGTCCCAGCTGATGCTCGTCTCTTGGAAGGAGATCCCCTCAAGATTGACCAATCTGCCCTCACCGGTGAGTCCCTACCTGTAACTAGGAACCCTGGTGATGAGGTTTTCTCTGGTTCCACCTGCAAACAAGGTGAGATAGAGGCTGTTGTCATTGCCACTGGTGTGCACACCTTCTTTGGCAAGGCTGCACATCTTGTGGACAGCACCAACAATGTTGGTCATTTCCAAAAGGTACATCATTTTTTTACTCCCCTAAGCTCTATTCTATCGTAGCCGCCAGTTTAGGATTTTTGTCGCAGTTATTAAGAAACTGTATTAATGTTCTTGCTTTTATTAAAATTATTACCTAACTATGTAACATATCCTTTATCTCTTTTATTAATTTTGACTCCTCAATGTTTCTATCACCATTAAGAATTATTGAGAAAAGGGTATAAAGTAACAAAGGAGTAAGCTTTTGTAAGTGATTCTTAATTGGTTTCATAGTTTGATAACTTTGAAAAAATCATTTCTTGATTGGCTTCTATTAGGTTTTGACATCCATCGGAAACTTCTGTATCTGCTCAATTGCTTTGGGAATGTTGATTGAGCTTGTTGTGATGTATCCCATTCAAAGGAGGGCATATAGAGAAGGTATTGACAATTTGTTGGTTCTTCTCATTGGAGGTATCCCAATTGCCATGCCAACAGTGTTGTCTGTGACCATGGCTATTGGGTCTCACCGTTTGTCTGAGCAAGGAGCCATCACCAAGAGGATGACAGCCATTGAAGAGATGGCTGGGATGGATGTTCTCTGCAGTGACAAGACTGGAACTCTCACCCTTAACAAGCTTACTGTGGACAAGAACTTGATTGAGGTTAATCACCAATCTTAAATATTAGTGATAACGAATGAATGCTTTGCATTAGTCGGTCTCATCTTGTGAACCTTTTAAGTACATACATTGCAGATTGCATGCATAGATATTTGAGAACTTGTTTGGATGCAGACTAAAGAACACTTATTGAAGCTTATCTGGTGTTTTTTTAGTAGATAACCTTCAATAAATGGCCTTTGACCGTATCTAGACAGACTCTTTATATTTGGTATAACAACTTTGATATCTTGGCATGTTTGAAGTGATGTCCTTGCAACTAGCAACCATATATTTTTACATTTGCATATATGAAATTAAATTAGTTTTGTATCTACTTGAACAACTTACCAGGTCTCTTACCACTATTAAATGTAGCTTAAACTTAAAAGATTGGTAGCATGGAAGAAGTTGCATTTGCTCCAAAATCTTCCTTCTTCCTAATCAGGGTTGTTTGTGAGTGCAGGTGTTCCCCAGTGGTATGGATAAGGACACTCTTCTCTTGCATGCTGCCAGGGCTTCTAGAGTTGAAAACCAAGATGCCATTGATGCTTCAATAGTTGGGATGTTGGGCGACCCCAAGGAGGTACTAATATTTAAATTGACATTCTTTCATGAACCACTTAGTCTTGAGTCAACATTAAGCATTCGAAGAAACTTTTTTAATTGGACTATGTTTTGACATCTTAGGCAAGAGAAGGAATCACTGAGGTGCATTTCTTGCCCTTCAATCCTGTGGATAAGCGCACAGCAAATACCTACATTGATGGCGAAGGCAACTGGCACAGAAGCAGCAAGGGTGCTCCTGAGCAAGTAAGGATATGCTGATATGCATCAACATAATAACATTTTGATCACTATGACTTAGCTATACTATGTAACAACTAACATGTATTACTTATGATATATGACTAACCATTTTATATATCAGATTATTGAGCTTTGTGGCCTCAAAGGAGAAGCTTTAAAGAAGGCGCATAACATCATTGATCAGTTTGCTGAGAGGGGTTTGCGTTCATTGGCTGTTGCATACCAGGTGAATAAAGGGTCTAATATCATGCATTGTAATCTTTTGTCCTCAAACTGTGTCATATTCTTCCTTCCACTAATAAAGTTTTGACATGTCAATTAAAAACGACCATGAAAGTTTGTAACTGTGGTAAAATTTCATGGTAAATTGTGAGACCATTTATAATATAGAGGCCATGAATTTACAATTGGAAAGAGAAAGGAGGAAATTAACTTGCAATTTTTTTGCACTTTCGTGCAGACTGTTTCAGAAAAGTCCAAGGAGAGTGCTGGAGAAACATGGGTGTTCGTAGGCCTTTTGCCACTCTTTGACCCTCCAAGGCATGACAGTGCAGAGACTATTCGTCGTGCTCTTGATCTTGGTGTCAATGTTAAGATGATCACCGGTGACCAACTTGCTATTGGGAAAGAAACTGGTCGCAGGCTTGGAATGGGAACCAACATGTATCCTTCATCCTCCCTTCTTGGTGAGAACAAGGATGCTGCCATTGCATCAATCCCAATTGATGAACTCATTGAGAAGGCTGATGGATTCGCTGGAGTATTCCCTGGTAATGAGATGAATCTATAATATGTTTGGATCATCTTTTTTTCCCCAAAATCAATTCTAGCACACAAAAGCTGCTCATAAAGTTTTATCCCCATAATTGATTTTGTCTTTAGAATCAATTGTAGGAGAATTTCTAAACACACACTAGTTCATGTTAAAGTAACTAAGCCCCATAGGAAAACAAAACCTGAATTTTCACATGTTCCTTGCAGAGCACAAATATGAGATTGTCAAGAGGTTGCAGGAGATGAAACACATTTGTGGAATGACCGGAGATGGTGTGAATGATGCCCCAGCACTGAAGAAAGCAGATATTGGAATTGCAGTGGCTGATGCTACTGATGCTGCCAGAAGTGCCTCAGACATTGTTCTGACCGAGCCGGGACTAAGTGTGATTGTGAGTGCTGTATTAACCAGCAGGGCCATCTTTCAGAGGATGAAGAACTACACAATCTATGCTGTTTCCATCACAATCCGTATTGTGTTTGGATTCATGCTGGTAGCTCTAATATGGAAATTTGACTTCTCACCTTTCATGGTCCTGATCATTGCTATCTTGAATGATGGAACCATCATGACCATTTCCAAGGATAGGGTGAAGCCATCCCCTTTGCCTGATTCATGGAAACTCAAAGAAATATTTGCCACTGGAGTTGTTCTTGGAGCTTACATGGCCCTCATTACTGTGTTGTTCTTCTATTTAGTTCATGACACCGATTTCTTCACTGTAAGTAATCCTAACCCAACACTTTAGCTCCATACCACTCATCATAAAAGGAAAGTGATTTATAGACATCCGTATAGTACAAAAACTCAACACACATCCAAAGTGAGAAAGTAAGAGAATGTGATAAGAAGTGAGAGATATAGAGAAAGTCAAGTATTGTTACTGATTATAGAATTATGACATGACATGTAACTATGTTCCTTGTTGTTCTTTCAGGATGTTTTTGGTGTTAAGTCAATTGCAGAAAGTGAGGAAGAGCTTAACTCAGCTCTCTACCTTCAAGTGAGTATAATTAGTCAAGCACTCATCTTCGTGACCAGGTCAAGGGGATGGTCTTATGCTGAACGCCCTGGCGTGTTACTTATCACAGCCTTCTTTCTTGCACAACTGGTTAGTTTCTTTCTATTTTTGAAAACATGGTTCCATAAAGAGTCATCATCACTACAAACATATCTGGTTTTAATTTGATTACTTCTTAAATTAGGTGGCAACTATCATTGCTGTGTATGCACATTGGGACTTTGCTAGAATCCATGGAGTCGGTTGGGGTTGGGCAGGAGTAATCTGGATCTTCACCATTGTCACCTATATCCCTCTTGATATCATCAAGTTCCTGATCCGCTTGGGATTGTCAGGAAGGGCTTGGGACAACATGATAGATCACAAGGTCTAACAAACATTCTTAAATCACCAAAATATCATTTTTTTTAGTCTTTTGCTATATGCTCAAATAAGTTTCTGTTGAACAAGTGGTGGTTGGTTTAAGTAGTACATACCCGATTCCGTTTTAGTAAGATTTCGGTTCGAGTCATATGAATAAAAAAGCTCTCCCGCTGGAAGAGTTAGCTCCACCAGGATGTGAATGTTTATAACTCGAATCGAATTGTCTCACCTGTGGTGAATGCAATTTTGTTGTTGTTGTTGCTCACTACAATGCATTATTTCGTGTCTATTGATGCAGACTGCTTTCACAACAAAGAGTGACTATGGAAAGGGAGAGAGGGAGGCTCAATGGGCTGTGGCTCAACGCACCTTGCATGGTCTCAAAGTTGAAGAAGCTCACTTGAACAACCACCACCATGAACATTCTGAAATCGCTGAGCAGGCTAAACGACGCGCTGAGGCCGAAAGGTTCAGCACCCCAAACTTAACTTCAAATGAATTGCATCAAATGATATGATAGTTTTGGATTATTAAAATTTAGTCTGGCGAATTTTAATCTAATGTGGTGATATTTATTTTGATGGATGAACATTTTCAGGCTCAAAGAGCTCCACACACTCAAGGGACATGTTGAATCTGTGGTGAAATTGAAGGGTCTTGACGTTGATACCATCCAACAACACTATACAGTCTAAAAGGATTTTAAGGAATACAAAGTTCATACGCTATCAATATTCTGAAGATTGGATTAGAGTTTGAAAGCAATAGATAAAATTATGTACCTTGTCATTTAAATTTTCACTTTCACCCCCTTAGAATAGAGGCGACGCAGTTATGTAATACTACTATGAAACATATATTGTAGCTGGTTGTTTTTATATACCAGTAAATAAATAATAAGTTAGTATTATATTAGAAATAATTTGCATCCGTTAAGCAAGTTGTTAAGAGTTCGAATCCTAACTCGAATGGAAAAAACTCATTTATCAATCTCCTATCACTTAGTGCACTGACTAGGGGCTGTATAGGACTTGACCATGTCCATTGGCCCGTCCTTGCCCGTATCCCAAACTTGCATCTCATCAGGTTTCTTCAAGTCTAGGATGAGTTTGAGTTTAAAAACTAGATCCGATCAATATTGAGAGTCAGGTGAAAGTCAGGTCAAACTCATCCCAAAAACACTGTTTACAAACATGGGTTTTGAGAGATTTAATATTGAAATCAATTTGTCTTTCGTGTTAACCCGAATCCATCCTTTTATAACTAAATCTATGTTAAGCCTGCACTTCATCGGGCTTCTCCAGTCAATGAAGCGACTGCGATTACAATGCGGAACCAAACCCTCATGAGATCGGGAGCTATTATCATAACATAATTGTAAATTTTGAGGAACTCAATATGGAATGGTGATAACTGATAACACATATCACGAACAATGTTTACCACTCTGATACTATTCTAAAACTCAAAAGATATTGAATAATTAATTGATGTCCACTAGTCTATAGTACTAATACATGAGATCCATTTCCCGCCAGTTAAAGTTCCCGCGTAAACCACTTTACTGGTATAAAAGGAATATACATCGTCACCGACTCACCGTTAGAAATTGAAAACCCTAATTTCCTCTCTCTTCTTCTTCTTCTTCTTCTTCTTCTTCTTCTTCTTCTTCTTCTCTGCAAATCAATGGAGGAGTCTCAGAAACTCACCGAGTACGAACGCAAGCGACTCGACAACATTCGCCGCAACGAAGAAATGGTGGCTGCTCTCAAACTCCATTCCAAAGCCGCCAAACTCGCCAAGCGTCCAAGGTACTACCATTCTTCTTCCGCTTTTCCACACTCTCTGTTGATTCACCTTTTCAATGCTCTGAGAATTCGTGTTCCTTTTGATACTGATGATTGATGAATGACACTGTGAACTTGGTATTGGGAATTTTTACCAGGGTCGCAAAAAAAGAGATATGGGAGAAGATACCCAAAATCGAAACTGAAACCCCAGTTGTTCTCCGGCGCTCCGCGCGAGCAAGGGGTGCTCCACCCGATTACACAGGTTTAGTGGATCCTGTACTTTCCAACGCCCTCGCTTACAAATTTCCCACCAGAGCTAAACCTGGTGTCAAAACTTTGGGTCCTCTTTCCATGTCGGATGGTCATAGAGGTTCGCACGCTCAATCCGATCGCGCTTTCTTGGATTCGCTTCTGGGTATGGCCAGCGAGGAAGAAAAAAAACTTGGTGGTAGCAGAAAATCTGGGAAAATTCTGAATGGTAATGGTGCGAAAAGGGGGAAGAAGACAAATGAGGGTTCCCTTAATTTGGAATCTCTGAATTTGGATCCCGAGAATATAGCAAGGGTTGTTCCTGAAAGGATAGTTCAAGTCCAATTTTTTCCTTCTAGTAGTAACAAGATGATTGTTGTGGGTGATAAGGGTGGGCATATTGGATTCTGGGGTGTTGGGAAAAGGTTAACTTATTTATACCGTCCCCATCAGGCTCCGATTTCGGGGATTTCGGTTCAGCAACGTTGTTTGTCTAAGGTATCATGATTCATGTGTGTCTGAATTCTGGATAGTTAGTCATCTGCTTTGTGTTTTGTCAGTTGTATGATTGTTTGATGCTATGATGCTGTGATTTTTCATGCAGATATACACAAGTTGTTATGATGGAGTTGTTCGGCTAATGGATGCTGAGAAGGAAATCTTTGATTTGGTGTTTACGAGTGATGATGAAGGGATATTTTCTCTTTCTCAACCAAAGAATGATTCAAACTGTATATACTTTGGTGATGGTTCTGGGGGTTTCACTGTTTGGGATTGCAGGACTGGAAAATGTTCATCCAGTTGGGCTTTGCATGAAAATAAGATTAACACAATCGATTTCAACTGTGAAAACCCTCACATTGTAGCTACTGGTTCCACTGATAGAACTGCCTGCACCTGGGATTTGAGATATACTGGTGGGGATAAGCCCACAGCCTTGAAGACTCTTACCCACCAAAAGTATGTGCAATCTGCGTACTTCTCTCCTTCTGGATGCAGCCTTGCAACTACATGGTATGTCATGAACTATGGAATGGAGCTCATTCCATTCTAAATATTACAAAATTTCCGTACTAAAAGTAAGGCATTAGCATGAGCATGCTTACTTGTATAGCCTTTTATTTATCATTAGACATATAGACCTACGCCATTATTCTTTTAGGAAACAAAATTTGGTGATTGGAGATATAAAAAAGTAGAAGATAATAACAGCAGGTTGAAGTTTGAACAGTAGATGAGACTGTATTAAGATGGAATCGAGACTATTGTTGATAGAATAATCAATATCTTCCTTATAGTTCAATATTTCCTAGCTGCACACTTTGAAATGTTTAATAGAGTAACTCAGAATGGCATAATTTTCATTCCATTAGTGAATAATAAGGACCATGGAGTGACCAAATTATTTAAAAACACACCTTAAACACCTATTGTCTTTTAGCAAATGAATCAGTTTATAATATACGGCAAAATTAGTATGCAGGAATCATGCATAAATGCAGACGAAATTAATCTTGTAACTGCTAAGGGCTAACCCACATTTATGGTGGTCACTCAAATGTCATAAACTAAGCTACTATAGGTTTACAAACTAAGGACATGATAAACACGTGGATAACTCATGCAAAAGGTCAAGTTGGCTGGCCAATGTTAAAAATGAGTTGAATGAGAAGCTAAGGTGTCTATAACAACTCTTAATTTAGCTTTTATATAGTACAAACACATTATTCTTTTCCTAATCATATTGAACTTGGTTTACCAAATTGTGAATTTGACTGTTTGTGTTAATGCAATCTCTTGATGTAGCGCGGACAACACAATTAGTATATACAGTGGAGTTAACTTGGAGGATGCAACTTCTATTTATCATGACAATTTCACCGGTAGATGGCTTTCTCCTTTCAGGTACGTTTCTGGGGAAGTATCAGATGGTTGACTTGTTATGACTCTATGATCATATGCGCTTAACACTATCCTGATTGTGTAGAATATTTTCTCGTGGACTTGAATTTAAAATCTATAGCTGATCTTTACATTTGCACTTAAGCTTTCAGTCTTCATAAGTAAAAAAGAATATATTTGATTCAGAAAATAAGCAGTTGCCTTTTGTCATCTTTGATTTTGTGGTGGCAGAGCAATATGGGGTTGGGATGACTCATATCTCTTCATCGGAAATATGAAAAGAGGAGTTGACGTTGTCTCTGCTACTGAAAGGGCAATAGTTACGACTCTACAGAGCCCACACATGTCTGCCATTCCTTGCAGATTCAATGCTCACTTTACCGAAGTTGGGATGCTAGCAGGAGCAACAGGCGGAGGTCAGGTCTATATTTGGACGTTGTAATAGGATGTTTATTCTCAACGGGCTTCTGTCGTATACTTGTATGCATTGAAATGACATTTTTTGTTGGTTTCCAATCTTCAAGCTGTATTCATGTAAAGCATTGTCTATGTGCCATGTACTTCTGGTAGAAATTGACTATTAATTATTTTCGTAATTCCCTTCTCTTTTTTGTCACTTTTTGCAAGCTATTATTACTCATGATTCGTGAATGATCACTTAAACGTTTGATGTACAAATGCCCAAATAAGGTTAATACAATTGGGTTATAATTTGCTTAGTAATAACAATCTGGTTTCTGAATTCTTTCCCTAACTCTGTAAATTAGTTATGACTTGGGATGCAAGGTTTAGGAAGTCATAACATATTGAACCATCAAAAGAAAAAGAACAAGGAATGGTAGTAATGTTAGACAAGTTTCTAATATAAAGTATTTTCTTGTTCTTTTGTTAACTAGAACTAATTGCTTATGACTTAAATTGGATACTAGTATGGATGGAAGCACCCAATGGAGATTCCTTAGAGCTACTTTGCAGGATTTCGGTTTTCCTACTATCACTACCAAGCTTGTCATGCACTGTGTAAATAGAGCCTTTCTCTCATATGAAATGGCAACAAGTTGTCCTTTCTTCCTGTATAGGTTGAGACAAAGTGACCATTATCCTTTTATGCTTTGCATGAAGAAAACTGATCGTCTCCTAAATGATTGTTTGGTATTCTTTCAAGAAATCGGTCTACCTCTACCAAAAATTTTATTTGATAATGATTTCCTTGTCAAGGTTTAAAAGCGCTTCTTGTTTATCTTATTCAAACTCTCGTATTCAAGAAAAAGTCATCATTTGTATTTTGAAATCAACTGATGGTGTCATAACATAATTCTTGAGTTTCCAATGTTTTAATATGGTACACTGTTTAGAATTTTATCTAAAACATGTATAATATTATACTGGTAAAAAAATAATTAGATTCTAATAGAGGTGTTATGGACATGCAATTGTTTTAGATTTTAAATCTTTGCCCAATGAACTAAAAGATGTGTAATCATGATTAAAAAAAAACTAATTGAAGCATGATTATTGGCTGTTAGCTGTGCGGGCCAAAGTTGATGATAAAAGCAGTACTTTTTTTAAAAATGTTGTAGTGTCATTTTATCTTGGAGATTTTGTGCGAGAGTATATTTTCCAAAGATGACTCTATTTTAGAATATAGTATTGCGAACTTATTCAGAGACCTATATAGTAACCACCACATGGCAAACAAAACGGGAGTCATTGCCAAAGTGGAGAGCTAAGATAAATGGTTGAAGTCTCAGTACAATTAGAATGGTTGAAGCCTCAGTACATTGAGGATTGAAAACCCTTCTCACTGTATTAGAATTAGAATATACAAATGATAGAAAAATTAATTAATTTAAAGCATCCTCTTTTTTACGTTAAAGCAGCCTCAAATAAGCTCTTTGGGGGTCATGCTCCCTATTAGATATCATACGCTGAAGTATTACAATCACAACTTATCGTGGACCTCGTAAGAGACATTGTTTTGAAACAATCCAGATTCCAGAGCTGTGCAATAAAAAATGTTCATAATTCCATAACGCTAAGTAACGCTAGACTTCCCAGTTCCCCCCTTACCATGAGAGCACACGATTAATATACATGGGATATGCTTGAAGAAGCAATAAGTTAAACAAAAGAAAAAAAGCTAGAAAAAAATTACAGGTAGAACTCAATCAATTGCCATTCTGCATGCCCTTTGATAGATAGAAATCTGATGTATTATGCTTTCCTGAATACAACACGCCTTTCTCGCTTGTACTCTACTTCGTCTCTCTGGTGCATGATAACAAGGGCTCTTCTCACCTGCCAAATGTTGTATGTTAAAAGTTTGAACCAGATGAAGACATCAAATTTAGGTTTATAAGCTAAGGCAGTCATTTAAGTTTTAAGTCAAGTGCCCATGTAGTACTTACAATAGATTCATTCATTCCCATTCTTCCGAGGTCATCAATCAGCCTTCTTTCTGATATGTGGTTTCCAATCCCAAGTCTTCTCTTTATCTGGGTTTCGGCTTGCTGCTCACAGTGCAAACAATAAATTTCCATCAGAATATGAAGCTAGATTGAAAAGGGTTGATGGTATTTTCACAAGGCATACCTTTATCTCATTCGCCATTTCAGGTGTAAGATTAATTTGTTGGTTTATTCCTGACTTAGCTGCGTCCATCGTAGCCACAGTGAAAAGCCTTGTTGCTTCTTTCACATGCTCCTCAGTTGCGACATTAGATCTGGTACAGGATTTAAACATGAGTCATATCTTGTCAAAAGAAAAAGAAATATTCATGGACCATCAAACAAAGAAGCTGCAAAAAGAAGAAAAAAAACAAGATGACCGATGTAAGAAAAATAGGGAAATTTTGATTAGTATATTTAGGATTTTACATGCAGTGGTAGAATTATGAATCAGAAAACATAGGTCAGACACCACATGTTTTTATATTTTAGTAAATTGCACCAGATCGATATGGACAAAAGGTACTAAGTGTAGAAAAGAATAAGAGCAATACTAACAGTTTCATCTTTGCAAGTGCCTCACTCAGCCTAACAATAGCTTCCAGCTGCCTTACAGTAATTGGTATTGCAGCAGCTTCTCCAGTTTCATTTGCTTGCTGCCTCATATCCTATATTTTTTTCAAAAGAAAAAGTGAATTATATTTCCAAAAGCAGATCCGTTTCACAAAATCAGCATTCACAGGAGAAATATGGTAACAACTAACAAATAACATCCAAATTAACAAAAGACCCATGTGGTCTACAACATCATCATCAACCTCCAATCCAATAACCAGATGGAAACTAAAAGCCAAAATAACCAATAAGCTAATTTGATAACATATACAATCATACCTGTCTGATTTTTACATAGTCAGTCTGCAGTGATTCTGCTGCAGATTCCGATAGACGAGGGTGGCACTCTCTTCGACAATATTGCAAATACCTATTTAGATAACAGCTCAAAGTTCATTCTCTCAAACAATTGAATAAAAGTAATGCTTGGAGTCAGACTAAATTGACAGATATAGCACATACCTCTTCAGCCAATTCTCTTCTTTGGAAACATTACTCTCACCCATTGTTACACCAGAAGCATCTGAATGAATCTTAATGATATGACCAGCTATTTCCTGCAAACAAAATAAGTCAACCACTGACTTGAGAACTATTGAAAATAAAATATTTCACAATGTATAAAACACATTTCCAAATGGTCTGCAAAACTAGTCCATTAATGCCCTACACAAAAAATGAGCTATCTTTTGCTAAATATTACACTACATAAAAAAAACTGCTCGAGATAATGTGAGCTTAGATATTAACATCACAACATTCAGAAAAAACAAATTTTACCTAGTATATCTTCATAGGACAAGGTGCATTCAAAGTTAGCATGGTGAAAAGTGAGAATGCAAAAACATGAAGATTACCTTATCTTGGTCGTACGACCTGATGTCCTTCACAATGAAGATTAAATCAAATCTAGAAAGAATAGTGGTCTGTAAATCAATGTTGTCCTGTGCAGTCTGGAGAACATTTACGACTCCTATTAGTGTCATACTCTCATGTAGTGAATGTGAATATTAAGAAAATGAAAAAAGATGAGAGAGCATATGACAGTAGACCTTGAGATCGTCATAACGTCCTGAAGGAGGGTTGGCAGCAGCAAGAACAGAAGTTCTTGAATTAAGAACAGTTGTTATTCCTGCTTTGGCTATGGATATAGTTTGCTGTTCCATGGCTTCATGAATGGCAACTCTAGATCACAAAAACCAAAAAAAAATTCACCAAGGCCCATCAACTATGGCTTTCAAAAAAGAAATAACAGTTTACAATACCTATCTTCTGGTCTCATCTTGTCAAACTCATCGATGCAGACCACACCTCCATCAGCCAAGACCATAGCTCCTCCTTCAAGATAAAACTCGCGCTGGAATTCACAGAACAAAATTCAGAGACTTCTCTATCAAGATAGGTGAAGGACTAGCTTATGATCGTATCTCAACTACAAGTAGTGACAATAAGTAGTGATGACGGAAATCTGCTATCTAATACACAAACCATGTAGAAGGAGAAGAACTTACAGTGCTGCTATCTTGAATTACAGAAGCTGTGAGCCCAGCAGCTGAAGACCCTTTCCCAGAAGTATAAACAGCAATAGGAGCTGTCTTTTCAACAAACTTGAGAAACTGAAAAGATAATCGTTGGATAAGCTAAATATATTAAAAAAAGGGAAAAAAAAAACTTGGGCATTTATTTCATGTTATAAATCTAACCCTAACTGTACAACTGGCAACAAATCCTATTACCTTTGCACACAAAACTAACAACAATGCAAGTGGCACACTTGGTTACACTCATTTGCAACATGGAAACTAAAGAACTAGTCTGCAGAAAGAACAAAAGAAATAACCTGTGACTTTGCTGTAGACGGATCCCCCAGAAGCAACACATTAATATCACCTCTTAATTTCACTCCATCTGGCAAATTCTGCTAGCATAGAATTTGAACAAGATCAGTAGCCATGTATGAAATTTTGCTATTCCGCAACAATATAGATGGATAGTTGGATACTTGAAGAACATTATACCTTTCTCGATCCTCCAAATAGAAGACAGGCCACAGCCTTTTTTATATCCTGATGTCCAAATATAGATGGAGCAACCTTTTTACATATTGCTTCATATGCATCAGGGCGAGCTGCAAACTTTCTGAATTCTTCTTTCTGCAAACATTACCATTATTTGCATCATGAACCTCAGTAGACAGGGACTATGATATCAAGTAGGAGTGAAAATTCATTCTAGGTTTATAATGGGGAAAATAAGATAATGATAGAAGAACTTAGAAATCGTAGCTGGAATCTAGCATTTGAAGGGAAAAGGTAAATTACTGAAAACATTGATATCCTAATGAAACTACAATGAAAAATAAAGTTTCAGAGACCACATTTTAAACACTTCAACATTCATCTAAGGTGAGAGGGAATCAACAAGGTATTAAAGGAAGAAAGAAATAGTCAATTTATAATTGTTTCAAGTTTCAATATTTACCTCTTTTTCTGTAATATCTGGTCCTCGGGACTTGGCATCATTTTCATCCTCCATTCCTACGACCCTAATGTAAGGCTGTCTAATTGCAACGGCTCCTTTTTGGCTGCATAAATCACAAGCAATTTGAAGATAGATATATCAATTATGGACCAGACAATGAAGAAATTAGAAGATGAAAAAAAGGATGATGAATCTCACGATGTAGAAGAGTTGGAAGCCTGGTAGATACTATAGATTCCAATGATTGTCAATCTTGAGCCTGGTACTACTTTTTGAACAAGTTGACGATCTACAGAGAGAAGCAGGTTTCTAGGGAGTTCTCCAGTTGGAACATCCTTAAATAGCAATGATAAAATGTCATATATGATGGTAACCCCAAAACACTAAAACATTCTCTGAATCAATATCAGATTACTACCTCCGGATTTTCTTGCAGCTTCAATGTTTGTTGATCAACGTACTTGCTTTTGTCAGGAACTACAAGCCACGGATCAATTGGGCAAGGTTCTTCTCCAGGCTACAGAAATGTTCTAAACTTATAACACATATCACAAAAACAAGCAAAAAGCTGCAAAACTAAAATATGCAGTGCAAACTAAACCTGAGGAGCGTGATCACAGGAACGAGGAACAATTGCTCCCCCAAGTCCAGGCCTACACGGAACTTGCTTCACATTCCTGCAGTTCTTACATATCAGGGTGACATAAGTTGCCTTTGCCTTCGTCCTCGACGCAGCAATAGTAATCCCAGCAATTTTAACAAGCTTCGATATGTATTGAGCCTGTGCAAAAAATTAAAACTTAAGACAAACCCATCTGGACCAGATACTCAAAATGCCAGAAGACACACCCATATCAAATACACTGGTTGATTGCAAAAAATTTCCAGGGCAACTTGCAAAATGTCTCAATTGGAACCAAAACCCTCATAATAAATTGAACAAGAAATTGAAAAACAGCATTTCCGCGAGCAATTTCCAATAATCAAACTATGAATTAGGTTCAAAATCGACTTACCCCTAGCGATCTCATAGGCACTGGATCCTCCTTGGAGGTGAGGAGAACCTGAACATCCCTAGGCGCCGGATCCTCCATTTCTCCGGTATCCCCAGGCACCTTGGTCTTCAAACTCACCAGAACCTGCGCCGCCGCCGTCTCGAACTACACAACACATCAAAATCAAACAAATTAGCCTGAAATCAGATCCGATGGCAGATGCAGAGATAGAAAATGGAGAGGGAAAATGGAGCACAAACCAGGGGCAAGAAATCGGCGGGGTTAGCGCGGAGCTTGCCGGGAAGGGCATCATCGAAGGTGCCGAGATCTTCAAAATCGACGAGGAGGAAGCTAGGGTCCTTGAGGAGGCTCTCTCTGTAAGGGAAGTAGTTGTTGCCGGTTTCGAAGTTTCGGATGAATTCCTTGAACTTCTGGAGGAGGGAGTGATTGGAGGCGCCGGCTTCCGATTCGGTGAGGCCGGCGTCGTCCCATGAGTGCGCTTGGTCGCTGTAGTACACGCCTCCTTCGTCCCACCCTGACATCTTCTCCGATTCGCAGTTTGAGAGTTAGGGTTAGGGTTTCTGTTTCGGTTGGGGTAGAAGGAGAAGGAGAAGAAGAAGAAAAAGAAATGGAAGGTGGTTTTGGCGGGAAAGTATTGGCGGGAAAATTGTGGCGGGGGTGGGAAGAGAAGGATGGTGTGGCACGTCACGTGACCATATCATTTTTTTTTTTGGAAAGGCATATAATATTAACCCTATAAGATGGTTTTTTTGGTTACAAGAGGAATGCACCCTATGAGATGGTTTAAGAAAAGGCAAGAATTACATATGTCGATTATTTGTCCAATAAACGGCATATTTTTTATAGCTTTTTCATTTGAGAATTCCGCTAAAGCCTTAAGCCTCTGTAACACATAACATAATAGTTTGTTTGTGTGGTCGATCCCTAACTTGCTAAAACGAGTGGGGGCGAGTTGGATTTCTAAACCCGATAACCATTTTATACTTGCCCTATCACTTTTAATATGTAAGCTGACATGCACTTCATTCTTACAATTCTTATGCCAACATTTTTGTAGCCGCCTCACATAACCCATAATTTCCGACTTTCATCTATGAGGATCCAAATGTCTTTTTGGTTTTCTGTAAAAAAATGTCAATTTCTAACATTTTTCTAAGGTTTTATTGCTCTTTTGATCTTTCATTTACCACGATAGTGCAATTTAGGCCCTTGGTGTTTATAACAAACAATTTTTTTTCCCGAAAGTTTTTATTTGTGAGGATCCGTTCGTTAGATGGACATCCAACATCACTCATTTTAAACATTTAGAACTCAAATTGCACAATAGCATAAGGTGATGAACCAAAAGTACAATAAAGCTTTTTTCTTAAATGTTATTTTATTAGTGGAACTTAAATGTACCTCATTTCAGCATTCCTTCACTCTTCCGCTTTTCACTAGTGGTATAGTATCCATCCAATTACATTAAAAAAGCAATTAATTTAAGTTGACTTACTTATATTTCCCATTTTAATCCAATCCAATTTAATCAAACATCACTTCCAAATATTCTGCAATTTTTTATATGGAAGATAAATTAAAGCCATTTGCACCATCAGTGGGTAGTCTGGTTTTGAAAATGTTGTGTTGATACAAGAGTTCTAATCTCCTTATTTGTACCTACTTAGTTTGATGTTAGGAATAACGATCTATAGTGCTTGGGTAGCATACTATTTATCTCACCTCATATTTTAAAAGAATATCCTACATGAACACATAACCTCATAATCAACAATTTTAATACCTGTTCTCTTATGTACTGGGTATATCTATGCCCATGACCAACTTTTTTCTTTGCATTTCAGATGTCATACACCAAACTAAGAATTTTCACAGTTATAAGAGACTAATGCTATATGCAACTTAGACATTACATGAATTATACTGTACTACAGATTTTCATCTGGGGTCCTGGGTTATACTAAACCTATTTTTCTATTACGATGAGGGCATTCACAGATACCAAATGAAGAATTAGACATTTCTTCAGATTTATGTGACGCGATAGTTGTTTAGTAGAATAAGGCTTTTGTTGTTGTTGCTGATAGTTGCTCAGCAGCAAGTCAATTACCAGTAGTATTAGGCAGGTAACCTTTCTGTTGCAGGTACCAAAGGGCACCCTCAGCTGCACTCTTTGCTGCATCTTTCTTCTTTAGTAGAGGTTCCCCAACAAACTCAAAAATCATATCTGGGATCTCTTCTATCTCCAATGTCACCTTGATAGTGAATCTGAAAATTCAACAGCAAACAGAAGTAGCACAGTCAACATAGAATCCCTGATGTGGTGTTATAAAGAAAAATTGAAATAAGGCTCTGAAAGTTTTATGTAGCCTGAAATACTGACAAAACAAAAAGATCAAGAATTTCAACATCAATTATCATTGTCCCTTTATTATCACAACTCACAACATTACCAATAAACTCAATTGGAAAGTATAAAGTGATAAAGGGAACCAGCTACTTAGGGTGCGTACTTTGGATAAAAAACTTAATTAAGTGCTTATGGCGATAAACACTCATCACGTAAGCGCTTATTCATAAGCTAATATGAGCAGTTTACGAAAGTAAGTGCAAAACAGCTTATAGATAGGTCATAAGCTATTTTCATAAAGTTGCCTAAACACTTGCATAAGCACTTATATCATAAAATAAGCGCTTTCAAACGCTGTCATCACAAAACACTGATTTGAATGACTCATTGGAATACCAAAAATTAATTGAAAAAAACAAAGAAGAAAATTACTCACATCTTCTGATGGTCTGGTCCTTCTTCCTTGCAGCATTCAAATGAAGGAGGTTTCCAGCCATAAGCAGCACAGACTTCATACAATCGTGATGTTGCTGTTGCTATGTACAAAAAATAATAATAAACAATAATTAGGATTAAAAGAGAGGTAGTGGCACCAAAATTTGGGCACTTCGAAAGTACAGTATATATTTCTTATTACCTGTCCTCAACAAATCACCGCTACATTCTTGATTTTTAAAGGTTTCATTAAGCTTTCCTTCGGGAGAAGATGGAAGCAGTTCTCCAACAGGTGTCACACATGGGGAGTATGTATCAACTACCTCAAGGATAGGGCGAATTTCTGGGTCAGACTTGCTGCCTAGGTCTCTTTGAACCATTATGTGTCCCATGGAATTGGTATCTGTTACATCAATGGGAGTTTCATCATAGCCAATAAGTTGCGGTTCCGTCTTATCGGTTGATTTCATAACTTCTTCCAAAGTTTTTGACTTTGTTTTCCAGCCTCGAGCCTGCACATCCACACCCATTACCACTCAAATAGTTAAATACACACATAATAGCTCCTGGAGTTGCAGCTGAGGTAAGTAAAATGCATCTCTTTAATAGTAATAAACTAATAATAATAATAATCTTTCTTCAAAAAATAATAATAATAGCATCAACAACAATCAAGGACAAGGCTTGGCAAATTTGCATTCAATCACATGCAAGTTGAAGAAGAAATACCACAAGTTGAGGTTGAGACATGTTAGAAATCCTTAGTTAGAACCACACAACACCACAAAACCTTAGGCTTAAGGCAATGGGTGTGTGTGTTCTTTATTATATATGCACTTGTGCACTTGCTAATCTTGGCAATGTGGGACTTCTTTGAGTTACCACTTCATTATCTCTATTACTCCCCCTCAATTGGGACTCCAATTTTTTTTTTTTTTTTTTTTTGCCTGTGCCTTGAACTCCAGCGGGAACATCAGTGGTCGTCGGACTTGTGCTCCTTCGTCTGAGTCTGCCTTTCGACTTTCTTTGTCTGGGCTAGTACTCTAGCGGGAACATCGGAGTTCCTTGGACTTGTGCTCCTTCATCTGAGTCTGAGGTCTTGGCTTGCGCAAATGGGACTGCCATTTTTGCTTTTTTTTTTCAATCTTTTTTTTTTTACTTTTTTTTTTACGTTTTTTTTTTTTTTTTTTTTGAAAGCGGAAGTCATGGCTTGGATCAGACCAGCTCTGATACCATGTTAGAAATCCTTAGTTAGAACCACACAACACCACAAAACCTTAGGCTTAAGGCAATGGGTGTGTGTGTTCTTTATTATATATGCACTTGTGCACTTGCTAATCTTGGCAATGTGGGACTTCTTTGAGTTACCACTTCATTATCTCTATTACTCCCCCTCAATTGGGACTCCATTTTTTTTTTTTTTTTTGTTGCCTGTGCCTTGCACTCCAGCGGGAACATCAAAGAAGTCCCACATTGCCAAGATTAGCAAGTGCACAAGTGCATATATAATAAAGAACACACACACCCATTGCCTTAAGCCTAAGGTTTTGTGGTGTTGTGTGGTTCTAACTAAGGATTTCTAACAAGACATAGCTTAGTTCTTAGTTTCTACTTTCTATCAATATTGTAGTGTAATGCTATGCCACAACTTTACTGTTTTTGCTGCACACAGTGTTGCACTTTTCTCCCCTAAATCTAAAAAAAAAAATCTGTATAGCTATCCACTGACATACACAGAAACAAGGATTTCTCTATGCTATCATTTTCTCCTCACAGCAATGGCTAATTTAAGTAACGCGCTGATGCAGGTAAATCTGAACCACCCTCAACCCTTTTATTTGTTAAGTTTAAAAGAATGCTTTGGTAAAATAGTCAATAAACACTAAAAAGAATAACTTCATAGTCCAGGGACTAATTAACTGAGAAAATGTATCAAGTGTTGCAATTCTACAAACTCTACAGAAAAAAAAAAACGTTATACCCAATCCATTTTCTCATTATTGGAAAATTGGTAATATTCCATTATTATGAGGTTGATCATTAAAGTGACACGAGATGAGACTGACTGAAAAACTTAAGTTGTTGGCTGAAGATACATTAATGATTTTATATTATATTTCTAACACGCCCCATACTCAAGAGCCCATTAGGCTTGAAGCGTGGACAATCCACAGGCTTGCCTATCTTGTGCTGAAATTCAACTTTTAAATATTAGAATAATGGAGGCAATAAGGATTGGTTTCTAGACCACTTGGTCATAGAGACTATGATATCATGTCATGAACCAACTGTCCCAAAAGTTTAAGTAGTTGGGTGAAGATACATGAATAGTTTTATATTATATTTCTAACATGCCTCTCACTCAAGAGCCCATTTGACATTTTGACTTGAAGCTTGGACAATGCACAGACCGACCAACCTACCTTGTAATGAAATTCAACTTTTTTTCATTACAACAATGGAGGTAACGAGAATCGAACTCTAGACTACTTGATCCTAGAAACTATGATACCATGTCAGGAACATACTACCCCAATAGCTTAAGCTTTTAAGTGAACACTTGTGGTAATAAAGGATAGAGCATTAAAAGCATCAAAGGTAACCAAAAATCATTTCAACACATAAGCAGAAAAGACAAAATGTGACTACCTCCGGTCCTATTTATAAGCATGAAAGAGAAGAAATTTTTTGGTCCATTTTATAAGAACCAAATGAAAGTTTGAGCTATATTAATTATTTTTTTCCCATGATGCCCTTATTAATTCTAACTTGTTAAATGTGTCTCATTAATTATTCTCTCTCTTTCCGACTTTCCAACACTAATAACAAAGGGTAATTTTGGAAGTTTATTTTGATTCAAGACATATTTAATGCATTTTATCTAGTTTAACTACATTTCTTAAACTGTGTGAAATTTTTTTTTGTTGCTTATAAATAGGACCGGAGGTAGTACTATCCTTGATTACTTGAATTAGAACAGTGGAGACTGGAGACTCACCTGTGGTGCCACCAAGCAATAAGGAAATGTAAGTTCTAAAGGTTTGTTTGATTTCAGAAAATGTTTTCTATTTGCATTTCCTACTTTTACTTTTAATTACAGAAATACCACATTGTTTTCACTTTAAAGACGTATTTTCATAATTTTTTATACAAATCTTTGACAACACGAAATAAATAAATAAAGCTTGTCATTTTTATTATAAAAAGTGGCAACAGAAAATTAAAATAAAAAATGCTTTCTCAAACCAAATAGGTTCTAAGGTGTTGAAAAAATGAGGATGGAGAAAGAAAACTAAGCATACATGTTGTTTACCTTTAAGTTTGAAAATAGTCGCTGTGAAGCAATTCTAGAAGCCTCTTTTTTACTTTGGCTGATGGCTGAAGCTGATTCGCATAAACCATTACCAGTCACTCTGGCTTCAACTGAAAAAGTTTTACTCAGTTTTGTTGGCAGAAACTCCAATTCCAAATTATACGACTGGCTAAGTTCTCGCAAATCCCTCATTGGACTAAGCTGAAAGCTTGAAGAGAATTTCATGATTGGGTCCAAGAATGAAGTCATAATCTTCCAAACTTTGTTCAAATTGAATCCGGAGTCAAGAAGAATGGCACCAAAACCAGATTCCACTATGTCGCCCAGGGCCTGAATCAATCAATAATGTCAATTTAGACTTCATATACTATTTGATGCAAAACTACATAGGAGGGCAAACCTATTACAACTCTTCTTGAATTGGACATAAAATGAACCCCTAACGTTCCTAGAAGAGTTACGCATGTCCATAACCCAAACCATTGAGAAGAAAATGCAGTATAAATTTGCGATACTCCATTTATTTGCTTTTATGGCTTCCAAGTAAAATAATAATGTTAGCTACGCATCTTGAGAGTGGACATCACCTCACATCAGACACAGATGACAGCATCAAATGATGGAAACTCTACAGATGTGAGGTGATTTGTGTGTGAGTAGCACCATTCAATGTAAAATGCCCCAAATAAAACTTCTAAATGATACAAACAGTACTGTAGGTAAATGCATCTTGGTGTTGCAGTAAAAAGATCATAACATCTACCTTGGGACATTTTGGACCTTCCTTAACGCAACTGCATGATACAGATCTTCTAATATAGTCCACATAATTTTTAATTGCCTCAGACAGGCCGCTTGAATCACATAAAATAAATTTATCAAATCTGCGGTCTACTGCTACACAGGCAAATGCCTTATTATTAACAGACAGCGATCTCAAATCTGTCAATTGACCAGGCTTTAGCTTGGGATATGCTGAATATAGATACGAAGTAATTAAGTAGTCCATGACAGCATCTCCTAGAAACTCCAATCGCTGCAAATAATTATCAGGTTTCAAAAGTTAAAGATCAAATATCGCACTACAATATTAGGAGTCATAAGAAAAGTAGCACTTACTTGATAACAGCCTCCTCCATGCTTACTGTAAGATGGATGAATGAATGCCTGGAGAAGCAGTCCCTTATGGACAAAGTGATGTCCTAAGTTATGTTCAAGGGAAGGAATGTCTACATCAGCAGAAAGAGGAAAATATCTAGCACTTCCTCTGCAAATATTAACAACTTGTGACGCTTCAAAATCAACTTGTATGCCAATCCATTGAAGAAAGGCAATTGCAGCTTTAAAGCCACTCTCAACTAGGAATGCTCCGACCAGAGCTTCAACCACATCAGCAATTGTTTTCCTGTGCAACCAATGATGATTTTTATTACATCGGGCTTCAGTTGCTCTATTTTGGTTCTTAACAGAGTCGAAACAGAAGTGTATGCTTTCTTCAGTTTCCTTGCTACAAATTCTTGGGCAAGGACGGCCTAGTGCATAGAACTGCAAGGGATTAAATGCGTAATCGCATATATAGACCTGAAGGAGGGAGCAGGGAGATAGAGATAAGACTTATGTGAGTAAATAGAAATATGCATTCTAAAGCTTGATGGCAAGATACAAAAAAAGTATCACGTTATTAGGTTTACGAAGTTATTGTTCAATTAACTTCTATATTTCAATGTTAGGTGAACTTTAGTATTTTCATGCCTTGGTTAAGAATTGTATCTGGGTTTGGGTTTATTATTATTTGGTCTTACCTAGTGGTCTAAGTACTCCTTATGGGGTTAGTACTACACTACTATGAGTTGGAATTCTACATCCTTAAATAGTGTTGGGACCTTATTCCCTACCACTGGTGATAAATTAGAGGTCTATTAAATATGATGCCGAAAGAATTGGGCTTTCAGTTACCTGTGATCTTTTTTAGCATGTTTTATGTTTTTATCTATTTGTGTCCTTGTATGTCTGTATTACAAAAATACAGTATGGAATGTATGCCTTAGACATATTGTTTTCCTCATATTCTATAAGGATCTAAAGCTTCCTCAGTTTCAGTTGAATATAAACATCTAAGTTTTACCTCATAGGTTGCTTCTGTCTTTGTTGCATGAAGAGATTGGAATATACGCATGAAACCCAAGTGAATAATTCTTCACAAATGCTGTGTTTCTTTAATTTATACCATGAACCAATTATCCCAAAACATTAGGCTATCAAGTGAAAGCACATGAATGATTTTATACACGTAGCATGCCCTTTCACACAAGAGCTCTTTGGGCTTGAAAAATGGACAACGCATAGGCTAAAACAACCTGGTATTGAAATTTAATTTTTTTTATTTGCAAGAATAAGGACAACAAGTATCAACTCTATACCACTTAGTAAAGACTTTGGAATCATGTCATTATCAATTATCCCAAAAGCTTAAGTGGTGAGGAAAAAACATATGAATAGTTTATATCTAACAAAAGTTCATCTCCTACCCAACCAGGAGAGAACATAGAGTCAAACCAAGCTGTTACCTGCCTAAATTGATTGAATTTATATCTCCATCATATGGTCGAGAAGGGAGAAAGCTTCGGGACCTGGACTGCAAATCTTCTATTACATTACAGAGAAGTCCATTTTTGTCATGGTCATTGATCCATGTCCTAACATAGGTCCCAGAGAACCATCCTTGCGTAGCTTACAAAGCTAGCTTACTAATGCGAAGACAGGGGCTAGGTTCTTGTGCAAGGAGCTCTAATGAAGTAATGAGCAAACGGATGGACCTCAGCTTTCATCTTATAGCTTAAGTTTAGCCTCTATGACTAAGTGTGTGTCTGTATAAGAGTTGTTGTGAAAGTTAAAGCCCTTTTTTCTTCACGGAAGTTTTTCTTCCTTCCACATTTTTTGCTTAAAAATGTGTACTTTTCTGTTTTAATTGATAACGTCTGTTTAAAGATTATCTAAACATACAATAAGTGGTCTAGGATTTAATCCTTGTTATTCCCAAAGTTAAATTTTGGGACAGTGGGCTTGTCATTGTCTGTGCTTCAAGCACAGAAGGATCTATTATGTGTTGGATATAAAACCATTCATGTACCTAATAGCTTAAGATTTTGGGATATATGGTTCCCTCCAATTTCATATCAGCCCAAACCAATTTTCAAGGAAAATAGTACAACAATAACAAAGACTAAGCAACTAAGCAGGGTGGGCTACAAGAATCATCTTGAAGATTCCCTGATTTCTTTAATTCCCTAAATCTTGTTCTTTCCCTGTATATATGATTTATTAGTTGTACATATAGTTTAGATTAGGAAATTACATTAATTGCTATATTTCAACTCCTAAAATTAAGGGACTTAGTTTTTGATAGGGGACTGTGTGAACAGTGCGCGTGAACAGTGCCTGCAGTAGCAGTTGCACGCAGCAGTAGCAGTTAGGGGTTGTTTTAATTTAAATTAGGTCAGTTATTATTTGTTAGTTGTGTCTGGCTGTAACTGTCTAGGGGTGGTTATTAAATAGGGGGTGTCTTTGTTCATTTGTGTCATTCAGAAGTTGTGTGTTTTATGGAGAGGGACTGGACTCTCGAATTCCAGTATTTGGAGAGGCTGGCTCTCGAAATTCGAAAACCAGAGTTGTATCATCATAAATTCTGTTCCTATCAGTTTTATTCATTGTAAACATAATTTCAAAGTGCAGACTGCTGAGTGCTTAATCTCTCAAACAACTCAGTCCCGTTTTCCAGTCGGTATCAGATCTCCCATTTTAGTGGGCCTGAGAACCTAGAACCATCGCATCAATGTTCCAGTTTCTTCACTTCGCTGCCATCTCCCGTTCTACATGTTCCCCAAGTTTCAGCTTAATTCGCAAAGGCACACACTCTAACGCCTTGTGCAATCATGTTTGATGGAGCTCCAGCCATACATCATCACCGCAGGTGTCACGAATGCAAGAAATAAGGGTGTCCAAAGTGATGAGGTTGGTTAGGTATAACAGAAGTATTCAAATCCCATAAATTAGTTTTCATTGGCAAGATACATTAGTATATATTAATTATCTAACAACATAGCTAGGTATTGAAGTTAGTTCCCATGTAAATCGTATCAATCCAACAGAAGATTAAAGAATAATGATACTTTCTTATTTAGGTAATCAAAATGCATTTGAAAGAATGACTGTACCTGCAAATTACACCTAATAGCCAACTTAAACAAATTGGAATTTTTTACAAGATTGGATCGGCTTCTTGTTAGGTCTCCTTCATGAAGGTTTTCATGCATGAGAAAAAAATGACGTGCAACAGCAAATTTAAGGAAAGAGTCACCAAGCACTTCAAGTCTTTCAAGGGAAAAGCACTCCTGACACTTCTCAGTGGTGAGAGCCTCTAGAACCTAGTGAATTACACGAATGTTAGTAGCTAGCTGTAAGCTTCAACATTAATGTATACCTTATAAGACTGCAATGGCCATATGAAAACGAATACACTGCTCATATAGAAAATGTAACATATTGCATTTAGTAAGGTCTTACTTTAAGAGAATTTATTTTATCTGCCTCTGGGAAGAAAGAAGATAGCATGTGCTTGAGTTCAATAGCAACTAGCAAGTTTCCAAGCCGGTGCATAAATGAGGGCAGCAAAGATATGGAACTACCAATGTCCTTTGAGAAGCCAACTATTTTAAGCTCACATAACTCAGGAGGAAAATAAACTAGATATTCCTCCAGCTCATGCGCTTCTGTGTTTGAAAATAAAAAGTCAGGGACTAAAAACATATTTAAGCCCATAAAAATCTCAATCTCCATATCTATCTCAAAGTAATATCACTCATCAATGTTTTTGGCTTTCTAGCGACAAGCTAAACATAGTGATTAGTGAGTATATCTATTATGTTAATTACATAACTTTCAATTGGGAATCATTTTAATAGAACATAACATAATTAATCTAGTAAAACAGGTCATCTTCGACATATCTGTTTTTAATAAAGAAATAGTCTAGTGACTTGTTCTTTGCTCTGAGTGTACCCATTTATGTTTAGCAATCATCCCCAAAACTATAAAGGAAAGACAGCAATCATCCCACCAGTAAGGAATAGAGAAGAAAAAATAGAAAACAAATGCCCATAAAAAGAACAGAAGAAAGAAAACCTTAAATAACCTGATCGATTATGAACAAAATAAATGCGGCACAGACAATAGGGCAAAAAGTCTTGTTCGAGCAATTTACCATCAGCTTCTGAAGCAATCTATTATATTTTGCATGCACACATGTGCACATACTCACAGATATAGAGAAAGAAGATACAGAGATTAAGTTGCTGTTTAGCCACCTAGTCCAGTTCAAAAAAGGTTGAAGATCTTTGACTACAATGCTCATGTTTGGTCTGAAATCAGTTTCATACTGCACACAAATGCAGTAACAGCAGACATTGTTGCTGTTGCTGTTTCAGTCCAGCTGTAACTGAAGCATCAATGTACATTTCAACACAAGAATGAAAGGTTGAGAAGATTTTGCAAAAACTCACTCTTATTCTCTCTATTTCTTTAAATCACGCTGGCTCCTTTTCTAATATGGTAGTCAATGTGGGACCTTAACACTCACTCGCATGCTATCTCGGGACATATGTCTACTGTTGCTGCACTTGTGTGCAATATAAGAGCAAATGAGCAGCAATAACAAAAAAAACACCACAACAGAACTGGGAGGAGCCGACGAAACAAAAGAAGCGGCAAAGTTAAGGGAGGTTAGTAAGGTGGAGCGTGTGTACCTCAGGCACCAGTGGAAGCTTGTATTAGAGGCTGTACGTGAGTTACCTGGGTGCTTAGGGGGGCAAGTATATCAAAGGCTTTTGAGATGAATGAGGGTCTAACCTTCAATACCTGATGACTGCAGAAAGTCAGCCAGAGCCTATAGCGGTTGAACCCCTAAAAACAGAAGACGAAGGAAACGACAAACCAAGGAGCGGTTGATTGTGCTGGCTTCTGAGATAGCTTATGATAATAGCTTCAACTCCTGATAACTATAAAGAGTGGGCTAGCCTACGAGCAGCTAAAGCCCTAAAACTAGATGACAGAAAAAAGATCTAAACTCACGATGAAGATGACAACAGCATCGCTAATAGCAGTTGGAACCTTAAAAATGGATATGGACCAAAACAGAGTACCTCGAAAAATTAGAATAACAGGGATAAACTAGATTGCTTGTTGCGGAAAGAATGACATTCTCATAACAGAGTTGCAAATATTGGGGAACTTAACATGAAATAGTGATAGGATAGGTTGCAGAAGATGGTACCTCTCTGATATCATGATAAAATTATAGAGAATTTATGAGGTACCCAATCATAGAGAGTAAATAAAAACCTGATTCACTTCTCTCTCTCTCACTCTCACTTTTAATACTCTTATATCTGGTGATGTCCTCTATGACTTCCTATCATTCAAGTAATTTAAAAAGTAGAAATTCCAAGAAACAACTAAATAGGAGAGTTATGCAAGGAAGAAAGACATAACTCGCAAAAGAACCAAGAGAGAGGAGGAATTCTCCTACCCAATGCCAATGATCCTCCTCCCATAACTTTGACATGAGGAAATATTTAAAGGTGGCACAAATAACTATGTGAAATAAATTTTGAAGGACTAGAATGAGAAGCTCGGGTTGTATTAGCATGCCACCCATTTGGTTTTACACTGGACTAGATCCAGGGCCTGTGAAAAAGCACATGAAACCAAAAAGTCACGTGTTGAAATAAATTACCATGACTTTTAAAGAAAACAATAAAAATTCCATTGGTGAGCAGGAAAGCTTGACCTAGAATCCTGACGTGCAGCAAAGATCCTGGACACTTTACTATTAGTATAGATAACATGATGCAAAAAGAAGACTCCTCCAAGTGGTGGTGACGTTAGGGGTTGTTTATTCAGGGTTTTAAGCATTCTCTTATGCTTGGGGGCTTTTGCTCTATTGGTTGGAGTTTAGCCAGCTTGTTGGTTTGGTCACTGTACCCATGTTGAGACTTGAGAGGGGTTGTTTCTCAACGTTATGTGTATTTCAATTTTACTTTCGAAAAAAAAAAACATGATGCCAAAAGAAATGAGGTCCCAAAGGAAATCATTGTAGCCTTTAGCTGTTAAAGCAATGGTCTTAGACACCAAATTGCCAAGATCTAGACCTCCTTCACTCTTAGGATGACAGCAGACCACCCAGCTCACTAAGTGATGATAAACCTAAATAAAAACACTAAACCAAAAAGCTTAAATTATTTAGCATGGCTTCAGAATAAATACTATTTGTAAATCTTTGCACACACAACCGATTGGACCTGAAAAAAGGAAAAATGATCATAGACATTCCACTACATAATAATATAAATATTTAATATAAGTCGCAAGAACCAAATTTTAATCACTGGGTCAAATAGGCTCCAACAACAAAATATAAGATATCCAACATAGTACCTGTATCCTCACGCTTTCGGTTGTGTAGCAGGTTGTGCAAATTACAGAGTGGTTTTACATGCAGAAGTGGTTGTTCAGGGCATTTGAGATTAATCGACCTGACAGCCAAGCATGCATGATTTTTTGACAAAGATTATAAGCACAAAAATTTTACATTCTAACTTAAATATAATACAGTATCAGATATCTATTTGTGTCAGTTAATCAGCAACTTTAAAAATGCTCCCATATATATATATATATATATATATATATATATATAAATGTTTTTATCAATCAAAGAATTGTAAGGATGAACCAGTAATAACAAACAGATACCTACTTTTCAATGAAGTGGTCCACATAGCTTGAATCTTTATTATAAGGACTGAACCCGTTCTTTAGATAGTCGATATTTGTGACAAAATAAAAGAGCTTCTTATGTGGGACATACACTAAACTATTCTCAACATCTCTAACACTTCTGTAACCATTGCCAAGTTGCAGCTGGATGTCCGAAGGGAAATCTTTTTTTTTATCCACAGTATCTACTGGATGCCTGAAAATTGGTGAACTAAGGCATTGCTTCACTGTCTTCCAATCTACTTTCATGACATTATCATATTCTTGCAATATGACTGGAAGCAAAAGGTAGAAGGTCGGCGTGCTTGTCTGAGCTTCAGCACCCTTAACCAAGTCTACAAACTCAGAAGCAAATTCTAATCTATCAAGAATCATTTTGAGGAACATTTCTTGAAAATTCTCCGCCATTTTAATCTGCAGGATGGAGACGTTCAAGCATTAATTTGAATTTCCATTTTATTTTCCAAAACCAAAAGTTATTTACCTCATCTTTGTGGAATTCTAAAACTCCAAATGGAATAACCTTTGTCTTCACATATCTACTATGAGCAAGATGTAGATCAAGTTCTAGTTTCTCAGCCTCCAGTGGAAGACGAGCCATGATGAATAACCCAAACTTTTTGTAGTCCCTATCGTTTGGACAGGGACAAAATTTGATGTAGTAAGAATTGAGATGAACAATTTTCTCCTCATTTATCCATGACTGTCCAAAAACAGGCGGAACTAGCATCTCATATAATTCTCCTCTTGATATGTCATCTGCAAATAAAGGAAAATGATACACACATCATAATGTTATTGTTACTCCCCATTCAAGCTTAGAAGCACAAAAGGACACAAAGAAGAGCTTAATTTATATGGTTGAAGTTTTAGTCCCTGTAAAAGAGTCAATATTTGATTTTAGTCATTCACTAATTACTTTTTTACAAATTGATATATGCTAGACAATTGTAACGGATAAGTGCAGTACAATAAATATTGTCTAGTTTTAATACCACATTTTTTTGTATGGTTTGATTAACCATTTTGTTAACGTTGGGGATTAAAGTCAGACTACTTTAGAAAATAAGGGACCAAAATGGGATATTTTAAAATCAGGGACTGACAATCCAATATTCATAATTTTACAAGAGCTAAACATATTTTACCTGTTAAGTCCATTGTTATTTTACCAGTGTAAGCTTTTTTATACTATCTTCCAATACCACATAAAAAGCCTGACAGGTGAAAATCTTTTAATGATAAAACATATGGATTGGATGATGGCGTAAAAGTTTTTACACAGACAGTCAATGAACAGTAAACTCTCCTCAGGAAAGGTATTTCACAATAATTACCAAAAAAGAAAATTCAGAGTTTAAATTTTAAAAAGCCTCAAAATTACTATTATGGCGACAAATAAAAGATGCTGGATGAGATATTCTCCTCAGTACGCTCATTGACAAGTAATCATGCTAAACACTCGATTTCAAAATATGTCATATAACACACTTCTGACAACCCAAAGAAAAATAACGAAAGCAGTGGCTTATCAGAGAGGAGCTGAAGTTTAACCTTCACACTCATCTAAATCAGAAGAGCCCAAAACCTGCTCCTCAGGCTCTGCATGATCTTGCTTTGGCAAGAGAGAATCATTTAAAGCACCCAGTTTATGCAGTTCTTCTATTGCATTCAGGCAAGCATCCCTTTTTGAAGCTTCCATTGACAACTGTGGTGTGCTGGCAACTTGGTGTATTGGAGCATTGGAAGGCAAAATTATGTGGCAGACAATTCCCCCTGAATCCTCGAAGTAAAAGAAATTTGGCTTGGGGTCAAAGAACCTGAAAAGATAGATAATAGATTATCATACCTTACAACACAAGATTATCATATCTTGAAACTCCTTAGTTGAGAAAGATAATATATTTTGAGTCAAACAAATCTCCAAGCTAAAATAAGCCCATACTCATCATGTGGAAGCTTTGAACAGTATTGGTGAAGCAATGAGATGCTATATCCTGAACTGACAGAAGCACCAGATGAATCAACTCGGAATATTCTTTCCTCGGGGATGTTGTATGTCTCATTGGATGTGCGGACAGTAATTTCCGTATTCATTTGGTACTCATCTTTCTCAAAACCGTCAATTATGTCCAATTCCTTCTTGTTGTCACTGCAAAAATAAGATTCCAAGAATAACCAATGAATGGATTTGTATAACATAAATTACTTTTAAAATCAATGGTAAAGGTACCTGTCCACCAAAAATGCATATTCTGACTGAGCCATACGTGCACGGCCTCTTGACTGTATAAAGCTAGCAACAGTTTCTGGAAGATCAAATCGTATGACAAGGCAACATGTCTGAATGTCAAGTCCTTCTTCACCCACTTTGGTGGCAACCAATAGATTCAACTGTTAAGCGTTAACAGCATGAATAAAATTGCCACATTACTAGCAGTCAACTATTTGACAAGCTAGGAAATAAAATAATAAATACATATTTTTGTCATCATCATAAATTATAATCCTTATTTAAGTGCCATTCACCCCCTTACTACCAGTTATGCTAGAAAGTACATGCAGAGAAGTAAATTATTTTTCACAAAGATCCCCAGCAGCTCCCAGCTGTATCATAGTTTTGCAATGTAAATGACATTTTACATTTTCTCTAGTAGTGTTAGAGAAAGAAAGCGAAAGAAAATGTAAATGTTGAAGATTCCTTAATTTCTAATTTGTATATATGCAGCATTTTTGTTGAAGCTTCCTTATTTCTTTAATTTCCTAATATTGTTGTTTCCTTTTATATTGATTTGATTAGCTCTACATATAATTTAGATTACATCAATGTCAATATAAATTCAATGCAGAGAGCTTAATCTCTCAAGAAATTCAGTCAAATTGGTCTGTTTTTCAAGTGTAGAATAGTAGAGAAGTGCAGACTCAGTACATTTATTAGCATGTTAGTATGGGTAATAGCGAATTAAACAATCTTCTCTGTAGTTTAGAGATTGCATCAGCTTTCTATCATCAATACCAATAAGTCTTTTTTCATTTAGCATATTGTTAGAATAATATAAAACCATTAAAATGACCCTTACCCAACAGCTTAAGCTTTTGGGATAAGTGGTTGTTTAACTTGGTATCAGAGCCTCTATGACTTAGTGGTCTAGAGTTCGATCCCTGCTCCCCTCACTTTCTAATTAAAAAAGTGGAATTTAATTAAGCACATGGTAGGCGGGCCTGTGCATTATCCACGCTTCAAGCCCAAAGGGCTCTTGCGTGAGGGGGCGTGTTAGAATAATATAAAACCATTAAAATGACCCTTACCCAACAGCTTAAGCTTTTGGGATAAGTGGTTGTTTGACACGTATCTTCTTCTATATGGTATCAAGAGCTCTATGATCCATGGGCCTTGGACTTTTCACTGTCACAACCGGAGACAATCTCTGATGACCCACAACCTCTAAACCCTCCACCTCTAAACAGACATCAATCTGTAGATGTCTCATCTTCCTCTATTGCATCTGCGCTCTGTCTTCTTTGTCCCATTTGATTTCAGAAAAGCACACACACAATAACTTTCTGATGTGGAAGCAAGTAAGCAACAGATAGAGCCTGTGATTAAGGCACATCGCCTCCATCATTTTGTTGTCAATCCTTCAATTCTATCCAGATTTTGCAGTGAAGAAGAGTGGATTGCTGGTTAAATCAGTGAAGCCTATTCATCCTAGGAGACCCAGGATCAATTCCTTCTTTCTTGGCTCTAGTCTTCCACTCCAGTCCCATTCTAACCATATGATAGGATGCATTCATTCTTATGAACTTTGGGAGAAGATTCATAGTTCTGCTTTGCTCGCACAAAGCATATGGCATTGGATCTCTGTTTTGTTAGAGAAAAGGTGTTGAACAAATCTCTCACTATTCAAGATGTTCCAGCCTTATTTCAAGTTGCTGATGTCCTTGCAAAGGCTCCCTTTCCCACTAGATCGTTGGAACTAAGGGCGAAGCTCAATGTTTGGGATCCACTAGAAGTGCACCCTCCTTGAGCTCGCAGACGGGGGGTGTGATAAAGAATAGTAGTTTTTAGAGGTGTTTGTAACAGTTAGTCAGTTTGTAATTTCTGTTAGTAGTTCGTTATACTTAATAACTACCTACAGTTACTTTGTGTTGCTTTCTCCAGTTTATTACTCTAATCTAAATATTGGAGAATGTACTCAGTTTCTATCATCAATAACATTTCTTTTTCGTCCACTGTCCCTTCTTCTACAGGTTACAACAGAATAGATGCTGTCTCTAACAGGCTAACAGAAGAGAACAGTAGGCTAAGACTAACTGTAGAGCAGGAAACAGTAGATTATTATACAAACTGCTGAGGTCCTATATCGACTAGAGTAGAGATATGGCCAAAGTAGAGCACTAGAGCTTACAAAATATTTTGCAATTGTCATGGTTGTGAATACTAACTATTAATATTTTCCTATTTCATTTTTGATCATGTAAATCATTTCAATGCTAGCAGTATCAACAGTGTCCAAAACTAGCAATGAGCTACAGAGTGACCATTTCCTATACAAGGAGCTGACGACATTGAAGACAAGAACACTCTTCTCCTGATAATTAACAATTTGTTAAAAATACAGGATTTTCTAAAACAATTAACACCTCATGCATGCACAGTAGTATTGCTTAACTCATTTTTCATTTAACTCATTTTTCATCAAACTGAACAAAAAAACTAGCACATGGGATCTTAAAGGCTTTTCAGTTCTCACAATATTTCAAAATTGATTAGTGGAATCAATAATAACACATACCTCTCCAGAGCGAAACTTCTCAACAATGACGTTCATGGTCTTTCGGGACATACTCTTCAGTCCAGAATGTACTCCTACTAGATAATCACTCTTCCATTGTCGTAGAAGCTTGAGCTTCTGCAGTATGTATGACAGGGATCTTGCAGTCACAATTCTATTCACAAAAATTATACATTTCCTGTCTTGTTGCAACCTGAAGTTGGAAAATGTAATAAGAACTTGTTCCTAGATATTAGCTTCATAACCAAGCCCTAGGAAGTCACAAATAACATTAGACTCTATGAAACCCTTTCTGAAAGGAATGATTTAAACAGCATTTTTTTGTCAAAGATTGAGACAGACATGATTACCAACCTAGAATTGGAAAGTATCCCAATAAGACGTAAAAGCTTTGCTGAGAAAAAGGGCTCTTTTAATATTTCCACAGAACATTGGTCAGATACACTATCACCTACAGATTAGCCAAAAAAAACAGCACACTTAGCTACTACAAATGAAGCATACATTGTACAAGAACTCTGTTTTAAACATATCCAGAAGAAGTCACAAAACAGGGAAGACTAATCCATTGCCAGAGAAGTAATAACCTAACATCACGCAAAAGGGAACATAGTAGTAATGAACTGTCAGAAGCAACAGCTAAAAAATCCAGTAACAGCAATGACATAATTAAAACATTAAACAATGTTAAATTACCAATCATGCATTGTGAAGTAAATAGTTCAGCTGTCAGAGCAAGATATTTGTCACACACAGACTCATCACTTGAATTTCCTTCTGCCTCCACCAATTCATGCCTCTGAGAATGATCACCGCTCAAAAGAATACGACTAGCCTTGGAAGTTAACATGAATATTAGAGAACGAAAACGAATAAAAACCAAAACTGCAAGTTCCCAATAGAAGAAAATAAAGATCAACAACTGGTAAGCTAAAATATTCTGAAGGAAATCAAACTTAATCTGATAACTCACCATAATTGTAGAAAGAGTTTCAAGAAGAAACAAAATGCTGAATAGAGTTCATTTCATTGATTGATTTGAAAGTTCAGAATACAAGTATTTATAGGGAAGAGTTAGAATAACCAACTCTAACAGCTTTGACAGCTGGCACCTAGCAGAATTACAACTGATTTCAATCCAAACAGCTCTTAAAGCTGTTATCTAGCTACCTAACAACTAAAGCAATACAACATAAATAAGAATAACTATTACATTTACAGGTTTACAACTGACTCCTATATATGATATACTCCAATGTTCCCCCCTCAACCTTAAGATGGGTGTGAAAACTAAAGTGAATCACCCATATTGAGCTTGGAACAAAGAGAACGAAGTCTAGTAGGAGATAAAGGCTTTGTTAGTGCATCAGAAAGTTGTAGATCAGCACGTAAATGCTGAATAGACAAAGAAAAAGAAGCAGCAGCTTCAGAGGTGTTGCTCATATCAGTGACGGCGGCAACAGAGAAGATAAACCGCCGGAACGCATGGCGATGTCCGGCAAGGCAAGACTCCAATTAGGAGATTAGTGTGCTCTTGATATCATGGTTTAATTATCCCAAAAGCTCAAGTTGTTGGGTAAAGGACACATGAATGATGAATGGTTTTATGTTATATTTCTAACATGCCCCTCACACAAGAGCCCTTGGGCTTAAAGCATGGACAATGCACAGGTCCACCTGCCATGTGCTGAAATTCAACCTTTTATTAGAATAACAGGGGAATCAATGATCGAACTCTAGACCACTTAGTCATAGAGGCTCTGATACCATGTCATGAACTAATTATCTCAAACGCTTAAGTTGTGGGTAAAGGACACATGAATGGTTTTAAGTTATATTTCTAACACTTGATACCATATTGAAATATGATATGAACAGAGAACTGAAGAACTATTTCATTGATTGTGAAATGAATCATTATAATTGTATTTATAGACGTGGCTTCAGTTACAAGAGTGTAACTGCCCCTCTAACTAACTCTGCTAACAGAAACTAACTATAACTGAATACAATTAGCCACAACTACCTACAACTGCCTTGGTTACAATCAGATAATAATATACAAGCGCTTTCCACCAACAAGTTGAGTGCTTTTGTTTCAGTTAGAGTTCAGTTGGCTGAGTAGCCTGCTTAGTAAGCTTGAGAGTCGGTATATATACAGAAATTATACCATCATCATTTACTCCTTGGGTAGGTAGGGGGACTGATAAATGGGGACAAATTATGACAGAAGTTTATTTCTCTGATGCATTATAATTATTTAGATTCTACTAGAAAACTTACGACATTAATAATCCTTTCCAGCCAAATGATTTCATAACTTAGATTTACAATCAAATCCAAGAATCTTACTTGCAAGGCTCCCCAAATACCAAGATTCGTCAGACAGAAGACCACATTATCATGCATCCGCTTCAGAAGTTTCTTAGTGTTCATCCGTTTCTGGTGATCTTCTATATTTCTACCAAGGGTTGCTATGCACTGCTCATAAAATAATCCACAGATCAATAAACCCTGTTTGTCTAATCATCTTAAGACCCATGCTAGAAGTGTACCTGACTTTTAATCTCCTCAATTTTTGAGTGCAAGCCACTTTCCACTTTTGAAGTAGAATCGTAAGGATATACATGAATTACAGGAGTGGTCACAAAAGTTTGCAATTCCTTATCCTTAACTGAATAAACCTACAAATGAGATCAAAATCATTAGAGATGAACAACAAAGCTAAGCATCTAACCAGCATAACAGGGCAGTGGATAATTATTCACAAGAACCATGCCATTTGCATAAACGGTAAGTAGTAAGTATACGGAATTCAAAAGAACTATGACACTAATATCTTTTCAACGGAGTTAAAAGACCACATTTCCATAAACCTTATCCAGTTATCCCCGACAAACGCATGATCAATATATCAGCTTCACCTATTGTATTAAAGGTTTCATGGTCAAGACTAAATGGAAAGAACATTTGCGTTCTTGAACAGGACAGGCAAAAATTTGGCACGAAATCTTTGCACAAGCTAAAAATGCTGTTCTTAAACTTAATCCAAGTAAATTGACATAATATACTATACAGACTGTACCTTAGCATCAAGCATATGTTCAAGACTATTGATGCTTTTTGGTAGATTTGATTTGATAGAAGCACCTAAAAATGAAAACAATAAATGAGTTCAGAAAATGAGAAGAGGAATTTACTTATTCGGAATAAACTACGCTACTGGACTACTGGTATGCAGTAAAGGCACTACGCCTAAGGATATCTGCCAGAACAATACAAAAGGAAGGAAATAATACATAACCAACTATGTAGGAAAATTGCATTAGGTAACACCCTTGAAAAACGGGCAAAGATGGAACATACGAAAGACAAAAATTCATATCAAATTCTCAGAAAACAAAGCAGAGAACAGTTAATTTTACTCTGACTACAAAATCAAAAATTAAAATATGTACATAACTGTACAAACAGAAGATCAACCAGTAAGTATATTCCAACTGCACATACTGTAACATAATAAGTTAATAACATATCAATAGCATTTCTCAGGATTAGATAGACATAGAAAAAAAAGATAGTGAAAGTATGGAAAATTATGCTGACATGTTGAAAGTTTCATTCAAAAAAAAGAAGTGTCTAGTTTCAATACTTTATGTTAATGCAAGTATACATGTATGTGCTGTGTTTCCTGTCAAGTTAGATTAGGTTAGCTCTTGTTAACATTGTGTTAGTTTGGTTAGTTGTTATTAGTTTGTAGGTAACATTGTTAACAGTTGTGGTTACTGACTAACCAAAGCACCCTACAAGGTCTCTCCGACATTCTCTCACAATATTCAAGTCAAACTGGTGTGCTCACTAAACCCCTCAACCCAGTTCAGTTCACTGAATTGCTATCAAAACTCAGGGTGTTTGATAGGCTCTCCATTGCTCCTCCACCTAGAGTATGAGAGGGGAATGTTAGTATATATGGATGTTAGTGTGTGTGCATATGTATGCGCTTTGTTGCCCTTCAAGTTAGGGCCCGTGAGCTTCTGTTAACATTCTTCGTTGTTATTAGTTTGTTTGTAACAGTGTTAGTGTTTACAGTTATTAACTAATCAAAGCATCCTATAAATGCTTCATTGCAACCAATGATTGCAAGGTTCAATTCAATCAATTAGAACACTCTAAAGATTTTTTTACAATTCTCTGCACTGCTCTTCTTCTATCTTCAGTACGATTTAATTTATATACTTCCTCCAACAAAGTCTACCCCCTCATCCCACCCTCAAGAAAAAAGTCCCCACACTTCATATAATTTTCTTTTTCTTGAAATGTCTAAAAGTTTCAAATTTGAACAATGGTTTCCAGTCCAACTATATGCAAACCACATCCATATCATTTACACACTGCAAGTATGCACAATAATAGTAGTGCCTTGCATAATATCACAACAAACAATATTATAAAAATTTGCTCATTTGAGATGGCAAGGTAAGTCTTTAATGGAATTACCAAATAATGTTCTCAAGTCCAGATCTTCTCTCATTTTTGCCAGCCATGAATAATAATGGACAAACAGATACACTGTTAGAATATAATATAAAACCATTAAAGTGACCCTTACCCAACAGCTTAAGCTTTTGGGATAAAGTGGTTACTTGACTTGGTATCAGAGCCTCTATGGCCGAGAGGTCTAGAGTTCGATCCTTGCTCCCCTCACTTTCTAATTAAAAAGTGGAATTTAATTAAGCACATGGTAGGTGGGCATGTGCATTTATCCACGCTTCAAGCCCAAAGGGCTCTTGCGTGAGGGGGCGTGTTAGAATATAATATAAAACCATTAAAGTGACCCTTACCCAACAGCTTAAGCTTTTGGGATAAAGTGGTTACTTGACTTGGTTCTGCAGCCCAAAAGCTTAAGCTGCTGGGTAAGGGTCACTTTAATGGTTTTATATTATATTCTAACATACACAACCCCAATGACCTTCGTCTGTCTATAAACTTCCCTCCCCCCACCTTTTAACTTAACTTTATAAAATTAACTCTTCGAGTGCATGTTTGGATTAGCTTCTTTTGGGGTAATAAAAGTTTTATTGCAGCTTTTGAGATTACGAGAGATTTCGAAAAAATAAGGGATTATTTTTCTTGAGAAAAGCTTTTCAAAACATGCACTTCATAACTGCTAGCATCAAATTCAGATATCTCACTATGATCCCTCTTCATATGAAAGCCATCAACACCATTGCTCCATAGCTAAAGGACAAATAAACATCATTGAAGGTGCTCTTATGAAAAGCCATACATCAAGTTGGTGAATATGCCACTGTTTAGTGATAGCTAGAGAATTTTATGCCTTTCTCAATGGTGCGCTTCAAGAGGAGGTGTACATGACACAACCATCTGGTTTTCAGAATGCAGATAAGACACTTGTTTGCAAACTAAACAAAGCCCTCTATGGCCTTAAACAGGCCCCTCGAGCTTGGTTTGAAAGGTTAAAGTCAGCTCTTGTGAAGTATGGCTTCAAACCTAGTAGTGTGACCCTTCTTTGTTCACTTTTCATAATGCAACTTGCTGCATCTACATTCTAGTCTATGTAGATGACATCATCATGACAGGCAGCTCCTTGCCTCTTGTGCAGAAAGTGGTTGAGAATCTCAACTCTGAGTTTTCTTTGAAGCTGTTGGTCAGCTGGATTATTTCCTTGGTGTCCAGGTGAATCATCTACAGGACAAGTCCTTATTGTTGACACAAACAAAGTACATCATTGATCTCCTTGAAAGGGAAGATATGGGGGAAGCCAAGGGCATCTCTACTCCCATGGTTGGTGGTGGTGCAAAATTAAGCAAATATGGGGCACATTACTTTGCTGATCCTACTCTCTACAGATCCATTGTAGGAGCACTTCAATATGCAACCTTGACCAGACCTGAGATAAGCTTTGCTGTGAACAAAGTTTGTCAATTTCTCAGTCAGCCATTAGAGGATCATTGGAAGGCTGTAAAGAGGATACTTAGGTATCTCAAGGGTACTCGTCATCATGGGCTGCATCTTAAGCCTTGTTCTCTAACTTCTCCCGTCTCCCTAGTGGCCTTTTGTGATGCTGATTGGGCATCAGATCCTGATGACAGAAGGTCTACCTCAAGATCATGTCTTTTCTTTGGTCCAAATCTTGTGTCTTGGAGCTCCAAGAAGCAGACTCTGGTAGCTCGATCTAGTACTGAAGCAGAATAAAGAAGCTTAGCCAACACCTCTGCAGAACTGCTGTGGGTTCAGTCACTTTTGCAGGAGTTGCAGATTCCCTTTTCTCCTCCTAGAATATTTTGTGACAACATGGGTGCAGTGGCTTTGACACATAATCCAGTTCTTCACACCCGTACCAAACACATGGAGCTAGATATATTCTTTGTTAGAGAGAAAGTACTCAACAAATCTTTGTTTGTGCATCACATTCCTTCTGTTGATCAGCTGGCAGATCTCTTTACAAAGGCTCTTTCACCTCTTCGCTTTGAAGCTCTTCGTGCCAAACTCAATGTGATTGAGAAATCTCTTTCTCACCCACCTTGAGTTTGAGGGGGGCCTATTAGAGTAGAGTACACATTACTCTGATTAAGTAGTTGATAACAGTTAGTATTTCTGATTCAGTTAGAATGAGCTGTCATTACAGCTGTCATGTGAGCTGTCATTACAGCTGTCATATAACAGATTCTGTTAGAGTAGTTAGCTTGCTTAGCAAGTCTTGTATTCTCTATAAATACTGAGAAAACTCTTTGTACACTTCAGCTTTTCAATAATGAAATTCAGTTTCACTTCTTAGAGTTCTTAACAAAAAGCAATATTAGCTTACCTTTTCCTACGATAGGGGAAGCAGTCATGCCAAATATACGGGGAACCTTTGTGGAATTCTTTTCGTAGAAGACCTAATGAATAGCAAAAGTAAAATACTGTCATGAAACAAAAACAACTAAGGAAACGGAGAGATTTTATTGGAAAATTGTGTAGCATTTTTCGTCATGAATTGCTGTGAAGTTGAGCAATAATGCAACATACTTTCATGATTTGTGCATAAGGATGGTTGCTTTTGATTTGAGCATGATGACACTCATCAAATATCAAAAGTGCAATCATCTCCATCTTGATGAAACAATGAGATAAGTTGCGATGTAATATTTGTGGGGTCATGACAAGAACCTGAAGGGAAAAACGAACATAAAGTGTAAATTTAGAAGCAACAAACTCCATCAGATTAAGGTCTGAATCAACAGATTTTGAAAAAAAAAGAAAAAAAAAAAGATGGAGCCAATTTATTTATTTGTTTCCCGGCCTGAATAGAATTCGATATTTGTTAATCAACTTTCTTATTACAACAGCTTCTACTTAAAGTTTCTGTAGCTATAACACGTCTGGATATGCAACAGAAAAAATATATAGAGAACATAATTAATTTTGAAATGATTTAACACACATCGTCACCTCATCCTGTCCAATCTCATGCTCCCAAAAATAATACAGATAACACAATTTCATGTTCAACAAAAACAACAAAATTTAACTAGCATTGTCACCTCATACTGCCCAATCTCCAGCTCCCACTCTTGAGGATTTTTCAAGCGCTTGGAACTCCCACAGTAAATTCCAACCTTAAAATCAGTAGAGTCTTCTATCACCTTGGCTTGCTATAGATAGATAAAAAAATAGGCTTCAGAAGACACATAATCCAATGACCAACTTGCTCAAATCAGTTAAAACTAAAGTTCAGTGGGAGATTACTAAACACAATAACAAATCAATTCATCAGATTTATGCATAAAACAACTAGGCCTCGCACAACAATTACATTGCACAAAAACCCTAATTCAATCATTTTGGGCAATGTTTTATTACAGAAGACTGTATGTAAATCAAAATTGATAATAGCCAAAGATAAATTTGCCAGCTCCAACTGCAAATTTATGTTCTTTAATATCAGGAATTAGGAAACAATATTTCCTTGCTAGGCTAACTAATCCCAGAAAACCATTCTCACAGGCTGAAAACCTGCAGACCAAGTTATCCAACCTAAAACGGCCAAAGCTCAGGTTCACCCCATCTGCCTTCTCCAAAATAAAAAGAAACATTGGTTCCATTATACTTCTCATTATGACCAGAAAAATAAAGTATCAATATGTAAAGCAGCTCACCTGTTGAACTAAAGCCACAGTAGGGGCAAGAAAAACACAGACTTTCTCCGCGGGCTTCCGTATCAAATGACCCATCTCGTGCATAAGCAGCACAGCAATGTGGGTTTTACCACATCCTGTCCCCAAATACACAATTATATTTTCCTCCAAAGCTTTTTTGCACAGCTCCAACTGATACCTTCAAAAAGAGCAAAACATTCATAAGATTTGTAACATTTTCACATGATAAGTAAGGAATCAGAAATATGAGCACAGCCAACATCACACTATAGCCTTCTGATCTTCATACATTAGGAGCAAAACAGAGAAAAAATAAACACTCAGTTGAAAATTTCACAGAAGCAACAAGTTTCCAGCATTGCAAAAACAGCAAAACTTGCTTATGCAGTTCAACTCAGCGGTTACATTTTCCACAGAATCTTCAAACAAAGAAAACTCACCTCCACAGCAAACACCATCAATCAACAACCAAACCCACGTCAATGATAACTCAAAACAAGAGAAACCCACGTACCCATTTGAGAAATGAACATGATTCGATGAAAGAAAGAAGAAAAAATTGGTGGGTAGGGAAAAAGTTACTTACTTTCTAGCATATTCCCTAGGGTCTTTCTTCACGGAGTCGTCGTGAGTGATGTCGACTTGATCGGAGACGCCGGAAGAGGGGTCCGTGGGTGGTCGGCCGGCACCGGCGGCGGAGGACTCGCCGCACGGCATAGCTTGAAAGCTTGGAGGTTTTTGGGGTTTTGTTGGTAGTCACACTCAAAGGGTGCGATCAAAATGGAAGACGATTCGAGGGTAACGAGATAGTGGTGTGTTGCTTGCTGGTGTTGCTGAGATTGAGTGTGAAAGTTGAACTGGAATGGAAGAATTGTAGAGGAGAGAGAAGAGAGGGTGCTTTGTTTGTTCTTCACTTTACAGATGCTTGGAGTCAGCAATGGAGTGAAGAGATTCTTATCTTAGCGAGCACGCTCAGTGACTTCACAAAAGAAAGAAAGAGAGTGAGAGTGACGAATCACAACACTGATTCCTTCACAATGTCACTATTGCGGTTTGTACTTTTAGAGACGTACTCTTTTTTAAAGAAAACCAAATATATTGATTAAATGATAGAAGATATAGACGTCAATTTCCGCCCGCACCTCCACAATACTCGAACGACGAACAAAAGCAACAGAAACATTATTAAACTGAGAAACTAAAATGCGACGATCCGCTAAAATAGAAGAAAAATAAGAAGCATCATCAACAGAATTCTTTCAGCCATTGTAGAGCTGAAAACAACCAGTCTTAAAGCAAGCACTTTGAGAGCTAAGCTCACTAGCCAAAACCATAGCCCAACGCAACCCCTGTGTTATCGGTGACAACACCTGCACCATGCTCGACGTTGCAGCAGCAAGGATTCCCCATCATAGTCACAAGCAACCATGTCAAAGAACGCACCACCAACCTCTTGAACCGACGCATCAACATTGATTTTAATCGTAAGTCATTTTTTTGGAAGGTTTTTTTTCTTCTCAAAATGCAAGTTACTTAACAAAATTTATCAATTAAATATTGATTATTTTTTCCATGTTTATCTTTATATTTAATACTTAATATTAAAAAATAATTCTTTACAAAATTTTGTTTTATTGAGGCTTCAAACTTTTTCTCGTTCTTGTCTTTGGGCTCGAAAGATCTCGAGAGGTCGTCATTCTTGGAAGTGGAAAATGATTTCAAGAGGCGGAGCTCCAAAAAGAACGAGGAGTGTGGTCAAAAAAACTTCTATAAGAGTGGCGGTCGTGGAAGGGGAGAGGGGAGATGAGAAGTTGAGTTTGGGGGAAAACATTGCTTAGATTGTCCAAAATACCCCTAGGTGCACCGATAGACCAAAATATAAATGGTTCACCATAGTCTGACCCATAGATAGAAGGAAAAAATTAATAAAATATAACTCTAACCCCCCTAACATTTCTAAAATATCCCAACCCTAAACCTAAAAAATAAACCACCATCGTGAAAGAGAGAAAACATGCATAGGGTTTGTGTGAATGAAACATCGAGAGAATTTACTGGAACAATTTGTGAGAATAGTGTCTTGATCAAACGTGAAAGCTCAAGATTCTTCAATGTTTAGTGATCCCAAAACGTGTCGAAATTTTGGCGTTGGTTTCATGTCATTTCGAGTTCTGTAGCTCGAGTTATGCGCATTTTAGCGAAAACATGTCTTATTGTCCATTCGTGCCTAAATGTCGAACTCTAGAGCTTCGAAAGCTTCTTTTCGGGTTTTGATAGTGTTATTAGTTGTTTTGTTTCTTAGCGACTAAGCAATGATACTTTGCTTAAGGTTTGGAATGAGTTGAGCTGAGGAAAGAGACTTTGGAGCAATTGGTGAGGTGTCACAACTGAGGAGGACGCCGGGAAACTTGCTGGGATCGGGAGCTTTATTTTGGATTGGACTGGGATGTTGAGCTTGGATGGAGAAATTGGCTAAGGTAAGGGTAACTCAGTTTTAGCACGTATTTGAGTCTTGCATGCTTTTATCGCACTGCATGCGTTTGAGATGAAGGTGTTTAATTTGATTGACAATTGATTGATATATTGGCATGTTTTGCAATGTTGTATGCTTGCTTATTTTGAATGTTTTATAAGGCTTGTGCCAAATGTTTTATGGAGGCTTCGGCCGAGTGAACTTATTGAGACGTGTGTCTCCGTTTTCTAAGAGGCTTCAACCGTTTACTGGTTTCTGTCATTGAATTGAGTTAGTATGCATTTTGATGAGACGTATGCTTGTTGATATAATGAATAACATGTGATTATCCTGATTCGATTATTGGATTTGAGATTGTTGTTTGAGTGACCACTGAGTTGGATGAGATGTTTTGGTTTGCTTAAAGTGGCGATGAGGTGGGTTTGTCCCACGGGATTGTCCCGTCTTTCGAGGCGTTATAAAGTGGCAGTGAGGTGGATTTGTCCCACGCGATTGTCCCGTCTTTTGAGACGCTAAAGTGGCGATGAGGTGGGTTTATCCCACGGGATTGTCCCGTCTGTCGAGGCGTTATAAAGTGGCAATGAGGTGGTTTTGTCCCACGTGATTGTCCCGTCCATTGTGACGCTAAGTGGCGATCAAGAGGTGTGGTCCTATGATTGTCCCGTCTTGTGAGACACTAAGTGGCGATCAGGAGGTGTGATCCTATGATTGTCCCGTCTTGTGAGACGCTAACTGGCGATGAGGAGGTGTGGTCCTATCATTGTCCCGTCTTGTGAGACGCTATAAATGGCGATGAGGAGGTGTGGTCCTATCATTGTCTCGTCCATTGTGACGCTAAGTGGCGATCAAGAGGTGTGTCCTATGATTGTCCTGTCTGTGTGATGATGTGAAAGTGGCAATGAGGAGGTGTGGTCCTATCATTGTCCCGTCTTTTGAGACGTTATTGATTGACTCATATTGTTGGTTTTATTGTCATCTGATATGTTAAATGGTTGATAGCTGAGTTAATCTAGATTGCTGAGGTTGTTGGTATCTGATTTGATGTTATATTGTTGAGGTTGTCGATATTTGATTTGACGTTATATTGATGAGGTTACTGATATCTAATTTGATGTTATATTGTTGAGGTCGTTGATATATGGTTTGATGTGATATTGTTGGGATTGTTGACATCTGATTAGATGATATATATTAAGGTTGTTGTTATTTGATTTGATGTTATATTGTTGAGATTATTGTCATATGATTTGATTATATACTGTGGAGGTTGTGGATATCTGAGCTGTTATATGCTGTTAAGTTGATGTCTGAATAAATGTTACATTGTTAAGTTGTTGATATCTAAGTAGAAATGTTGTTGAGGTTGTTGATAGTTGATTTAAATTTATATTGTTGAATATATGTCGTCATCTATCTTGAAATAAGTTGCTAGTTTATGTGCCATGAAATGCACTTATATCTGAATAGCATGCTTTTCCCTTTTATACGTGGTAATGACATGGAGTTAACCCTTTCTATTTGCTACTTGTTGTTTGGGCGCTTAACGCTATTAGGCGATGGAGAATCTTCGATGGAGCTTGACCTTCGTACGAGTCGGAGAGGAGAACTTGAAGAACTGTGGAAGACTTGAAGAATAGAGTCGGGTGTGGAGTTAGAGCCTTGAGTTAGAGAGCTAACCATTATTGGTTTAAGCTTGCATAACGAGTTTAGAAATTTATATTTGGGGTTTCGAGTACTCGCCTTGTTCAAGGCTTGATGTAAATCCCTTTGTAGTTGGGAGTATGCATGACATGTTTTGGAAATTCATTTGAAAAGAGAAAAAAAATATACGCATGAATATAAATCATTTTGGAAAATATTGCATATTTACTTTAATAGGTTACTAAAGTGACACCCGAAAATCGGGGCGTTACAGAACGCGTGAGAGCGAAGAAAACCACGAGGAAGGAATCCTAAGCACAACAAGGAAAGAGAATATGGTCCTATAGACATGGGAGAATACCACTTCTGATCCAACTTACTGTGGAGGGGAGAAACTTCTGAAAAATAGGCAATGTAGGTACAAATATCTGACTTTGTTGGCTTGCATGTGTCGTTTTCAGCTCATTATTTTGGGGTTACGTATGAAAATTCATTGCATAGTTACTTAATACGGTTGTTGAAATTTTGTCTTAACTGTTTGTTGGCCTACTAATGTAAGCTTAGTTACAGTTCAATTTGACATGGAGGGTATTTTCGAAATAAACCTAGATTTGATTTTTTTTTTTCCATGAAAATAAACCTAGATTTGATTATGTTAAAGATGTGTGTGAAAGAGTAGTGAATTGGGATGTTGTTAATGTTAACTTTATAAATGTGGGCAAGTTGGTAATTATAAGTACTCGCACGGGTTTGTTTACAACATTTTTAACATTAAATTATAATGATTAGTTTAAATTATTACATAAATATTTAAATAGTTTTTATTTTAAAATAAATAATAATAATTGTGTTCAACATTTCAATAATTTAGGTGGTTGAATTACTTTTGACAATACAATTTTTTTCAGTTTTTTATTTTATTATTTAATATATTAATTACAAAGAAATTTGCTATTGCTTCCTTTATTTTACTACAAAGGTAGCAGGAAGATTTTACTGCTTAATGTATTTAAATAAATTTTTATGATAATTAAATTAAAAAATAAATGACTATGACTAATATATTTTTTAAAAAATTATTTTTGTATCTAATTAAATATTTTATTAAATCATTATATTAACTCATATTAACCTTCCTACCTCAAATAAGAGTGTAGTTTTTTTTATTAGAGTGTCTTGTTTCATTTTTTCACTCTTTTTTAGAGAACTAATGTGTTATGTTTAAGGAGTCTTTTGTCACATTCTAGTCTACCTTATACAACAAACATGATAATTAGTTGACTAACTAATTGATCTAAAAACTTTACTTATCAGTTTTTAGTTTAGTTTAATGTATATATAATACAAATAATTTTTTTGTTTTTTTTTTTGTATTTATAATAAAATTTTAATTGAGTTATACATTTTAGTGGGTAGTTGAATAGCTAATGACTTCGACAAATTTATTCATTTTTAATATCAATCTTTTTTGCTTTAAAAAAACATTTACTATTAACTACCTAATTTTTTTTTGGAAGCATAAATAAATAAATTTTTTTAATGTAAAGTTAATTAGTCAATTTTAGTTATTATTTTTACTTAAAAATTTCCCTCATGTAGTAATTAATAATTAAAATTAAAATAATACTAATATTTAATTTAAAATATGAGAAATTGAAAAGTTTAACAATTACTAATTAATAATAAGTGGATGTATATTGAAAGTTGAATAGAAATTTGTGTAACTTTTATTCTTTAATGCATTTAATACTTATAGCTCAAGTGAGATGGATAGATAGATAGATGGGTAATCCATCATATAAATGTGTGTGCTATAGATACCCTGCACTAGGGTTGTTCATGAAATAAAACATAGAGACATGAGAAGGGAATTGAATTTTGTCTTATATTTTTCGCAAACGTTAGGAACTTGTGCCATATAACACATGGTAGTTTGAGTTGGAGTTTCTCAAAATGGTGTGTTTGGCAAAGGGATCAGCTAAAAATGATCAAAGAGAGGTAGGAACATGGTAGTTGCGTTACATTGAGAATCTAGCAAATTAAAGAAAATTTTCCCAACAAGACTTGAATAAATGTTGTCAGTCTCGCACATGTGGATTGCATGCATGAAAATGATTCATGGGAAAAGAGAAAGAGGTTGAAAGCCCATTAATATTGAAGTATGCGAGATTACTTCAAATTATACAAGGTTAATGACAACTTTTATCAGTCATTAGTCAAAACAAATTAATGGGAGAGGGATGACGAAATCAACTTGTATGGTATTTTTGCTCGAGGAAACATCGAAACCTAATAGGACATTTTTCTATGTTTTGTTCGTAATTGTTGGCGATTGATTTGCTGCACACATGCTCATCTTATTGACGAGATCTATAGCACGTGAAAAATAATTTTCAAACAGTTACTAAATTGTACATATCATACCTTTATATTCCGTACTTAGTTATGTCAATTTGGTTTTCTAGGCTTTCTCAACCCCTTCGTATAACATCATCAAATGCCCCACACTTTAGCCTTTTTACATTTGCTATAAATTGAGTAATATGCACTTTGATGAATTTGCATCAACGCCAACTGGACTTTGAGAAGCCACATCAACTTATTCATGTAATCCTAGTTCAATAAAGCCCTATTGTAAGCTTTAAAATGAGTAATTTTCAAAAAAAAAATTAAAAGCTTTAAAATGAGTAATATTAAAAGTTTCAAATAATTGAAATCAAGTTTTCCATAATAAGACCAAACAACGTTTACAATTGTTCACCATTTTCCTCTCTCAAAACACCCACTACTCAAGAAAACGTTGACAAGGTGAGAACTCTATTAATTCTCACACACTCCAATTTTTTGATGCACACACTATGAGACATAATAAAAAAATCTCACCAAGACTTAAAAACAAAATAGAGGTGTAGATGTTAAGGCAGATATAATCTGTTAGTAATTGTGTTTTCTATTATACATTGTATTATTTAGGAATAGAATCAATAGGTTTATTGTAGGTTATTTATATTCCTATTTTAGATTGCACAAATTAGGAAGGACAATTATATGTCATTAAGAATTGTAAATCAGTTGTATTATATATTAGAGTGGAATAACATGAGAAAGGCATCAAGCCAGAAAACCTTCTGACATGGTATCAAGAGCCCATTGACGTGGTGCTCAATCAGTTTCTTGCCCTCTGTTTTTTTTCTTTTATGGTTTCGTCCTAGGTCGCACATCCTATTCGTGCCTGCCCTCGTTGGGCAACTTCTATTTTTGTGTTCGCACTACCTGATCGTGTTGTCTTGCCGTCGTTGCGTGCCTCCTGTTCTACTGTTGCACATCTGGTTCGTGACGTGCTCTCCGCTGCTCTGTTTCTTGTTCGTTGCCCTGTTTTAGGTGCTGTTTTTCTATTTGGTTCTCTGCTCTATTTCTGGATCGTGCATGTCGTGTCGTTCGCTTCCCTGTCTCTTGTTCCCTGCCCTGTTTTGGGTGCTATTGTTCTACCTGGTTCGTTGCTCTATTTCAGCGCCGTCGGTGCTGTTATGAAATTCTGGTTTGTCCCTCTTGTTTGCTTTCTGTTGCTTGCAATGACAACTGAAAACAACAACAACAACACCAACAACATCACTGTTCGTTTCAATGGAAAGAACTATGTTGCTTGGGAGTTTCAACTCAAGTTGTTTGTGAAAGGGAAAGGGTTGTGGGGCTATGTGGATGGGACTACCTTGGCTCCTGAGGCTAGTGCAGCAAAAGAGGCATGGGAGACAAAGGATGCCCAAGTTGCTTCTTGGATCTTAGGTTCAATTGACCCTCAAATGATTAACAATTTGCGTTCCTTCTCAACTGCAAAGGAGATGTGGGATTACCTGAAACGAGTTTACAATCAGAATAATGCTGCAAAGCGTTTTCAATTGGAGCTGAACATCCCCAACTATTGTCAGAGAAGTCTCTCCATTCAAGACTATTATTCGGGATTTCTTAACTTGTGGGATGACCACTCTGCTATTTTGCATGCTGATGTTTCCAAAGATTCTCTTGCTGTTGTGCAAGCGGCCTATGAAGTTGGTAAGAAGGATCAATTTCTCATGAAGCTCCGACCTGAATTTGAAGCTGTGCGTGCTGCTCTACTGAATCGGTCTCCAACCCCTTCTTTGGATACTTGTCTTGGGGAACTGCTTCGAGAGGAGCAGCGTCTCTTAACTAATGGAGAAATGTCACGCGATCGCCACTTTACTACTGAAGCAGTTGCCTATTCTGCTCAACAAAAAGGGACAGGTAGAGATTAGAAACAAGTTTAATGCTACACCTGCAAGCAATTCGGTCATATTGCTCGAAATTACACCACTAAATTTTGCAACTCTTTGATCATCAATATTTTTTCCCTTGTTCTCCTTCTGGTTCTAATAGGTTTGTCCATCTTCCTAGCTTTGATCATGTTCCTCTCTCTATAGTACGTTTTAAACCTGGACAAGTATATGTTAGACGCCCGACTGCTCAGCCACCCCCTGATGCTGATCCACCACTTTCCGATGCTGATCCACCTCCCGATGTTGATGCATCACCTCCTGATGATGAACCTCCTGATGATGATCCATCTACACCGGTTGTCATACATAGATCCTCTCGTATGCATCGTGCACCCGATAGGTATGGATGGGGGCCTACTTCTCTTACTGCTACTTTATCTTGCACATCTATTCCTACATGTTATTCACAGGCTACTAAGGACATGCGTTGGGTGAAAGCAATGAAAGAGGAGCTGCAGGCACTTCAGGAGAATTTCACTTGGGACATTGTTCCTTGTCCGCCGGGTGCTAAACCCATTGGTTGCAAATGGGTATACTCTGTGAAGCTAAACTCTGATGGTTCCTTCAACCGTTACAAAGCCCGGTTGGTGGCTTTGGGAAATAAACAAGAGTATGGGGTCGACTATGATGAGACATTTGCACCTGTGGCCAAGATGACTATTGTTCGCATTATCCTTTCTATTGCTGCGTCCAAAGCATGGTCACTCCATCAAATGGATGTGAAAAATGCTTTTGCTCATGGTGACTTGGTCGAGGACATCTATATGACACCTCCTCAAGGCTTGTTTTCTTCCTCCACATGTGTGTGCAAACTCAAGCGCTCTCTCTATGGTCTCAAACAAGCTCCCCGAGCATGGTTTGAGAAATTTCGGTCTACTTTTCTTGGTTTCTCCTTCAGACAGAGTCATTATGACTCATCTTTATTCATTCATGAAACGACCGCTGACATTGTTCTCCTCATTTATGTTGATGACATAGTTATTACAGGCTCTGATCAGGCATCTATTTATCAGCTTAAACAGCAACTTCAAGCCTCTTTTCATATGAAAGATCTTGGCTGTCTTCACTACTTCTTGGGTCTTGAGGTTCATTCAAATCCCCAAGGCATCTTTCTTCATCAGCATATGTATACTGAGGATTTAATTTCTATGGCTGGACTTCAGTCTGCAATTCCTGTGGATACTCCTTTGGAAGTTAATGTCAAATATCATCGTGATGATGGTGATCTTCTGCCTGATCCTCTGGTATATCGCCAGTTAGTGGGGAGTCTTAATTACTTGACCATTACACGTCCTGACATTTCCTTTGCAGTACAACAAGTTAGTCAGTCCACGCATGCTCCTCGTCATCTTCCTATGGCTGTCGTCCGTCGCATAATTTGTTACTTGCGGGGAACCTCCTGTCGGGGTTTGTTCTTTCCTGCTCATACATCGCTCCAACTGCTTGCATATAGTGATGCAGATTGGGCTGGTAGTCCTGACTCTCGGCGATCTGTCTCCGGTTGGTGCATGTTTCTTGGTCCTGCCCTGATTTCTTGGAAGAGTAAAAAGTAAGTACGAGTTTCCAAGTCATCCACAGAGTCTGAATATCGTGCTATGTCTGCTGCTTGTTCCGAGATCATTTGGCTTCGTGGCTTGTTGGCTGAACTTGGCTTCCCTCAGCATGATGCAACCTCTCTTTATGCTGATAACACTAATGCTATTCAAATTGCTGCCAATCCAGTTTTTCATGAGCGTACTAAACATATTGAGGTGGACTGTCATTCTATTTGTGAGGCTTTTGATGATCGGGTTATCTCTCTTCCTCATGTCACCTCCCAACTCCAGCTTGCTGATATCTTCACGAAAGTTGTTCCTCGACCTCGTCATCAGTTTCTGCTTAGCAAATTGATACTTCTTGACAAACCACATCAATTTGAGGGGGGATGTTAAGGCAAATATAATCTGTTAGTAATTGTGTTTCCTATTATACATTGTATTATTTAGGAATAAAATCAATAGGTTTATTGTAGGTTATTTATATTCCTATTTTAGATTGCACAAATTAGGAAGGACAATTATATGTCATTAAGAATTGTAAATCAGCTGTATTATATATTAGAGTGGAATAACGAGAAAGGCATCAAGCCAGAAAACCTAACCTTCTGACAGTAGAGAGACAATTCCACTCAATCACAAATCTTATTCTTTTGATACAAGCCAATGTCCCATCAATACATTCTTTAACATAAAAAAATAAAAAATAAACTGGCCATGAATACAAACTCCATTGCGACTCCCTTATGGCGGTACAGGTATAGGAGGTTATATTGTTAGAATACACTAGTATATTTGCTCACAAACTCCATGAATTTGTAGTAATGAATACATGGTGCAGACAATTTCTTGTGCGGTGCCTACAAAATCAAACAGTGTGCATCCATCTTTTACAGTTTGTAGACTTCCTTTCTTTTTTACATGACGATTTAATTACTGACGGTCAAGGAAATGGTTACCTTATCATAGGAACCAAACTCGAATGAGGAGAGGCATGAGAGCACAAAGAAACAGAAAACAGAAACTGAGGTATCTGAAAAAAGTTCACTCAGATTGTCATTTCTCCAATGGTACAGCAGATTCAAGTTTTAAACGGTTTAACCGGACAGTTCCAAGAATGTACTCCGGCAGCTCCTTCTCGTCTTTTGCCTGCAAATATAGCATTAGTATATATCTGGAACACTTGAGATGAATATGTTGATGAGTTTTCCAACTTTTAGAAGTGAATGTATTAGCAGTTGATATGTAAAAAAAAATCCAGCCCACACTCCATTAGAATGCAATAGATGTCAACATGACCAAAGCAAGAAATAGAATGCAGCCAAGAAACCCAGAAGAAGAATTTTTTGGTACGTGTATTTATTCTCAGCTTAGATAACTTGCGAAACTGGAAGGATGGCCAAGGAAGGTAACTAATTCCAAAGTTGTGGTTGTTTTGGTTAAAGATGGTTGATTGTCTTCAATTGCTTATTCTGTTACAACTTAATGTTAATATAATCAGTTCATCACCTTTCCTTCTAGAAAAATTCAGGTTTTGTAATCTTCTTTCTAGTTTTTCCTAACATAGTTAATGGTATATGTCTTCTGAAAAAGGGCTACGCTCATGCCTACAAGCATGTGATAATGTGCGCGCGCGCACAGCCGTGACAACGAATATACTTCACAAAGAAAGTAGAGAGAAAATAATTGGGAGGATAAGAAATTCAACCTCTTTGCATATTGGAAATGGGAATTCCCTTTGAACAAACACATGGATTGCACCCAATAGAAACCATAAAGGTATAAACACAATCCTAATCATAATAAGCGCAAAAAATAGACAGACACCCTGGAACATAAGAGCACCCCCTCTCCCCCAACCAAATATACCCGGGAATTGCATAAATTGCACAGTTCCAAACAATAATAACTTCCTCATTCTAGCCAAATATCAAGTTTACACCAAAGGAGCCAGGGAAGATAAAATCATAAGAGAATAGTATATCAGAAATTATTATAGTGAGAAAGGCACAAACCTCTACCAAAATTGCAAGGTCAACAACTAGGTTTGTGACATATCCCAGAACAAGGTTAATGACACTCCTAGCTACAGAGGATGATCCAATGTCCACATCAATCTGCATATTGCAGAAAATTACCATGAAAGTGTTATTTACCAGATAATATAAAAATAGCAGCAAAGTAACACATGTACTAAATCTCAATTCTGCTACCAATTAGCATATCATTGCACATAATTTCAACAATGTTGAATTAGGAATCTTCAATGACTAGCAAAATTTACATTAAAAATTTAGTGTGTTGATAAAGAGGAAAATTAGAAAGAAGCACATGACTGAATCCTTAAGTCTACATTACACAGTGGAGTTGATATTATACATTTTAAGAGTCAAGTATTAAATTAAGTTCTAAAATGGGACCTAATAATTTAACTATGAAATCACATAAGTACTTTATGATCATGAACCAAGAATAGCATAGAAAAAGTGCAATATTCTGAAACCTGGTATAGTCTACATATAAATAAGGCAGAAACTTTACTTCAAAAGTTATTCCATTAACTTCGAGAAGTAACATAAATAAGTATTTACTTCTTAATTTGACATATGAATAACACAACAAAATCATGATCCAAGGTAGCATTACCTCCAAAAAATTATCCTGTTTGAAGTATTTACAAGTCACAGCTTTCCCTAAGAGGCAAGCTTTGGTTCCAACGGCTCTCTTGACCAGCCAATATCCCTGTATCCATTGAAAACTGTTATGATCTAATTATTCTAAAAGCTAAGATGTTAGGTAAAGACATATGAGTGATTTTATATTATATTTTTAATATGCCTCCTATAGTAGTCATTTGGTTAGGAAGTGTGGCCAATACACAGACCCACAAACCTAAAATTAAACTTTTTAATAGATTTGAGAGTGTCAAGGACTGCGTTCCAAATCATTTAGTCATAGAGGCTCTGATATCATGTTATGAAAAGACCATTGTTTTTAAAAACCAGACCGGCTATTGAACAAGTGAGAATTAAAATTATATTATTAATATTCTATAATATATTATGTAATGAATTAACATTAAATATTAAGAAATTAAGATCAGTCAAATTTTTAATTAATATAATATTATCATATTATATGCTCTGTAAGATAAAAATAATAATAATAAAAGGATAAATAAAAGAAATTCATGTATTTAGGCCATTACAACTTGTTATGGTCTTTTTACTTGATTGATTTTTTTTTAAATAAAAAGTGAAAAAGATTGGGAACAAAATGAAAAAAAGAACTAGATGAAACCGGTTTTTCGACCGGCTATGAGATCTACCGGTTTTTTAGGTTAAATAAATTGGACATTTGACCGGTTCCTGATTCAATCAATCGAAGCAGCCGGTTGGATTATTTCGACTAAGATAAAAACACATGGTGACTTTTATTATTGGCTGCTTAATGCTATCATGTCCAGCATCAAAGAGAGCATATATATATACCACTTCATATAAAGTCACACACCTCAACTATACTCGGAATAAGTTTGAACCTAGAGTCCCGAAACACATCACTTCCATCAACAAACTTAGCCAATAGAGAATCTTTATGCACCGGTCTGTCCGCTGCATAATATAGAACCAGACTGTAGTTTGGTTTAGCAGGAACCTGAAATTGATGACAATCACAAAAAAGAAGATCACTGAGAAACTGGTTATTGTAAGCATAAAACGTAGTTTTTGGAGAAGAAATAGGGATAAAAAACAGGAGACGCTCACACGCAGATATGCATGTGCATGTACAGTGTGTGTGCGCACATGCACATACTCACACACGCGCACGCGCACACACACGCATGCGCACACACTCAGGGACACACTAAACCAAGATATCTCTTAAGCCATTGAAATTTGACATCTTGGAGTTCAGGGATAGACTAATTACTAGAAAAAGATGAACATGTCACATAAGGTTCACGATTTCAGTCAAATAACTTCTCAGCTACATATAGGATCAAATTTATGCTTTCTAAGTTGAACAGGAATGCCAGTGAAACCTTTCAACGTGTTCCTCAGGCAAAGTTGGGAGCCCTAGGTCCTGTCACAGTACTTGTAGTAAAACTACTGAGTTCTTCATTCAATGTCAGAGGCTTACCACAATAATATGCATGCAGTGGATTCTTTTAAACTAGGTACAATTAGGAAGAGTATGTGATATACTGAAGAATCACTTCATTCACTTGGTCAAAAAATGTTATGTTGCAAGGAAAAGACTAAACAAAATTTTAGCTTTCTTGATTGCTTTAGGAAGATTTCTTATCTTTCCTCTTGTACTTCTTTACTTTCTTTTTATGAATTTTTAATTTAAAAATATTTAACATGACCGCTGACATCAAAGCTCAAGGACATAAAATGGTGCCGTAAAGGATAGTATATCAAAATAAGCTACACGTATTACCTTAAACTCAACGGTCAACACTAAGATAGAATAATTATAATATAAAGGAGAGAAGTATACAAGTTCTCCAACCACTGCTTTCATACCATTTCAAAGAACCACTTGATGATTAGGGACCTGATAATGGTTTTTTTAACTCAACACATTTCATAAACTCCACTTTGCACTAATGTGTGTGTCTGTGTTATAAAAAGTAATAACAAAAATAATAACATCCATACCTGGAGATTTATGACGAGGATAAATGGAAGCTTTTTGCCTGCTTCTGACTGAAATTCAGAAGGAAAGGATTAGAAAGTTCACATTAAAAGAAAATCTCAGAATCTCCAGATTGAGGATGCCAGAATATCAAGATAGAATACTTGAATGATTTCAACCACATAAGCTTTAGCACATCTCATGAACCAACTATTCTAAAAATTTAGGCTACTGGGTAACTATGCATGAATGATTTTAATATTATATATCTTGTGTGCGTCAACAAAAGCCGCTTTGGATTTGAAGCGTGGACATTGTACACAACGAACTACTTTGTGCTTAGACTCAACTTTTCATTAGAAGAATAGGGAAAGGCAAGGATCAAACACTACCACTTCATCATAGAGACTCTATTACTCTAACACCATGCTATGAACCAACTATCCCAAAACCTTAAATACTAAGATCATGACCGGTATTAAAAGGCTAACAGTCAACAGAGAAACATCATTTAGAAATTTGCAGAAAAGGAAGGGCTTTGTGATAAAAAGATAATCAAGAATCGCCACAAATAGAAGTAGGGATGAAAATAGATAGGGTACTTGCCTATCCATGCCCAAACTTGTATGAAAGAAATAAGATAGTACTCAGACCCCATCCTGCCTGAGTGACAACTTTAATACCAATAGCCAAGGGATACCTATTACCTATGTAACCTATCCTAACAATTAGCTATGTTTTAGTTAAACAAAATGTTTTTTACTCAGTGTATCCTTTTCTTTTTTTTAAAATGGTAAAACAAAACTACTTACTAGTTACTACTAAAACTAACTTTTAAATATTAACGCAAAAGAGAATATTGATTAAAATTAAAAGTGTAACATCTAACTCAATTGAAAGTATATAAATAAAGTTTCCAAATCCTAATTTTGAAACATAATATGCATATCGTATGAGTATGGGGTAGATTAGGTACTATAATACCCAAACCTACACCGTTGTTGGGATTTTTGTGGGTCCCTATTGGGTCCAAATCTAATTATCATCCCTATAAGATTCCAAAGAAGACAACCATACAGTAGATACATGATATGCTGCACAATTGGAAAAAACTGCAAAAGTATAGTAAACTGGTTTTAGAAATTAGAAACTCCAAGTCAACAAGTTATAAATAAGACAATGACAAAATGAACAATGAGATACAAAAGCTCCATGGAATAAGGATTTAAACGAACCTTTATATTGGAGACACTAATCTGATACTTAATTTCCAACAAATCCAATTTGTGCAGTATTAGGATTTAGGAACACAAACTTAAAAGCTCGATTTAACATAAGGTTAAGGTTTATAAAAACATATCTGAAACTAACATGTGCAAAGCAAACTGAGCATATCTACCCCAAGTCTACTTGACAATAATTTATAGAAATACGAAAGATATAGAATCTTAGAAATTTAATAGTACCTGAACCATACATCTCGGGTGCAGGGCAATTCTATCTACAGATTTATCGACTGTGAACCAATCAACTGCTATGAGCTTGAGAAGAGGATCTCCTCCAACAACCTGCATGACAGATTCCATGTCTATGACATTCAGCCAGAACACATCAAAACTAAGCAAAAGTAGATAAAGTTCTTTGTTGATAAAATCTTGGACCCATGACATAAGCATAGTCATTGATCTTCTGTGAAATCTTGGATAGGCTCAAATAAGGTGATACCATCTTAGAATTCGTTAGAGGTTCTGCATTAATTAGAGATATGGCCAAATTAGTCCTTATAAAAGGTAGCGGACAATCCTCTACTCTGAGCTAGCTTTTAGGGTAGAGTTAGACCTAACACAAATTCTAAGAGCCTTAACGATATCTCTGGTATTATTGGGGAATAAGATCTCATAGTGGAAAGAAATCCCCCCTACAACAAGTGTTTCATCATGTACCACATTCTCATTGGTGCTCCCCCTTCGCGCAACCTTCTGCTTTACAATTGTTCCCACCATGCAAATGCATTGCCTACACGCAACCATATCATTACTTGCTTTTTACTCTTAAACTTCCATGTTCTCAAATAATTGTTCTATATTTGAACCTAATCTCGGAATTCCTCAATATCCAAGCTTCCATTGAAATAAGGAATTTCGATTTGAGTTGAAAATCAGATATGTACAGTGTATTGACAGGTAGCATTAGTAAGTTAATTAGTCAGTTAACATAATAGTAGTTAGTAAGTTTGTGGGTAGTAAAGTATGTTGTCTATAAATAGGAAGAGAGGTTTAGACAGCGTCTAGACATTTGAGAAAGAGTAGGGTCTTAGGCATTGAGAGGCTTGGCAGATCCTCGAAGTTCTGCTACTTGTATTAGTAATCCAGGGAGGATGTGCCTATCTTTCAGCCTTAAAAATACTACTTTCTATGCAAATCTCCAAAATTGTTATCACGATTACGCCTATAGTCTGCCATAAGATTCTTCCTCGAAATGCTAATCATTCTCATCTGACCCCTCCTCGTGAACATGTTGTCTACACCTATTATTAGAAAAAAGCATGTGGAAAGGTGGTCCACCGGCTTTATAATCCCTAGTATGCCTCTTACCGTCAAGCGTATTTCTGTTGGTGTTTATGCTAATGGCATCAAGATGTTGCATGACTTCCTCCTATCATTGCTCTGCATCCTCAAACATGTCATGTACATCTTGTTCCCTAGTTCTCAATGATTCCGCATGATCCTTAGATCATCGACACCATAGTAGCCAATCGCGGATCGCAGCCTGTCGTGGATGACCCCCAAAAAATGAAATCCCATACAAGGGAAGGCCGCTATTGGCCGCGAATAGCAGGATTTCGCGGCCCCAATCCCATCGCGGCAGGGGTCCGCTACGCTACGCGACGGTGCTATCGCGCGCTATCGATAACTATGATCGACACACAGTTCTATGACCATCATTCGTCATGAGAATCGCTGCATGCACAAGCACCACTGCCATCGGACTGGAGACGATCAGCACTGATGCCAATAAAAACAGAGCACAACGCAAAAGGAAGTATGTATGAACAGGGGAGAATATTCTCTTCAGAAAAAAATTAATCTCCAAATCTAAATAAGGTATTTATAAGCCGGCACTTCAACCTTAATTAGGGTTCCTACTTTAAACTAACAAAATAAAACAAATAATGATGATTCCTAATTTCCTAATTTAGAGGTAGCTAAGAGTTAACAAATAACAATGACTCCTAATTTCCTAATTTTGAAACTAACTAAAAATAAAACAGATAGTAACGATTCCTAATTTCATAATTTAATGTAAACTAAAAAAATATGATGATAAAATCAATCTTGGCAGATTTACTCGAATGGCTACTCAACCATCGGTATCAGTCAACTCACCTTAGAATTATCTTTAAGATAGTTCTTTCCCCTGATCATAAATCCTTTTCCACTAGGAGAAGTCCAACAGTTTGTGTCATTGTCATCCTTTCCTTTGCGCAAAGAGCCATGAATGTCACTTTGATCGATTGTGATAGGGGCTACAGTAGGATCCAGTTCTTCGCCTAGATCAGGAGCTGCACACAGTTAACAAATATATTAGACAGGAATTTTGAATGAAATCAAGAAGCTGCATATAACTCTATCCAGTTGCTTACGAATGATAGAATGCTTAATTCATTTCTGCCTTTCTAATATTAGTTTATCTTGTAAATAGGTAGATATCTAGTATTAATTTTTATTAGGTATATTTATTGCACTGATTATATATAATACATTATGTAGTTGGAACACACTGACTCAATCTAATGTCTCTCAGTTCCTTCTCGTTCAACAATTACTGTGTTGCTTCTTGTTCCCCCAAAATTAAGGGAACTTTTGTCTCTATGTAGGTGTAGTATCTGAATGAAAATAGATACATGATCATCCTTATGTATGAGAACTAACATGAGTAATTAGTAAAGTGGTTATGTTTTCTCTGCCTCACCTCTCCTCAATTCTCATGGCCTCTCTCCATTAAAAACTGCTGTTTTAGTATATGGTATTAGAGAGAGAGATACCATCCACCGTGAGGAGAGATACTTTGTATAACGTTTTCTCTGCTTTTACTTTGTTTCAAAGTCAGAATCAGTCCTGTTCATAATTGTTTAAAGTTCTTGGTGGCCGCTTTTTTTTCAACCTGCTAAAGGTGTTTTAGAGTGTATTCTAGGTCTTTCACCAGTGATCAAAGTTCATGCTGGATAAGCAAAAGCACATTGGATATTTTAAATAAACGGAACTATGTCGAAAAAGTTATAATAGCTTTCGTTCCTTTTTCGCTAGCAAATAACAACAAACAAAGGAAAACCTGACCTGCAGTTCGCTTCAAAGCTAAGGTTGTGATTGCCCATGATATATTCTTCAGTTTGACTCTTAGCTCCTGATAAATGGGGTAAAGTATTAAACTATAGAACTTAACAGAAGTAAAAAAGAACATCTTTTCTTCTTCTCAAATCAGTTGCACATAAGTAATCTTCATCTCTATTGAAGACTATTTTTATGGTTAATAAGTAGATGGATGAAACCTTAGGATCATGTTTCTCATCATCATCGCTTTCTTCATCTGATGTTGACGATTCAGCACTAATAGCATCATAAAACTCATCTAGCACTTCATCCTCATATTCAGAACTGGAAATGGAACCATCAGAGATTTTGGAATGAACAACCGTGGTGGCATTTTCGCGGTTGAGTGCTGGATTAGCTGAGATGTATTCCTTCAGACCTGAACCATTATTTAACAGCACGTATTAAATGCCTCAGAAATATTATTCATACACAGTTTGTTCAACCTAAGAACACAGGGAACACCATAGTGTATAGCAAGCATGTTGAGAAATTAAACACATGCCTCTGGACAATGCTTAGAGTAGATTAGCTTAGTTTGAATGAGTCAAATAAAATTCTTCCACCAGCTGTCATCAGTTTCTTTTTTGTTTTTAGTTATAAGTAACAGTCCTTTGAATTAAGCTAGAATTAAGGAGCATTATCTCTTATCAGTTTTTTTTCAGATGTATTTAAATTCAAGTTGATGATTCAATAAAATACATTACGCTTTGCAGCCCCAGAACAGAAAAGCTATATACTTATCGTTCCTTCCTCTTCACCTGCTACTTTTCAATATATCACAAAAACCAACGAAGCAACTTTCTTTTAATTGTATTATAAATGTCATAATCAGGTTGTCAAAATACCATGTTTTCTTTCTGTCAGTGAAAGATTTAGTTTATGAACATGTGACGATAAATAAATAAATAAATGTAGCTCAAACTTCAATCCAGTGTGAACAGTTTTGAAAGGGCAGTATAGCTTGGATGTTGAAATGAAATGAAATAAAATAGTCCCTTAAATTCTTTCCTCCCTGGTTTGTTCAAAATATGTAAGGTTACTAATAAAGTGGTAACAGATCTCCAGTAATAAGATCTATTCCCAAACCAGAGGTGAATCTCCTGGTATATTTACTTTTTCTCTGAATCACATCCTACACTACCATAAAGAAAGTTTTTCCTACATTCCCCTCACCGCTTCCCTTTTCCTGATTCTCCCAAACACCCCCCCTAATCAATCAAAATATAAAAGTAAAAAGAAAAGAAAAAGAAAATGGAATGATATTATGTTAGAATAACATCAAAACTCCTTCAATGACTACAGCCAAGTAGTTTGGACTTCAGCCATATACTTTTGATAATCCGAACTGCCAGTGACTATAGACAATTCAGAGAGATATATAAGATGAAAAAAAATGTTAAAATACTTTACCTGCCACTTGGCACAATAACGCGTAAGGAATGTTCCTCTCAAATTGTGAGCACCGGTTGTTCTTCCATCTCATCCAGGATGCAGATTGTATCTCTAAAGTGTGGGTCACAAGACACTTTGGACTATTTGATGCCATAGGTGTGTTCAAGTTTCTAATTTCCCATGTAGATGCTGCAGCCAAAATACAATGATATGAGGATAAAATTAGTCAATGGGTGTTTTCTTTCTTCTAATCAGTTTCCAGAGAGCTCTGAAACTAAAGGAAGATTAAAAGAGTTTCTACCAAAAGAAAACAACTTGTCAAATTAAGCGATTGAATTCCAGCAAACAACCCACAAATTTTCGAGGCAGTACAGAATGTCAATTAATCGGTCTATTTTACTTAACAAGGGTACTATTACGGAATAACAAAATAAATTAAGGGGATTGTACAAATTCAAGAGTATTTATTAAAAACAAATGAAACAAAATTATAGTCTTCAACATGAATGATTTTCAAGCACTGGAACTTTCTTCCAGTGCATCTTGAGGTTGCCCAAAATTTGAATAAAATTGAAATATACATAAAGGAACCTTCAAAAAAAATATACATAAAGGAAAAGTAGATAATTCTGATTAGGATGTTGAAATGAAAGGAGAGAGATGGAAAAGAGATAGTAGAGCCTTCAAAATTCAAGTAACATTTTTGTGGGCGAGTGATGATATTTTAAATGTGATGATGCAAGATGATATATGTATGGAAATTGTTATACCACACACTAAGTCACTTACGTATAGGCAATAACCTATTTATATCAATATTCTACTTTTAGTACTAGTCTACTACAACTAGAACAAACCCAGCCTAATAATTTGTAAATCGTAAGCCATAACATGAAAAGATTCCTAAATCAACATGAATCCCAGATGTTCTACTAACAAAATGCCAGGACCCAAAAAGGGCAGCCCAGCGTATAACTAACAAATGGGAATATACATTAAAACTAACTAATCTTTGTTGGTTTTGAAAAGGTTGAAGCTTTATATTCATATAACTGACTGCAATTTCTGAAAGCACAAATACCAAACACCCCTATTCTAGCGAATTCCTGGGATTGAATGTAAAAATTGCTATCTTACTATTAATCTTTGCACGTCGATATCCAGATCTTTGAGGCTTTTTCTTATGTTTAGCTGGAAACTGCAAGATAGCTGCATAAATTAAATACATAAGAATGTTTCAGCGTGTACGGTCCAAATAAATTGAAACACAGCATGATGTATAAAATGGAAAACAAATCCAATAACCACTGCTCCATATCAATCAACAACAACCACCATTGTAATACCCAACTTCTGTATTAAATAATTGATAATAAGATTGCACAACATTAAGTAACATGGATGTCAATGCCATGCATACATAAAAATAGGAAATTTCACTTATGGAGCATTTTTGCATAATAAAAGAAATTTCACTTATGGAGCATTGTTGCAGTTTGATAAGTATTATGTAAAAGTTTCAGTCTCTTGAAATTTGAACAGGCATATGAAGGACATGATATTCCCATACAAGAAATGAAAGTAAATGAACTACTAAGCCATGACAAAAGTTCCAAGAACATAATAACAGAAACACCATATTCTTACTGTATGTTCCATCTTGTCCACGAAACCATTGCCTAGAGAAGACAAAATCCTGCTTTGAATGCCACCTGCATGAAGTTTAAAAGGTAATTCATAAATGAACATTCTTTAAGCAAAAAGAAATTCATAAGGTAATAGGAGAGAAGACAGAGATGTGATGAAATTATAGCAATTTGCCAACTATGCCATTACAACTGTAGCATGGACCAAACCCACTGCCTCCCCTAAAAAAACACAACAAAAGCCTTATCCCACTAAGTGAGGACGGTTATATGGATCACACTACGTCATTGAGCTCGATTAAAAACCAGATTTTCCTTTTGGAAATAATAGGGAAAATCTCCTCAAATTACAGCACTGCAAATCCTCGAAAGTCAACACCGCCTTGCCATAAGGCCCCAATTTCCTCACAAATACATCGATAATTTCATATTATTTATAACATACTATATATTCCTACTAATCTTATTTTGTCCGATTCCTAATAATCTTAATTAACTCTGCCGATGTTTGCATTGCCGGTCCCAAGCCAGGTAAAGGAGGAGGGTTGCGTGTTAGGGGTTCGCCAGCCAACGTAAAACTAGCAGATATCATTAATATGGATCCTAACAATCTTAATTTAATTATAGAAGGATTCTTTCCTAATTACTACATTTAGTTGATAGAAAGAGAGAAACATATAAACTGAACTAACAGAATGAGAGAATGAAACTTTTAATCTTATCATTGAATAACCAGAAGTACAATCAGTTCTTATATACACTGAGTAATAGAGTATAGTAGTGATAGCTTGTATAAGTTTTGCTTCTAAGTATAAATACTTGTATTACTCACAGTTGTAACCACCAAGATATAACACAATCACAATTCAGTTAGAGTACTAACTAACCCTATGATACACTAACTGTTTACATACATAAACATGCCCCTTCAAACTCAGGGCTGCTTGAACATGGAAAACTTGTCAACAACCCTTAGTTTGGTTCTTAACTCAGTGAACCTTTTTCTCTCTGTTACTTGTTCACCGTTTTCTGAAAGCAAGAATGGAGAAGAAAAATAGCCCAAGAATGGAGAAGGCACAATATCAGATGCTTGTCGGGAAGCTCATTATTTATCTCACACCAGGCTAGACATAGGATTTCACACAATGTGGTTAGCCAATTCATGCACAATCCTAGAGAGAGGCATTGACAGGAAGTAGCCAAGATCCTTCTTAATCTGAAAGATAGCCCATAGAGAGGAGTGTTGTTCAAAAGAGAAGGAAAATTGCCTCTAGTGGTCTATATTGAATTATTGATGTAGATTATGCACGGCCAGTGACTGATATCTACCACTAGATTATGCATTGTTTTTTTTTTTTGGAAATTTGGTCTCGTGGAGTAGTAAAAAAACAAAACACATTTGCAAGGTCAAGTGCAGAGGCCGAGTTAGGAGTTTTGCAAGCTGGGAATCATTGATGATCATTCCCCAGCTTGAAGTGGTGCTGTGAGTGTGTAACATAACTATTGTAATTATTACACTGTGTAATAAACATAATTACTAGGCTTTGATTTGGTTTCAGTAATTACCTGTAATTAAGTAGTTTCCTTAATTAAGACGTGCTAGTCCTCGATAAATTGTACAGCCTTATAAGGTTTCTAAATAAAAAATTAGATTCCTTTCAAATTATATTACTTTCAACTAACTCCCATTTTCAGTCATATTCCTAATTACTATACTTAACTATCCCTACTTCTAACAACTCTGGAATAATCCTATTCCAAATTATTCTCACCTAATTACTATATTTAATAATATCTTTAATTATTCTATCCAAATTAATATGTGAAACAATGTCTTTAACCATCCTTATTTCTTCTTTTACATACTTTCCTGATAAACGTCTAGTTAGCACTTAGCAGACACCTAAAATCAACCATCAAGTTAACACTTCTAGAGTTCTAGTATGAAGAGCTTAACAGAATGGAAGTAAAAGTCAATAGAAAAGTCAAATTAACCGGTTCATATAAATTTCTATCAATGAAAAAAACCACAATTTACATGCTCAAATAAGAAATCACAGAAAGTTAAACAAGATTATTAATAATGAATTATACAGAACAGAGCATATTTTCACAGCAATCCAGTTGGAGTGATGTTGTAATTATTTGAAATCTGAACAGGCTAACATCAATTGATTACCGAGATAGATACTTAGGATCATATGTCCCATAAACAACATCATAGTGTCCGTCATAAGAATCTACCAGCTCTAAGTCACACATCAACATATCCCACCTGCAAAATATAATTACAGAAGAGATTAAGATTTAAGAGCCTGTTTAATTTGAGAAACCATTTTCTCCTTTCATTTCATATACAAAAAAATGATTACAAAAATACCACCTTGTTTTCACTTGTATTCCTATTTTCAAAGATTTCCAAAAGGAAATGTTGAAAACAAATATAGGAGAACACGGAAAAAGTAAAAACATAGTCGTATTTTTCTATTTATTAGCAAAGGCATAAAATAGAAACAGGAAACATTTTATCAAACCAAAAAAATTAATTTTTTCAAAAAGATTATCAAGAATATAAAGCACTTTTTTTGCCACTTACTCATATCTTCTCTGTCGTTCAGTATTCAAAACCACTTCAAAAACAGTATCTGCAGTTGCATCAATAACACCAACAGACTTTGCAAGGATACCCTTACCATACTGCAAACAAAGATCAGTACTATCATAATGAAAGATAACATTTATCTCTGCTTTTTGTAAATGCGACAAACATATTAAAGCTTTATTGACAGCAGTTTCCTATTAACATTATGGAAAAATAAAAGCCACTTCATTCTCCATGAACACCAATACACACGAGGGCGCACTTTCATCAATAGCCAAAAGAACAAAAAAACTATATGAAAACACTTCAATAGCTATAACTAGATGAGGAGTGCTATCAACACACTCTTTTGAATACTCTCTCCAACACTCTTCATGTGATTGGTTTATTTATAAAAAAATCAACACATTTCTCTCACTTATTAAAAAAATTGCTGACTTTTTAAAAAATAAACCAAAAGTGTGTTTGAGAGAGTGTTTAAAAGAGTGTTGCTAACATTTCTCATAACTAGATAATACTATTTGAAAAACTTTTCATAGTGGGAAAGAAAGAAAACACTTTTATTGATAACCATTACAAAAGCATCAGAAATTGAGGGAGCTCCAGAATAGCAAGATAAAAAGAAAAAATCTAGTTTAACCAGCAACAATTTCAATTGTTCTAAGGAATAGTGGAGTTTCTACGGACCAATCAAACACATAATCTCAAGGTGAAAATGAATATTTCAGAGAGAACAGCCGCACATATGGCTTAACTCCTGAATTAGAAACTCATTCCTTTAAGCAATATCAAAGTCTTACCATGTTTTTGGTCATTTAGATCTTCTTGGTTCACTATAAATACAAATATTTTTCCTACTAATTAGCAATCTATGTCATGACTATGAAAAACACTTGTGTATACACACATAGACCCATGCACCAGAAGAAATCCGTTTTAAGAAACTTCTGCTATTCAGAACTTATAAGAAAAACATTGACATGGAGAAACAAGTATTGGGTAATTAATTACATCAACAAGAAAACTACACTCTTACAACTCCTATTACAATAACAGAGATGAATGGAAAGCTAACTAGTTTTCAAGAAATATGTTGGTAATCAGTATCACCCGTTAGTCTCCCCCAAAGAAATACATAATTGTTTTCATACCTTGTGACTTGAAACATCCTCGAAAATTCTAATACCTGACAAACAAAAGCAACTAGAAGGTTAAAAATAGATCCAACTGTAATTTTTTTCTTTCATAACTAATATAAACAAGAAGGTAGAACCATGAGAAAAAAATCATTGTTTGTGTCAAAGGAGTCTAACAACTAAATCATGCAAAGGAAGGAAAAATACAGCAGTACTCAAGTTGCCTCGTCCCACATATAGTAATGATTTTCTTCCTCCGTAAAGTCTTTTTCATTTTTCTTTTTCTTATTATTTTTCCTGATAAATGAACATTTTATACAAGGGGCAAGGCAAAAAGAAACAAGAGATTACAAGAGGAGACAATAATAACCTCCAAATTTCCCTTTGAATCTTGATACACTCAGAAATGATCACCGCACAGTCCCATTATTAATTCAGAGGACCCTGGGCTTCACATTAACCTCTATTTGAACCCAGAAGTTGATGTTATTATCTTCAATTAAAGGAGGGTTTTTATTTAAATCCTCAACTTAGGCTAAATAAAGAAGGGCCTTTAAGTTTCTGGATTCCTTTAAATTAAATAATTTTATCAATATTAAGAAATTACTAAGAAGGAAAAGGGTATTAGAGCAGAAAAGCACTACACTGTAATAGGCTGCAAAATAGTGTATGTTTGTGACAGAAGAAAATACCAGACACAGTAAGAACACATTTCCATTGATAGGCTTCAACTGCATCTCCACTATCCCCTTGAAACCCATCTGCCCTGCTAGCCAACTTTGACGATTGCCGTAACAGTATTTCTGGGCCTTTCAGAATAAAAGTGCAAGAGTACGTTAACAAGTAATTAAGAGAGAAGAGGCACATATGAGATTTAATATGCTCTGATGCAGCAACCCCACCATATAACAACTCCTTACACAAAATCCAACCAATTTTGGTTCAGATTCACACTTCAACAAATATCACTCAATAATTAAAGATGCATCTGAATACTGTAAATTTGTCTCTCCTTTGAGGTAGAAAACGAAATAGATGCTGCCTTACACTGCTAAGATGTGTAAGTACGTAACAGGTGGATCATGTTTCCCAATGTACAAATTATCAACTCAATTAAGCTTGTTATTGCCTTAAAAGCATTTCACAATGAATATTATTGACCAAACCATTTTTTACCTTGGCCAATTCTTATATGCTTCCTCAAACCATGGGAAACCCGCCTCACTCTAGGCCGATGTCCTTCAAGATTGATCCTTCCACAACATAAATAGAAATCATATGTCAATTTATGATAAATCATCGGATAAAAGGACGACCTCCAAGGAAGATCACCTAATGATGATCCCAACTACAACTATATTGGTCTTTCATACACATAACTTACAAATATAATACATGAATTGAAATATTTAATCTAACAATAAGTAATATTCATTGAATGTATTTTAAAAGGATATCATCATTCCTAGATTTTATAAAAAAAATGAAGGGAATGAAAGAACAAAAGGACAGACAATTGAAGGGACCAAAAAGCATTGACTCATTAGCTAATATGTAGGACACAAAAACTACTCTTAATCATTTACCAATCAATATGCCTACAAGACCATTAAACTAATTTTATTCCACCAGATATTAGTAAGTGCAATTCATGTGGGGGAAACAAAGCATACTCGGCCTCCATGTTTAGTTTGTCCCTGGCACTGCCTCCTCTTGACAGCTCATACTCAACCTTCAAAGATAATATATTCAGTAAATTAAAATCCTATGCAAATTAAGGTAACCGAATTCTTTTAGCTAGCCAAACAGATAGTTCCATATTCTTTAGATAAATGGAAAATGGAAACCTATTTGTTTGAAATTTTCATAGCAGGAACTCAAATCCAAACACCTTCGCCGAGAAATAAAACCTTCAATCTCAATCAGGCTTGGGGTGTAATAATTAAGAAATACCAACGACAAATGCAACACGCACATTATAAACACAACCTTCCAGTTATTTTCTTATACCTGTTGCTTGGCATGATCAAATGCTTCTGTCCATCCCCGAACCTCCCCAGCTGTAGCGCAAGCAATCTTGACCAAAATGTACGGGAAAGAGAAGAAATTATTTATATAGTATATACTGGAAAAAGTAGGTAAAGTTCACTTACATGGAACTCAGTTTGCCAGCTGAGCCACATGTTGTATTTAGTTTATTTTTTACTTTTAATAAAATTTGTAACCCACTAAGATCATGTTTTCAGAAAAAAATTATAGTAACTTAGCACGCAACTTTTACAAGCGACAAAAGAGAAGCTTATGCAGTTATGCTTCTGTTTTATATTTAGTAGAGTGTAACAAGTTACAAGATCAATTTTGAATTCTTCCTAAGCAATTATACCTGTTAAAAAACATGCTGCATTGCAATTAAAAGAATAAGCAAACTGAAACCATAAACTTACTTCTCCCTTTTTGGTCTCATCTAACCGATTGTAAAACCGCAAAACATAAAGATCCTGATGAAAAAAAAAAAAAAAAGAACATTTTTTAGCTTCCATCGAATTAAGAAGTAATCAGAACATGCACACTCAAACCACAAGACAATGTTATGAGTTGAAGTTTGAACCTCAGAGAGATTGTCCAACTGAAACCAACACAAAATCAGTTTAATTAGTTTAGTAAACAACACAAAGACAACTCAAGTGGCAGTTACATTACCCCATTGTTGACCCTCCGACGACCTAGCTCCTCCACCATTAGCGCGGGCCCCACAACTCCCTGCCTAATCGGTTTCTGCAGAGGAAAAAATCCACATTAAGGAGCACTTAAGTACTATCATTAAAAAAGAGAAAAACAACAGACAACTAACAAGTGGGAGTATTAAATATCTTAATCAATCACTAATCCATAATCAAACTAAATAAAATATTACTGAGCCTAACAAGCATGTATATCTATGTTCATTCAATTAATTAAATATCACTAATCCATAATCAATGAAACTAAATAATGAGCTCCAATGAGGGTTAGCAAACTAATTAACTCAAGCAAGCAAGTGCAATTACAAATTAAACCATTGCTAGGTAGCTAAACACAGCAGTAATCACTAATTAACATATGATCCAGCAGTAATTAAGAAGTTCAGAAGCTTACAAGGGAAGGGTATTCATGAGGATCACGCTTATACATAGAAAGATGCTTCCCCCTAATGAACAAGAATCGGAGATGACAGTACTCATGACCAAGCGAATTCACTCCCAGGTGATACACCCAACCAAAATACTCAAATATCCCTCTATCATCACTCCGATCGGAACCGCCGCTACCGGACTTGTTCAACACCGAGCCGGTTGTTCCCGCCGTTGATACTGCGGCTGCGACGGCGTCCATCACACGTTATCGCTGCTGCTGCTGGTAGTGCTGAATGGTGATGATCCCACACACCACACTCGTGACTCGTCTCAATTATTATTATTGAAATTGAATCTTGTTTGTCTTATTTTCTTATCATTAGGCATTATTATTACTTGCTTTGAATTTTGCGGGGTGGGGGAGGTTGGGTGGGGCCCAGTACGCGTTTGAGGAAGGAAGGAAGGATAGTGATGAAGTTCAAAGCTGGTTGAGGTTGTCCTGACCGTCAATTCTGTTTTCACTGTTTATGAGTCGATGCCGCGTTTGCTCGCATCATCGCACTTGCTCCAATCACGTTTCGCCACTTGGTGGTTGCCACCTAATATATCAAGCTTCATTTTGCCTTTCATTTTCGGCTTCTTTGTTTGTTAGTGATTGTTGCATACTTAGATTAGATATCTCTTTCTTCAATCAATTGATTAAAATATCATATATGGACTTTCGGAAAAATATCAATTGATACATTTATTTTTTCTTTCTCTTCTTTTTACTTGTATTGGGTTGAAGTACCATTTGTACTTCATTCAATATATTTTATCCAGCTTATCAAAAAATATATATATATGGACTTTCGGTTTTGAATACATGTCTAGACCCACCCGTGATGATGATTAGAGTTACATTTACTCATATTTTTCATTCGTCTCCGAGGATCACCTCAAGTGGTAAGAGTTTGGGAATATAAAAATTATGTGGGATGTAGGGTTAATGATTCACGGCTCGAACCCTTCCTACAAAATGACTAATTTACTGACATACAAACAACTAATATTTGTTTATTACAAAAAACCTCAAACTTTTTATTCAAAAATAAATGATGAATAGGTCAAAACAAATATAACCCAATTGATGTATCTTTTTTTTCTGCCATGGATTTTGTCTCATCACTTTTCTAGTGTCATTACACTTAGAATGTGTTTGGTTGAGCATTTTAACCAACAAAATCACATCTACATCTAAAAAACGTAATTTAATATATTTGGATGACACACACTGAATTGATACATCATTTTTAAACTCACGTTTACTCAACGTAAGAAATCCTTACTTTTCTGTCGACTTGATTTGATTTTGCCTGTGATGTTGCTCTTGACATTCCAACTTGTAGGTAGATTTATTCAACACTTGCACTGCTTGGCATTATGACAACTAGCATGTGATAAAGAGGCAAAAGTAGATTTTATTTATTTAATGATTATGTTGCAGGAGGGTGAAATTATATGGATAATGACACTGGTGTTATTTTTTTTCCTTCAACTAAGCCGTTTATACATTAGTTTTAACTTTTTTATTGTTACATAAATTAGAATTTTTTTGGTACATACATAAATTAGAAATTAGAAATAAAAACTAAATTAAATTTGTTTGGTTGTGTAACTATTTATTTCTAATTCGCTATTTCATACATATTAAAACTAAATATGATTAATTATAATTAAAATAAATTTGGATAGAAAAGTAATATAGTTTATTTTCTTCATTAATTATAATATGTATATTTGTGTCCATTTTGGTAATTACATGTCTAAAAGCAATTCTACTAAAAGTTATCCAAACAAAATTATTTATAAAGATTCACTTGCTTATTATTGTATCCAAACATAAATCACATCATTTTAACTCATGTTTATAAGACTCAATTCTACTAGATTCAATTCAGATTATAATCATTTTTGTAAACGTTGATCCAAACACACATTTATTCTAATTGTAACTTTTATTGTACCAGTTATTTCTTTTATTGACGCATATCATTTATATGTAAATTTACAAACAAATTGAGTTCTCATATTATAATCAACCCCAATTGAACGCTAAACCATTTTTTGGGTCCTATTTTGAAGCTCTGTCTATGTTGAAGGGGTTGTGGTGGGTATGAAGGTGGTTTGAGGTTATTGTGGAAAAGAAGATCACAAGGGTTTTGAAGAGGGGTTGAAGGAAATAGTAATTAATAAAGATACTATTGAAGCAGCAAACAGTGCTTTGAGAAATGAGCGTGAGGTTGACATGTTTGTGGAACATGATGTGAATATAGTTGAAGAAGTTCATGCACTTGCTTATGGTGATGTACTAGATGACGAAAATAAGGAAGTTCGTGATTGAGATATTAGTGATGAAAGTGCAATTGAACAATTGTCTTTTTTGCCACTACATTTAGTATTTTATCTTGACTTTTTTTTTGTTAACACATACTCCTTCTATTCTAAAATGGTTGTTATTTAAGGTTAGTTTCACAATCTAAGAGTTCATTAATTAATATAAAATTTGATTATAAAGAAAGAATGATAGTTATTGATTACTCCATCCGTTTCACAAAGATTGTAGTTTAAGATTATGACACAAAGACTAAGATGACAATTATCGATAGAATAATGTTACTATAGTACCCTTATTTACTTTTACTAATAATATGTACAATGATTAAATTCTACTTGGATAGATATGCATGTAGTTAACAGAGAAGAGTTGTAGTTGATTAATATTTTTTTTATAAACTAAATTAATCCATCATCATGGTTTGAACCCTGAACCCTTCAAGCCACATAACCCTTCGGGGATAGTTGGTTGATATGTGAGGTGATAAGTGAGAGAAAATTTATTATATAAGAGTATATGTGGAAAAAAAATAGCAAAAAATGCATTGGTTTTCTAAAACAACAAACATTTTGAAATATTGAAAGAACGTCCAAAACAATAATCTTTATGGAACGGAGGGAGTAAGTGATCGATGAGAATTGAATGTGGTATGTGAGAGATACAATATTAAATAAGAGCATATATGAAAGAAGATGTGATAAATAGTACAACAATCATTTTGAAAAATATGTGAAAAACTAAAAGGAAAATGATGTGGGGCACGAGGTGGGGTCTCGTGCACCAAGCATGAGGCAGTTTCTGGCGATTTCAAACCGCCAAAAATGTGTAATGTATATAGTTATTAAAGCACCGCATTTTAGTGGCGGTTTTAAACCGCCAGAAATGCATTAAATTTGAATTTTTTCCTGGCACCGCAAGTTAGTGGCGGTTTAAAACCGCCACTAATTGCTCCTCGTGCACTCTCGTGCCTTAGACCTTCGTACCAAATAGCACTGCTCAAACTAAAATAACAACCATTTTGAAACAGAAGGAGTATGTTATAAGGACCACCATTCACTTTGTCTTTTTGTAATGACATATGTAACACCCCGATTTCGGTGGTGTCACTTTAGTAACAAAAAATAAACTTAATGCGGAAAAACGTGAATTTTTTTTTTTTGATAACTAAGACAAGACTGGATTGAATAAAACCCAAAAGCGACAAGCAACAGAACTAATGTACAAAATATAATACAGCCCCCGCTGTAAGTAACACCCTCGTCACGAGTAACCTCCAGTGACGGAAAGAAAACTGTAACGCCCGAAGGCAATGTGTACAGACTGAAAGTAAAGGTGAAGTGTCCGCAACACCATCCCTCAAAACTGAAAATCAGCTGGCCCATCGGCCTGAAGCAAGACCTCCTAAGTCCAACCAACTCTCTGTGATTCCTGTAAAGAAAACCACACAAAAAGCTATAGGCGGGAAACTACCCTGTCCCAAAAGAAACAAATGATGTTCAGAGCTAAGACTCTACTCCTACACTAATCCCATCTCGAGGAGCTCACACTAACACTCAATCCTACATGCTAGCATGATCGTCGTCCGAATTCGAAATCCAGAACGACCTAGTCTACATACACCATCCGTCCTCCTCTCGCAACCGCGATACGCTCCAGTTCCTGCATCTCAACCCTAGTTCCTCCCGAAGGATGAACCATCATGAATCAGCCCGCCAAAGACATCTGACAAAGGGCGTTTGTTCGCCAAAGCACACACAGAAGACGCGAGGGTCAACTCCAAAGAATTATATAAATAATACCACCAATAGATATAGATAAGAGATTAGCCACTTAGGCTTATAGCTAGGGATAACATCCTAGGGTTGTATTTTTCACAATGAATATAAAAGACGAAACAATTAGCATGCATCAGATAAGATTAACAATTATCAATCACACTCAGCGATTCAATAAGTTATATCTAGAAAACTCGATAAGCAATATATCAACGAATATAGTTAAAGTGCATGATATGTCAATGCAACGTCGAATTCTACGGTTCCGGAAGAAGTAGGCTGGGCACGATCGAGTCGGTCCTAACACTGGCATTGTGTCGACCATAACCCTCGGGTGTCACTTACAACCTTGACATAGCCGGATCAGTCCTAACCCTGCGGGTCGACTTTTCCCTCCGCTATGCCCGACAATCAACAGGTCGATCCTAACCTCACGGTCGATCATATCCCCCGTCGATGTCCGAATTACCCGAAGAAAGAATAGGCTGGGCACGTTTGAGTCGGTCCTAACACTGGCATTGTGTCGACCATAACCCCGGAGTGTCACTTACAACCTTGACATAGCCGGATCAGTCCTAACCCTGCGGGTCGACTTTTCCCTCCGCTATGCCCGACAATCAACAGGTCGATCCTAACCTCACGGTCGATCATATCCCCCGTCGATGTCCGAATTACCCGAAGGTATAAACTGTACCCGAAGGCATAAACTGTACCCGAAGGCATAAACTGTACCCGAAGGCATAACTGTACCCGAAGGCATAAACCGTACCCGAAGGCATAACTGTACCCGAAGGCATAAACTGTACCCGAAGGCATAAACTTAACTCATGATGATTCCTCGAATCATCTCCATCCGATGGTCAAAAACTGCTCAGCGAGCAAAGAGTATCGACATACTCGAAAACTATCAGTCTCCCGGCTTATCCCTCGGATAGCCCAATGACATAACTGCTCCCAGAGCGCCAGAGTACCAACATACTCAAACCTTATCGATATCTCAACACTTGGACTCGACGACACTTCTCATTTTCCAAAACTAAGATTTGATCCTAAGCTTGCATCCGAGATTGTTATCATTATTTAAAGGTTTAGAGGTTGTTTAATATCTTATGAATTTTCCTTGTAAAAATAGTTTCCTTTTAGTCTTATCGTATTTCCTACGAGTTTCAAAGATCCCATAATCCCAAGTAAATCCCAGAGAATGTCTCGATCCACTAAAACAATAACAAGGCCCGAACTCCGTTCGTCCCGTCAAACTTTCTCAAACTCTCAAAATAAAATCGGCATGACCTGCCCCTTATTCTCACTCCTCAGTATCACAGATATAAGTGTAATAACATAGTTAAATTAGCACAATCCAACAATCATAGCTCATATATCAACACAACCTAAGTTAACCACATAACACTTAGCATATAGGGCAGATATCACACATCCTAGATTAACCATTTAGCACATAGCATGTGATTCAAACTCAAAAGCAATTCAAGCGATAAATGATTATCAATTGTCAGCCGTAGCCTCAGAAAACATTTCTCAGTCAAACACAAATAAGTGCATAAACAATAAATCAAGTCGAATTCGTCGACACCTAAAGCATTAGCTAGTATTCAGTGAGAAGCCCTCACCTTAGCCAATTTCCAGGATTATCTTCGAAGGTTCCTTCACAATCCGCTCCTAGTTCTTCAGGAAATTCCTCAAAAGAACCTTTAGAGTAAAAACCACAGAATTCCCTCAGAATCTATCAGAAACTAAGCTATCAATACTTACTAAGGTTACACGAAGTAGTATATACTCCGAGGTACGATAATCTTAGCGCGAAAGGACAAGTTTTTTGAAAAAGAAATTTTCCTCATCTCCCCTTAGGGTGCTCGGCCACTTTAGGTAATTAGGTGGGTCGATTTTTCTTCGATCAAACTTGGTTCCTAGGTTATTATTAGTCGTAACTAAGGGTATTCTAGACTCAGAAAAATTATCGGATCGAAAACTGTCGCAGGGGTATTTTGGTCAATATTTTAGCTCATAAATTCAAAACTGAAATTTCGAAAAGCAAATTGGATAGGGACGTCACCAACGACGTTTATGACAACTAATCCTACTAGCACTAAGCTAAGGCGATAGTTTTCAGTCCAAAGGTTGAGACTTTGCTTAAAAATGGGTATTTTAAGCAGAAATTGATTCCGGCGGAGTTCCGGCGACATAACGGAAAAACTAATCCGACAGAAGTGCTATTGGGCACGTAAGGAAGATGTTTAGAATAAAAAATGAAGTATTCAGGATAGTTTTGCAAAAACCTCAAAACTAAGAGTACAGAAGGGCATAGAGAAAAGCTATGGAAAAGACGATCAGAGGTAAGGATTAGCGACTATACCTCGACACCTTGAAGTAGCAACTGTCGGATCAACGATCAAGCAAGAAATCAAGAAAATCTTCTTCTCCTCCTCTCCTCTTGGCCGCGGCTTGTGTGTGTGTGTTTGTGAGGTTTTGTCTCAAGCTTCAACATATATATATAGGGAATGAAATGGAAGATATTTAGCAAGGATCGGATAAGTATGAATAGATATTTATCAAGATTGGATAGGTATGAATAGATATTTATCAAGATTGGATAAGTATGAACAGATATTTTGAGAAGATATTTTGTAAACCGGTACAGATTTGTTTAGATATCGGAGGATTTTGCTCATAGAGTTAAGATAAAAATATGAGAGCGATTTCCGATTCTTCCTACTGATTCCAACGTATTTTAGACACGATATTCTCCCCGCTGAATCTTCTAATTCTTCAAAGAAATATCGGTATGATTTTTGGTTTTCGAGGCTTGTTTTTAATGCTATATATAGAGGTTGGCAAAACGCGGGAAAACGAAAGTTTCGCGATTCCGATTTTTCCGGCTTCATTCTCCATGAATTCTAAGATAGGTTTTGGCGACATAATACCAAAACTCAACAGAGGTCTCCTTGTATTTTAAGTGACTAATGCAAAGTCGGTGTAAAAACTATTTTACCCGATAAGTTACTTTTTGCATCGTATGTCGGAATAGAAAACTTCCTTCTGAAGAAAGATTGAAAACATCAAGAGAAATGGGTGTACGCGTGTGGAATCTTCATTTGAAGCTCCGAATAGAAAAAATCTTCATCGTCGGTTGATTCTAGGGTTTTGAAATACCAGGGTTTCAGTTTCGGCAAACTTCCGATGATTGGAATCGGACGTTCGTAGATTCTAGAGTTTCGCCCCGAAACGATTGTGATATATGGAAAAAGAGAAGTTCTAACATTTCTCTGAAGATTTTTGGACTAAATTCCTACAGTGTTCCAAGGGTGGAACACAGTTTGATTTCCTAAGGTTCTTGTCCTAGGTTTTAAAACGAATATTAGTCGTGCTATAACTTAAATCGACTTCGATACAATCCTTTGACTTTTCCTGAACTTTCTCCTTCATAAATTTATTCCATTCGATAAACTCTTGTTCAGGTTTTCCCTTCACGATACGTCAAACCTAATCGTAAATGGAAATCTCTTCCACTTATTCTAAGCTTAAAACTTGGGTCTTACATTTGTGTTTTTTTTATTCTCTAGCAGTGACATTTATGTGAGGTGATTGAAGTGAACAATTGTAATGAGTTCATTTCAAGTTATAAAGAGAAGTAATGTAAAGGAAAGGGAAAAATAAATAAGTGAGAAGAGAAGAGGAAATTAATAGAATGCACTTGGTCTACATTGTGAATGATTACTTTATTAAAAGATAAAATATTTACTCATATTCATAATAATTAGGGGGGTGTCCCCGTAGGATAGTTCAAGTGGTAGGAGCTGGGGAACATATGAGTTGGATATGGGGAGGTTCAGGCGACTCCTGACGGGTGTAATTTATCTTTCTAATGTACCAAAATAATAACTAGGGGTGTAAGCGGGTACAGTACGATCTGCGAATCTGACCAAATCAATTCGAGTCGAATACATTATGGTGGGTTGGATTGGATCATCAGTTCGGTTTTGATTTTTTTATTGCATCCGATCACCATCAGTTCATGTATCAGATTTTGGGATTGAAAAACTGATCAATCCAAACCAACCCAATGAATTGCGAATTTTTTTTACATTCAACCCAAACACTCTAGTCCATTACCTTGCATATTTATATTTGTATTGAAGGTGTTGGTTTAATTTGGATTATACGAGTTATGTTATTATTGAATGTTTTGTTATTTGAAAATGTTGGATTTTTCTATATTTATCATAATTTTCACATTTTTGGAATAATTTTCGTGCAAATTTCTAAATAATATTTTTTTATTTCAAATCCAATCATTCGAACCGAACCAATTCGATTAAGATCGGGTTGGTTTGGTTCGGGTTTAGAAGCATAAATCAGGAAATCCAAACCAACCCAAACCAAACATGTTTGATTAGTTTGGACATTTAAACAACATAAATCTGAATCAATTCGGTCCGGTTACACCTCTATAATAATGACTAGACTCATAATCCTAATTAACTATAGAAATAAGAAAACAAATCAATCTAGAAAATAGTCTAAATATATTTTTACATATTCTAACACATGTTAATTAAAACTTGAAAATCAATGGGTAAATAGCCAAGTTCGTCCCTGAAAGTGTCCACCGCCTTCAACTTCGTCCCTAAACTTCAAAAATGACGCCCGTGGTCCCTGAAAGTGGCAAATATCCCTCATCAGTAGTCCTTGGTTAAAAAAAAGTCACGTCCGTTAACAGAAGTGTGACAAGGCTTTTTTTTTTTTATAAATCCATAGCTGATGTGGAAATAAAAAACTCCAAAACTAAAAAACCTAGGGTACGTGTCAGAACATGATAGACAGATATTATGGTCAAATTGGTCCCTGCCACCTTCCTCCTCATATTAGCAACCTCTCCACTTCTTCCATTTCTAGTTGCACTCACAGAGAGAAAGAGTGACGGAGAGCGCGAGGTACGACGGTGAGCGTGAGGATAACAGTGGTTGTTCGTCGGAGGCGTACGAGCACGCGACTTTGGCGAAGAAGAACGATCGTCTACGGTGGTCATCACAAGAGGAGCGACGGTGCTCTTCATCAACATACAAAGGTAACATTTTTTCGTTTTAATCTTGTAATATGCAGTTGAAATCGGTATAATATGCTTATGTAAACCCTAAATTTCAAATCCCTAAACTTAGTTTTCAACTATAACCGTAAGTTGTACTTGAACTTGTTATCTGAAATGGGTTTTGTGTTTGTGTTAAAGTTTCAATTTTTATGGGATTTTCTGAACATAGGGATTTCTGATGCATGATTATATGCATGTAGGGATTTTACTCTGTTCTTTTCGTTTGTTTCTTTGTGAGTAACCTACCATGAGTCTGAAACCCTATTTTGTGTTGCAGTTCTTGACTGTTGGATATCTTTTTTTTTTACAGATGGATGATAACAATGTCACTCTGATATTGTATCATGGAGGATTGCTAGAGTTTAGTGGTGAGAATGGCAGTGCATCCTATGAAGGGGGTCAAATGTGTGTTTGGGAGGATTTGGATTTTGACAGAATAAACGTCTTTGATGTGACGTTAATGGGCAAAGAACATGGTTATGCCGTGTTTCATACCATATGGTGGCGTGACCCAACAGTTTCAGAGGAGATTAAGTTGAATGAACTTTGCACTGATCGTGATATCATGGATATTTGTAAAGCAGTCAAGTTGAACAATGGGGAGATTGAGATCTATTTTGAGCACCCTCACCTTAAGCCCTTTGCTATGATTCCTCCACCCCCACCCCCACCCCCACCTGCTGATGAAGAAGGTGCAGTTGTGGTGGTTGAGTCTACTATTGCTGATGATGGCCATGAAAGGATGTCTGAGGAGGGAAATGGGATGGGTTGTGGTGTGGGAAATGTGTCTGAAGAGGGAAGTGGGATTGGTGCTGATAATGTGAATGAGAGGGTGACTGGTGAGAGAAGTGGGATTGGTGTTGTTCATGTGAATGAGAGGGTGACTGGTGAGGGAAGTGGGATTGGTGTTGTTCATGGAAATGAGAGGGTGACTGGTGAGGGAAGTGGGATTGGTGTTGTTCATGGAAATGAGAGGGTGACTGGTGAGGGAAGTGGCATTGGTGGTGTTCATGGGAATGAGAGGGTGACCGTTGAGGATGTGAATGAGATAGTTTTTGAAGAAGGGAATGGAAGAAGAAATGACAAGGGGAAACAAAAGGCTTCTGAATAGTATGACTACAATGGCATGGGGAGGAGAATCAATGATCCTATCTCAGATGACAATAGTGAGACTGAGTCAGATGATGATGCATTTAACATGGCTCATGCAAAGGGAAAGGCTGCAGTAACTGGTAGTGAGTCAGATAATGACAGTGACTACATACCAGAGGAAATTGAAGAGGAAAATTGGTCTTTGGATGATGACAACAACTCTTATTGTAGTGAGGACCTCCATAGTCCTGTGAGTACAGATGATGAGGGCAATTCTAGGGTTAAGCAAACTTTCCCACAATTTGATGAAACTGCAGGGTATGGCAATATCCATCTAGAACTTGGCATGGAGTTTGCAGATTTGCAATCATTCAAGGAAGCTGTTATAGATTACACTATTGAGGTGGGAGACAAATCAGGTGGTTGAAGAATGATAAGGACAGGTGTAGAGCTGAGTGCATGGGAGAAACCTGTAAGTGGAAGATCTACTGTGCATGGTCCAGGGCAAGACAAAGCTTTCAGATAAAAACCTACGTAGAAGAACATACCTGCAGCAGGTCTTTCAGAAATAAGCAAGCATCAACTAGATGGGTTGCAAAGAAACTTGAGAAGAAACTCAGGGCACAACCAAACATGACTCATGCTGAGGCTTTTTGTAAGACCCAAGTTTTTAAGCTTAGAATAAATTAGTGAAATTTCCGATTCACGAATAAGTTCGATGTAACATGAAGTAAGAAAACTGGATAAACGTTTATTAAATGGAATAAATGTATGGAGAAGATATTTCACGAGAAGGTTAAGGACAAGATTCGAATCGACGAAACTTATGACGCCAGTATTATTCGTTTACGCCTAGGACAAAAACCTTAGGAAAAGATTAATTTAACCCTTGGAACACTATAGGAATAAATTCCAAAAATCTTCAAGAGGAATATAAGAATTTCTCTTATTCCTTTCCATAACAAGCGTTTCGATACGAAACCCTGGAATGTACGAAGGTCAAATTCCAATACTCGGAAGTTTGCCGAAACTAAATCACTGATAGTTCAAAAAACCTAAAATCAACCGACGATGAAGACTTTTTCTATTCGGAGCTTCAAACGAAGATTCCACACGCGTATGCTTATTTCTCTTGATATTTCCAATCTTTCTTCGGAAAGAAGTTTTCTCATCCGACATCAACTGCAAAAAGTAGTTTTTCGGGTAAAATCGATTTACACCGACTTTGGATCGTTTGATTTAATTCCATGAAACCTCTTTTGAGTTTTGGAATTATGTCGCCAGAACCTATCTTAGAATTCACAGAGGAATACGTAGGAAAAATCGGAATCGCGAAATTTTCATTTTTCCGCATTTTCCAAAACCTATAAATAGCAAGAAAATGAAAATTTTCCAAAAACCCTTCACCCATTTCACCTAAACCCGCGAGCAAGGAGGAGGAGAGGAGGAGAAAAGATTTTCGCCGATTCTTGCCTGATCGTCCCACAGTTCGTTGCTGCGCGTAGGCCTCGAGGTACTGATGCTTTTCCTTACCTCTGATCGTAAATTCTGTCGCTTTTCTCTATGTTTTTCTGTGCTCAAAGTTTTGAGCTTTTTGTAAAACTGTCCAAATAACTTGATTTCTCTGTCTAAACTTATTCCCTGCGTGCCCCTGAGCATGTTTAGCGGATTATATTTCGCCGATTCTCGTCGAATCGCCGCCGAATTTCAATTCTGCTCATAATACCCATTTTTTGCTAAAGTTCCGTCCTTTGGGCTTAAAACTCTCGACTGAGCTTAGCGTTAGTAGGATTAGTCGTCATAATCGTCGTTGGTGTCGACCCCATCTAATTTGTTTTTTGAAATTCTGATTTTGAGTTTCCGAGCTAAAAATATTGACCAAAATACCCCTGCGACAGTTTTCGATCCGATAATTTTTTTGAGAGTTTCCCTGGCCTAGATATCGCCTAAGAATACCTAGGAATTGATTTAGATCGAAGAAAAAGTTCGGAAACCCTATTTTCCATAGTGGCCGAAACCTATTTGTTAGGGTACCGTGTCCAAAAATAATTTTTGGGTCTCTATGACGTGGGCCATTGCGTAGCTCTTTCGATTGTCGAAATTTTGGCGCTGGTTTCGTGTCATTCCGAGTTCTGTAGCTCGAGTTATGCTCGTTTTAGCGAACGAAGTCTCCGTTGTCAATTTGTGCCTAAATAGGAACTCTGAAGCTTTAGAGGCTTTCTTTACGATTTCGATTAGTATTAGTAGATCGTGTTGCTCCTAGTGAAGCTTGTGTTGATGATTGTGTTTCCTTGTTCTAGGTTCACAACTTCCATGCCCAACTTCTACTCACGAAGGTAAGGGTAACTCAGTTTTAGAGTGTCCTTGAGTCTTGCATGTATTTATCGCACTGCCTGCGTTTGAGATGAAGATGTTTATATTGATTGGCATTGGATTATGATTATTATGCTTGCAATGTTGTATGCTTGCTTATATTGACTGTTTCTGAGGCTTGTGCCAAATGTTTTCTGAAGGCTTCGACCGAGTAAACTTATTGAGACGTGTGTCTCCGTTTTCTGAGAGGATTCAGCCGTTTACTGGTTTCTGTCATTGAACTGAGTTGGTATGCAATTGAATTGGTTTATGTTCGTTGATAATAGGAATAACATGTGGTTGCTCCGAATTAATAATTGGTTTGGGCATTGTTGTTGATTGACTTGGCATATAGGGCCTAAGCCTAAGAGGCGATCAGGTGATTGTGTTCACCTGGTTGTCCCGTCTTGTGTGTCGTATATGCGGCGGTCAGGTGATTGTGTTCACCTGGTTGTCCTGCCTTGTGTGGCGATAAGCGGCAATGAGGTGATTGTGTTCACCCGGTTGTCCCGCCTTGTGTGGCGCAATAAGTGGCGGTCAGGTGATTGTGTTCACCTGGTTGTCCCGTCTTGTGAGACGCTAAGTGGCGATGAGGAAGTGTGGTCCTATCATTGTCCCGTCTTGTGTGACGAATAAGTGGCAGTCAGGTGATTGTGTTCACCTAGTTGTCCCGTCTTGTGTGACGTATAAGTGGCGGTCAGGTGATTGTGTTCACCTGGTTGTCCCGTCTTGCGAGACGTTATTGTTTGATTGATATTGTCGATATCTGATTTGACGTTATATTGATGAAGTTTTGATATCTGATTTAATGTTATATTGTTGAGGTTGTCGGTATCTGATTTGATGTTGTATTGTTGAGATTATTGTCATATGGTTTGATTCTATACTGTGGAGGTTGTGGATATCTGAGATGTTATATGCTGTTAAGTTGTTATCTGATTTGATGTTATATTGTTTAAGTTGTTGATAGCTGAGTTAATCTATAGTGTTGAGGTTGTTGATATCTAGTTTGATTTATATTGTTGAGGATTATTGATATCTGATTTGTCGTTAAGTTATTGAGGATTGTTGATGCTTGAATAAATGTTATGATGTTAAGTTGTTGATATATGAGTTGTGTTATGATGCTAGTTCATTTACCATGCTATGTACTTAAATTTGAATAGCATGATTTTCTCTTTTATACATGGTAATTGCATGGAGTTAACCCTTTTCTATTTGCTACTTGTTGTTTGGGCGCTTAACGCTATTAGGCGATGGAGAGCCTTCCGCTGAAGCTTAGCTGTTCGAGTTGGAGATCGTGACCGTGGGCGGTCGAGTAAAGGTGGATGAAGCAGTTGCTTCTCCCTTTTTGGAGGACTATGTCTGAGTTTCTTTCTCCATCTGAAAACTCTGTTGTTTAAATCTTATCTTCGCCACTTGTCTAAATAAGCGTACTTATTTTGGAAACTTGCTTATGATATTGTAAGACATTATTATTATATGTCGGGAACGGGTTGTTTAATTAAGACTATGTTATGTATTAAACTGTGTTTAGTTGTTTTGAAAAGGAAAAAAATTATCGTGTTTTCTTAGGATTACGAAATAGTCCTTAGACCTTGTTAGGTTACTAATGTGACTCCTCAGTTGAGAAATTGGGGCGTTACACTTTTGATTACATGAAGATTGAGTATGGAGTGCACTTGAATGAAACTAAGATTTGGAGGTCAATGAAGAAAGCAAGGAAGATGGTGGAAGGCAGTGAAGCAGAGCAATATGCCAAACTTTGGGATTATGCCCATGAGCTTCTTTTAAGCAACCCTGGATCTACTGTGAAGATGGATACCATTGCCATTAGTGAAACAGAAAGATAATTTCAGAGGATTTACATATGTTTGGATGGATGTAAGAGGGGATTCAAAGCTGGATGTAGACCCCTCATTGGCCTTGATGGATGTTTCCTCAAAGGTTACTATGGAGGGCAGCTTCTTTCTGCAGTTGGCCAGGATGCAAACAATCACCTCTATGTGATTGCATATGTTGTAGTTAATGTGGAGAATAAGGACAATTGGAAGTGGTTTTTGGAACTACTTCATGCTGATTTGGGTGACTACCAGCAGTATGGATGGTGCTTTATTTCAGACATGCAGAAGGTAACTTTTTATGTTGATCCCAATTATTTGTTTTGTTTTTTGAGGACTTGTTTGAAATATTGTGTATTCATGTGAAGACTGATTGGAATGAACATGAAACTTGTAAGGACTAATGTGAAATGTTTTATGTTTTTGATCAGGGTCTTATTCCTGCAATGCAGGAAGTTATGCTAGGTGTGCACCATAGGTTCTGTGCAATGCACCTTTGGAGGAACTTCACAAAGCAATGGAAAGACAAAGAGATGAAGAATGTGGTGTGGGAGTGTGCTAGAGCAAGAACAATCCCTGAGTTCAATGCTAAGATGGACAAGTTGAAAGCTAAAAATGTCCAAGCTTGGAACTATCTGAACAAGTGGCCTAAAGAAGCATGGACTAAGGCTTACTTCAGAGACCATCCAAAGATTGACAACATTTGCAACAATGCATGTGAGACCTTTAATGCAAAAATCCTCAAGTATAGGGGGAAGCTAATTTTGACTCTGTTGGAAGAAGTGAGGTGTTACATTATGAGGACAGTGGCAAATAACAAGATGAAGCTGAGGGGGCACCAAGGCATGCTTCCACCACTGCAGCAGAGTAGACTTGAGCACCAGAAAGAAGAGAGTAATGGATGGACACCAATATGATGTGGAGATGGTTATGGTTATGAGTATCAACTGCAAAGATGGGAAGGAACAGTTAGTGTGCATCTCTCAAATGGGACCTGCCACTGTAGGTTTTGACAATTAACTGGGATGCCATGTAAGCATGTGGTTGCTGCATGTGCACACAAGAATGAGCCTCCAGAAAATTATTGCCATGCTTGGCTGACTATGGGGGCATACAGAAGCACTTATGAGTTCTATGTGCACCCCACTAGAAGCCAGCAATATTGGGAGCCCACTGATTATGTTAAGCCACTTCCACCCAAGGTGCCAAAGAGGAAAGCTGGAAGACCAAGGAGGAAGAGGAGAAAAGATGCAACTGAGCAGCAAGTGGCTGGAGGATCAAGGACAAGGCTGAGAAGAACTTATCCAGACATTACATGCACAATGTGTGGTTTGACAAAGCACAACTCAAGGAGCTGCAACAGGCAAGGTGTGTCACGTATGCCCAGGAATTGGGTTCCACCACCACCTGAGGAGACAGAGAATGGTGAACAAACTGAGAATGGTGGGCAAACTGAAAATGGTGGGCAAACTGAAAATGTTGATGCACAGCCAGGGCTGCAAACTGAAATTGATCTGTCTCAAAGTGCACCTAATGACATTGATCTCTCCCAGCCAAGACAGCCAGCACCTGAGGTAAATTATTCTCACAATTTTACTTCTTCCTTGTACTATAATGAAATTATTAATTCTATTTAATTTCTTGTTGTAGGGAACTTCAAATGCTCCAGTTGATCCAATGCCCACTCCAGCAGCTAGAGGTGGCAGAGCAAGAAGTAGGGGCACAAGAGGTGGTACAGGAAGAAGAGGTGGTACAGGAAGAAGAGGTGGGAGAGGGGCTTCTATTGCAAAACCTGAAGTCATAAGCCAGCCAACTCCTGAAGCTCCTCCTCTACAAAGCCAGCCCACTCCAATTCCCCATAGGCCTGCAACAGCTCATGCCCCAGCCCCTGGACCTGCCCCTATTGGATTTGTTATCTGGCCCAATGCTCCCACTGGAATTGTGCATAGGCCTACAACAACTTTCATAAGAGCTCCCATAGGAGGGTATAGGCCACCCCCTATTAGAGCTCCAATGTTTAGGCCTCCACGCCAATCAAACCCAACTCCTCCCCAAGTCCAGCCAAATTTCCAAGGTAGGAGGAGTTCACCTCCACCAAGTCCAGGTCCAGTTAATCATCAGCTCCATGGGGACCCTATGACATTCATGCCAACTCCTTCAGTACCATGGAGGCCCTAATGTTTCATTAAGATCTTACTTTTTGATATCCCCATCCTTAGTATGATGGTGGAAAGTTGTACTTTTTTTAATCATGTCTCAAACTTGTGGTTTAACTTTGATAATGCTCTCTGGTATCCCCGTCCTTAGTATGATGGTGGAAAGTTGTTATTTTTTTGTATCCTGTTTGAAACTTGTTAGCTACTTATTATGGTTATGTGGCCAGTTAAGTTATCTTGCATGAAAGGCCTAATAGCCCTTTTGTTTATGTTATAAACAAGTTGTCTTAAACAAGTTGCCTTGTTATGTTATAAACAGGTTGTCTTATTATGTTACTTCACATTTTGTCTTATAATGTTATATTTACTTATTTGCAAAATTTCTGTTATAAGCAGGTTGTTTATGTATGTTGAGAAATTAAAATTCATTGGTAGAGATACTGTGATAGAAATTTAAATTCATTGATAGAGATACTGTGATAGAAATTTAAATTCATTGATAGGGTTCAATAGACTAATACAGATAAACCATACATGATTACAAACTGCTTCCCTCCCCCCTCTCCCCTAGGTTCACTCATTCTACACAAACAGTTTCAAAAACACCATAAACAACACAACAAATCCCATGAATATGACACATGATTTCATGAAGTGAATTTGTTGCATATGAGTGTCATTGTTCTTCAGCATAATTCCCTGCATGATCCTAATCTCTTCAACCAAAAACTCATTCTTCTTCTGCATAATCTCCTTCATCATCACTACCTCCTGCAACAAGGTCTGATTCTGCAACAAAATTTCCTTCAACAGCCTCACTTCTTCATCATTGTTGTTAGGGTTCTGTCCATTTGAAACCAGTTCACCTTCTTCTTCAACCCAACGAAAAAAATTACAATTGGACACATGACCCTGCAAACAAACACAGCAAATGTTCAAGAACAACAACATTCACACGATAGCTACAAATTGAAGCTTCCAGGTAACAAACTTTGGAAACAAGAGTTACTAACCTTAGGTAAATAGCAACTATAGAAAGCTTTTCCTGGGTTCAAATCAGTCCTTGATACCCTAACCACAGCCTCTTGACCACTTGCAGTGGGGAACAACAACATTCACACGAGAGCTTGAAGAACCACTGTAATTCCTGCAATTGTTCGGTTGAATCCGCGACTTGGAGCTCCCACTCATTGTGTGTTCAATTGCGACAGAGAGGGAAGGAGAATTCAGAGGAAATGACGAAGAAAGCTTGGAAGGTTAGGGTTACGAGAATTAGGGGAATTTGGGATTTTAGGGTTCATCATCATATAAAGGGTTGAAAGGACTAAATTGAACTCTTCCCAAACATCCACAACGTTAACATTCCACATCAGCTATGGATCGGATTTATAAAAAAAAAAGCCATGTCACACTTCCGTTAACGGAGGTGACTTTTTTTTAACCAATGACCACTGATGAGGGAGATTTGCCACTTTCAGGGACCACATACGTCATTTTGAAGTTTAGGGACGAAGTTGAAGACGGTGAACACTTTCAGGGACGAACTTGGCTATTTACCTAAAATCATTTTATGTGGATTTGACAATTTATTGTCTGTGCTTTTGTTTTATATCATTAATTAACAGGATCGGGTGACAAGTGTCCATATTAATTTTAACACAACACGTCTATGCTCTTGTGATTTAACCCTGTATGTAAAACTCAAAATTGCTCACGGGTTAGTATTTCTACTTTTCTAGTACAACTTTTGGTAATTTATAGTCTATATAGTCTAAAACATTAAGTTCTTGAGATTTTTTTTTTATTCATAAGTTCTTGAGATTTTGATTAAAACCATATTTTTTTATACATTAACATTATCGAGATCGAGATTTGAAACCCGAAAACTCATCTGCTAGATATTTAAAAGGCTTAATTCCACTTTGGGCCCCTGATCTTTAAAAAATGAGCGATCGGGGCCCCCCGTGTTTAAACGTAGCGGTCAGGCACCCCAACGTTTCAAAAAAGTGCGATTGGGGCCCTTCTGTTATGTTCCGTTAGTTTGACCAAACGGAGCAGTGATGTGGATTTTCTTTTTCATTTTAAGATTAAATTTTTGGCTTAATTGCCTGGTTCTTGAATCTAACACTTTCAGTATCACTTGGTCACCTTTTCTTATCATGAATTGTTACATACAATGTCCAAACACAAATTCTACCAATAAAGAGCTATCTTAGCTTGGAATCAATTCAACAAGTGAATGGATACATTCTGTCTTTTACACAAGGAGAATGGTTTACTAAGAACACATTCAGATATCTCAAAAAATCAAACCCAGCAACACTTAAATTGTTCAGTTCATTCAAGATCCCAAACAACCCTCCACTGCTTTGATTCTGGATGAAAATGAAGAGTCTGGGCAAAGAAGATAAAGAAGAGCAACCGAGCCACCACCAACACCATCCAAACCCAGCAACCTAGCCACCACCAACACTACCCAAACCCAGCAACCGAGCCACCACCAACACCACCCAAACCCAGCAACCGAGCCACCACCAACACAAATACGCTTCCCCCCCCCCAATTTTTTACCCTAATTTCACCCTAATTTAGCAAGAGAAAGAGAAGAGGGTGAGTCGCCGGAAATCGCCTCCGGCGGCGGCGCACGGCGGTTCACGGCGGAGGTTGTCGGAATCGGAAATTTCTTTGTGGGTTTTGTTGCGGACGAGGAGAGGAGCACAGCGGTGGTGTTGGTTTGTTGAGATCGTGAGCGGTTCGCCGTAGATCGGACTTTGAAGGCGGCGGTCCTAGGTTTTCATGGTGGTGATGGCTTCCACGTGGTGGCCATGGTGGCTGCCCTTTAGGTTCGCGCGAGGATGATGAGGAGGTGATGGTGTGACCGGCGGTGGCTCTCATTGAAGAAGAAGAAGGAGGAGGCGCAGTGATGGTGGTGTGGCCAGCGGCAGTGGCTCTCATGGAAGAAGAAGAAGAAGAAGGAGGCGCAGTGATGGTGGTGTGGCTAGCGGCGAGCTCGCGTGAGGAAGCTCGCGGTGGTGGTGGCTTGGCCGAAGAGCAGTGGCGGTGACCATGAAGAAGAAGATGAAGTTGTGTGGTTTTAGGGAGAAAAATGGAGAAGAAAGTGAGAAAAGGGAGAGATGTCGAGATTGAGAGAGAATTTGGGGGGGGGGAATTTTTGGGTAAAAAAATAATATTAAAATGAAAAAGAAAATCCAGGTCACTAGTTCCGTTAGTCAAACTAACGACACTTAACAGAAGGGCTTGAAACGCACGTTTTTGAAACGTTGGGGTGCCTGACCGCTATGTTTAAACACGGGGGGCCCCAATCGCTCATTTTTTAAAGATCAGGGGCCCAAAGTGGAATTAAGCCTATTTAAAAATACGATAGTTTATTTTTCCAACTTCTTATGTAGCATAATTCTTAAAACCCAATAGTTTATTTTGCCCAACTTCTTACATATCAAATTTTAAAAATACAATAATGTGTTTTTAATATACCGATTTTAGAACCTTGAATTTAAACATATGTATACTGTAAAAAAAATACGTATTATTGAAAATTTGGCATATGAGAATTTAGGATACTTGATTTTCAAAAGGTGAATTATGTGTTATCCGTAATTGTTTTTAGGTTTGGTACCTCGTGTGGTACTTAAAATAATAATTTTTTTATTTATTAAAAAAATGGATTATTTGTTGTTGTAATTTCTAAAAGAGATTAATTTCTATGCACCGACGGTGTAAAATTTTTTACACCATCATTCATTCACAACCTTCCATTTTCTATTTTAGATATTATTAAATTCAAAATTAATTGTGAGCTAACAAAATGGAGAGATGTGATTGAATGATGGTGTAAAACTTATTTACATCGTCGGTGAATTGAAATTAATCTCTTTCTAAAAAGAGAAAAAGGATGATGCACCGATGTGTAATTTTTTTTTACACCGTCAACCGATCAGATTTCAAGGATGTGTCACGTCAATTAATAAAATTAAATAAAAAAGAGATTTTCTCACATCTTGAAATCTGATTGGTTGATGGTGTAAAAAAAATTTATACAGTCAGTGAATAGAAATTAAACTCTTCTAAAAATTAAAGTAATGAGTTAATAACACATTATTATTAATTATGTTTGTTTATATCATTCAATGTACAATTTGAAAACTAGAGTTTTAAATCCAACTTGTGACTCTAGGAGATCATCTAAGTTCCTTTATTGACATGATCCATGCTCCACTCATATTGAACCTCCAAATCTTCCTTCATCCTCTTTTTATAAGTTCAAAAAATTGTATCTTTACCATTGGTTTATATCATTTTAGGTACTACACCTTAATCTGGTGTGAGGTACCATAATAAGCACATTTTCCAAATTTTGATAAATGAGATAATGAGGAAAATGTTGGATATTACAAATACCATCTCAACGAAACGTATGAAAACTGATGTGGAACTCCTCTTAGCTATTGATGGTGTATGGTTATTTTCTCTCGCATGATCTAAACGGTTATTATGTGCTTCGTACCTGTTTTGTCAAAAAATAGGGTTGACGGGTGAGAACATGAAAGAGTAAGCGAATAGTTTTGTTTTTTTTTTAATGAATGACTTGAATTGGAGTGTTAATAAGAAGAATAAAGATCTATGTAGAGTCATTTTCACTCACACCTAGAGGAGTAATGATATATACACACCTCATTTTTAAAACACTTCATTTCCACCTCTTTTTGTTTCTATCTCTCTCCTCTTACCATCTATCACATCTCATACTTTCTCTCCCTTACTTTTTCTTTTCTTCCTATCTATCTCATCATTCCACCTCACACACCTCAAAAGAGAGGTGTCTGAGTAACATTATTCCACCTAGAGTTAGAAAGAGAACAAAGTTATAAAAAGGTGATATGTGTTATGATAGCAATAAAAGAGACAAAAAGTCTGTTTGATTACAATTCTCAAACGTGGATCTCAATCATTTTGAATATGTTTGAGAACCAATTTTGAGAATCAATTCTACAAGCTTGATGTGATCGGACAAAATTGGTCAATAATAATTTCTCCATCTTGCTGATATGATTTTGTGTAATTACATTATAATTCAATTAAGAAAATCAATTTCAGTTAAATGTATGTAAACATAAATCACCTCATTGAAAATCACATTTCTAAACTCAATTCTAGTTAAATCTCATGATTATTAGGGCTATCAAACACACATAATGGGATGTGAATAAAAAAATCCTAATGAATCCCTTGGAGCCTACACGAACCGCCTAACAATCCATCTATAATCTCCCTACACGTGTCCAAATCAAGGGTGCCATCACAATTTGAACGACCCTGATTCATTCAGTGTACAAACTTGACCCTGTCAAATATCCAATCAAACCCCAGCGATGTTAACCGACATCCTAACAATCCCCCGTAAGGGCGGTTCATGCTCACGTCACGTGATTCACACATACAATATTTCAAAATCCCAACCCTGACACCGCTATAAATACCCAATAATGCCCCTGCTTCTATTCATGTTCAAATGCGCACTTTCTCTCTCAACAAAACAGTTTCCGCTCTTTCTCTCTCTACTTTCTCTCTCTAGAAATGGGAACTGCAATTCTTCGTTCCCACGATTGCCTTCGAGGCCAGTTCCTCCCAAACGATGCCTTCGCCATCGCAACCTCTCACGTCAAATCACGGAAAAACTCCATCCCTAACCCTAATTTCAATTCCCATGCCAACCAGAACCGCCGCCGGAAGCGGAGTCCGGTGGCCGCCGTTCAGGCCAAGTGTCAAGACCGTGACCGGAGACGTTCCGGCGATCGATCGTCGCCTCCGGCGAAGTCTCCGAACGCCGCGAATCTCGTCATGGAAAAGGTTAAGATCCTCAAAAGAGGCGAGAAGTTGAGCCCGGAGAATATCCCCGGAGGACTCGCCGCGGTGAACCACAAGGTTAAGAACGAGGAGGAGGATCTCGATTTGATGTTGTGCTCGACGGATCGGCTTGGTCCGGATCCGGTGACCGTGGAGGAGCAGGTTAGGGTTTGTGATTCGAAGGACGGGATGTATGCCGGATCGGCGTTTGTCTCGTCTCCGCCTCCGAGCTCCGTTCCGGTTCCGTTGTTTTTGTGGAAGAACGGAGCGGCGACGGCGACGAGTGATTTGAGGCGGTTGCTGCGGCTTGATTTGGAATGATGCTTCGTTGTTTGGAGTTTCTGAGTACTTTTCTCCTTAATTAGGTTTACTCGCATGGTCCTTGACGTGCTTCCTTTATTTTTTCAAGAGGATTGACGTTTGGCGCGAGTGTATGAAGAAATTTGAAAGTGAAGCGAAGATTGTTAGAATGATGAAGATGTGATGATGTTCAGTTCCTGTAAGGGGGCGTAGTCAGTTAGGTACTAGTGTTAGTTCATACGTTGATGACAGAAGGGTTAGAAGAGGAGAATGAATCTCTTGTAAATTCCCCTAGTCTGATATACGTGAATCGATCTAGTATTGTCTAGTCTAGTGTAGGTGTGGGATTTCCATATGGAAGAAGATAGTTTGGTGTGTGTTGTGTTTATCAGGCTTTTGTTTGATTTGTTCTTGTCATACAAGTTTAGTTGTGAAATTTAATTCCAATAGAATAAAATTTGTAGAATTAGCAGCATCCTGTTTTTCTATTCTGATCTGAATTGTCAATTTGACATAGTTATTCCTCTTTGGTGTATGTATTTAGACATTTGAATGGAAGAAGAACTTGTTGCACATTTCTCCAGTTTGATCTTTACCATTACCGCGAAGAACTGTTTGGTTTCTCATTTTATTTTCTTGTTATGTTTGTTTTTATTCATATGTGATCTGGTGGATTAAGGGAATTGGATTCTGCAACCGGTGATGGTTCGAAGTTTCAGATTCCTTAATGCTCAAGAGTTTTAATTCCTTGCTGTTGTTGGAAGGCGAGTTGAAGTATCTAGGAATTCAAGTTAATCCTCATTTCACTTTCTGATTTTACTTGGGTGTAGATATGAAGTAGATTCCTTTACATCATGTGAAGCTTTTGCATTGATCTTACAGAATTTTCAGGAAATCATTGTTTTAATTTCATCTTCACAGAAAATTCAGTTCATAGCTGTCATGTTGCAATGTAACTAGGATCATGAGAAACTAAACTTGCCATTAAAGTGCACAAGCTCTGACTTGACCAGGTGGATCCTCCAATTTGCTTTGCATAATTGCTGAATGAGGAATACTAATGATGAACTTTGACATGCCATTTTCCACACATTATGAGTAGGGCTATGATTTTTTTGGATACAAGTAAACGGTTTCATTTCAATCGATAAGAAGAATTCCGTTAACCTTTCGTTTCGAAGTGAATGTTAATGTTCGTTTACCTCTGGCACCAATGGGTGTCGGAACATAGCTTATGTTGGCATTCATCATGCCAATGGACTATATAACATGAACCGAACTTTTATTGTGAACTGGGATGTAAGTTCGTCCATGTTATAAACTGAACTGAATCTCCAATCGGATGCTGTAGTCTTGAGAATGTATGTGTCGTCTTAGTGTTTTGGTTTTCTGTGGACTCAATTTCTCCTTTCACGTTGAGCATTTGGAACTGGTGATTTATGATCTCGAGTGTTGCAAATGAGGCCCAAATGACAAACCATACATGCCATTAGTCTAAAAAATTCTCAGATATTGGTTATGTTAGTCCCTACACATGGGACACATAGCCCTTGAGAAGGAATATGACCAATGAATATGATTTTTAAGAATTTCGAGTGTGATTTTTGCATTATAAGGAACTAATGTGTCCAATGGTTAAATTTTTCAGGGACGAATTTCATTCACAAATTATGATTTGTCCTAGCAGAGCAGTTAATCCAGTAGAGGCCGCTGTCAGCCAAACTGCTGAATTCTTCGGTGGGTTCGAACGGGAGCCCTAATTGGTATTTCTATGATATGCAGTTGTTACTCATGCTTAGCTTATCTGCATATATGTGCTCCATTCCCAATTCCTGATTAAATATTTGCATCAATTTTCATTGCAGTTGTTTGCAGTTGTTGTACTTTTTAAATACCAAATCTACAGTTTGTCTCATCACTGAACAGAGTAAGCCTAAAATTTTAGTGAGCCTCGCGTAAAATTTTCGCAGTAAGAAAACTGTGTTAATGTATTATTACCATTTCTCTTCACAAAAATACTTATGCAGGGTGTCTGCCTGCCTTATTCATTTTATGGCTTGGTCCAGTATCTTGCTATGCTTGAGATTACTAGATGAGCAACAAACAAGGATAACTTTAAGATTCTTGTTTATGCACGATATTAACTACTAATTTGCCATTCTCATTTTTCTTCTACAGAAGACTTCTTTATATTGTCCTTTTTTACTAACTAGATTTATATTTGTTTAGGTTACTTAACTTAACTACACCAGACGAAGGTTACACTTTATAGAACTAGCTGAAATTTCAATTCTATACTGTATCATGAGCTGTTGTTGACTTGTTGGGGTCTGTGATGGTTGAACTGCATCACCCTGACTCCCTGGAACTTTTCACTTGGTATCTTCAGTTGTATGGGGCAGTACCCTTTTCCAGAACCAGTGTCTCCTCCACATGTATGTCATTTCTTCAATGGGGATTCCTTTGGTTTCAGGCAGGAACACAGAAACAAATATAGTCATGATGGTAATCCATCCCGCAAAAAACAGGAAAATCCCAAACTTGAAGGAGCAGAGAAGCGAAAGAAAGGCCTGGGCAATTATGAAAGTGAACAGAAGGTTTACAGCAACTGTGATGCTCTGCCCTGCTGATCGGATTTCCAATGGAAACACCTCACTAGGAACAGTCCAGCCAAGTGGGCCCCATGACCATCCGAAAGCCAGAACAAATAGGCAAATAACGACTACAACCAATATTGAATAGCTTTTGGACAATTCTTGATTTTCTCCAAACTTGATTCCCAAAATTATGGCTACTATAACCTGCTCATGTGAAAAACAAAATTATAGTCAATTGGATTTGCAAATATAAGCTAAACTTTTCCTCTGCTTTAGCAAACTGCTTCTGTATACTACCATTTTCTCCCTTAATCTCATCATTTTCAGGTAGCAAAGCTGTTATATTAGGAAAGTGAGCCCCTTTATCTTTCTAGAGTTATGCAGTTATACATGCTGATTGAGAGCATTTGTTCTATAGTGGTATTTCCCAAATTCATGGATTTTGTAAGTTGTAAGCATAATTGAAATTTGCATTAAACTGTAGTTTCTTTGTTTCTTTACCTGGCATATGATCATTTGTATTCCACCGCTGATGAGTAGGGGTCTCCTGCCCAATCTATCTACTGTTGCAATGGAAATGAAGGTCGAAAAAGCAAGAACTCCACCAGTCAAGGCTGAAGAGTAGAGAGATGCGTCTCCCTCAAATCCCAGGCTTTGAAACAGCACTGGAGCATAGAAGAGAATTGAATTTATGCCGGTCAGTATCTGGAATGCGGGCATGAAGATTGCCACGACCAACTCTGGCCTGTATCTTTTTTCAAGGATGTTCCGAAAGGGGTGCTTGATGGAGTTAGCCAACTCACTTGCATCAACCATATCTTGGAACTCTGCGTCAACATCAGTTGTTCCTCTGATTTTTTCAAGAAGCTTCCTTGCTTTTTCCTTTGATCCTCGTTCTACTAAGCTATTTGGTGTCTCAGGGAGAAATAACCCTCCAACAGTCATCAACAGAGCCGGTACTGCAGCTAGGCCAAGAGACAGCCTCCACCCCCATGGTTTAATCTTCTGTGTGCCATAATTGATCATGTTTGCTGTGAAAATCCCAAAAGTTGTTGCTACTTGAAACATCATGTTCAGGCCTCCTCGAAGGTGGGTTGGCGCCATCTCTGACAAATAAAGTGGAACAGCCTTCAAAAAAACCACCAAGAGGAGTAGCTATAGTAATTTCTCAAGGTATAACTGGATTATCTTCTAACTCAACATATTTTACTGCACCATTGACTGTTTCCATCACATTACTACTTTTTTTCCTGTAAAATTTTGTGGACTTATGTTAACAATCACATAGTGTTGGGCTGTTGGCACTCACTTCTCAAAGTCACTTTTGCTATCTAGACTCTAATACAGGGCATCCCACTGCATTAAAGGTCCTGTTATGCGCGAGATCCGGAGGAGGGTCCGACCACTGCTATTGTATGCAGCCTTACATTGTTTTTCACAAAGAGGCAGCTTCCATGACGTTAACCCGTGACCTCAGTCACATGGAAACAACTTCTTACTGTTGTGCCAAGGCTACCCTTCTGCTATTTAGACTCTAGTGTTGGTTTTAATTTAAACAGGAATCGCGGTTGCTCCTTTTAAATATACACAAAGCTTGTATGTTCTAAAGTTATAGAAATATGCTATTACCTGATTTCCAAATCCAATGCCAATACCAAGCATAATCCGACCCACGATAAGCATTCCCAGATTAGCTGCTGCTGCATTTAGAGCTGCTCCAATGAGAAAGCTGATACCACCACCTATGATACTTGTCCTGCGCCCATACTTCCTTGTAATTGGAGATGCCACCAGGGATGCAACCAAACCAGCAATGTATAAACAAGAGGTAAATGCCGCTAAGACCTGATCGTCAAACTTGCAGTAGTGGTTTTCTTGTGCGTGCATTTTCTTCTTGTATACAGAGGGGAAGAATTTCTGAAGAAAGTCATCCATGGAAGTAACTCCACCTGTTAAACCACTACACATGTCAAAGAAGTTTTCTGATAAATTACTATAAAGATTATACTATTTACTATTTTTATTTTTATTTTGCTTTTCTAGAATGAGGGAGAGCCTCAACACAACGGTAAGGTTGCTGCTTGCGGTTCAAGTTTGAGTCGTGAAATCAGTCTCTTGCAAAAATACAAGGTAAGACTGTCTACATTAGATCCACAAAGTGGATCTAGCCCCTCTATGGACCTCACACATAGCGGGAGCTTTATAGTAGCTGTTTTTTTTTTCTTCCCTTTTTTGCTTTTCTAGAATATCCTCCACTAATATTTTGAAATTCATTCATGGGCGAAATTTGAGAAAGAAATAAAATCTTAAAAAAGTTTAAGTGGACCATAATTGTTGAACAATGGATAAGAAAGGAAATGAGTCTCTCTCACGTCTCCTCTAGCATCAGTAATTTATAGATAGCTGTTGATATCTTTTACCTGAATTTGATTTCAAACATTTTCCATCTCAGGTAGAGCACAAGTTGGGTGATTACAAGAATATGATGACACAATTGGATATAGAAGAACAGAACCAAAAGCTCATGTGATGCCATTCAATGTGGGGTTATTATTTTACCATCACTGCTAGGCATTAGAGATTTTATGAAAAAAACTGCCTGGACCTGGTTTTAATTGTAATACTGAGATGATAATTAAGAGTTGCATATTAAAATCAGGGAAGGGGGGGATTGCATTTCAGATTTCAAAATTAATAAGAGTTAGTGCAGAGTGCAGACAGAACAGAATGAAATAAAGTCATGGAATCTTGAATTTCTAAGACATGATATCATGCATTTCACTGATAAACTTTTTTGTTTCAGCTTTCAATCACAGAAAGTTCTTATATCTTAATTTAATCATTCTTGTGTAATGAAAAAAAAGAGTATCTAAATTTTGATCCAGAGAATTGATTGCAGAAGAATGTGAAAGTGAAAACTATTGAAGTCATGAAAATTTCTGATTCAGAGTATTGATTAATGATTATAAGAGCACCTGAGATCCCAACATCATAGCCAAAGAGGGATCCACCAGTGGCAGCAACAATGCATGCGATGATGACATGAACAGTGACCTTTCCTTTATATTGCTCTGCCCTCGCCTCAGCCACACCACCACCTGTTGTAAAAGACCCACCTGCCATTTCCTGAATTCTCTTTTTCTCAGAGTCAGATCACACTTAATTTCTAAGGTGAGAGGTTGTGAGAAAATATTCTGATCTTTATGGATCAACATTGTTCTTAAAGTTTCAAATTTATATTGTTGAGGTTACCAACCTTTGCTCCAATAAAGACAGATAACGATTTTATGAACTTTACTACTATAAATTAATGAAAAGATAAGACACTTTCTTACGACTGTGAATTTATTATGTTCAAGGGTGATGACCGCCCCTTTTGTCGTGATGTGAATTTATTTACATTCTCATTAATGTATTGCTATATCATTATTAATGTCATTGTTATAAGTATTTTGTTAAATGAGGTTGTCTAACGCATGGTGATTTTAGCCTCAACTTAATGGAATAATAAGATTATTTTTAGATAAGATAAAGAACAAATCATAAAATTCTTCATCCATTTATCTTCCATTCTATTGGTATACCTAGTAAGGATATAATGCATAATTAATGCTAGTATGAAAAAAAAATTAAATTGAAATTTAGCTTCTAACTTGTTAGTTTAAGATTTTTATGGTATCATAGACTACCTCAGTTCTTTATTATATTATATGACCACTTTGAGAACAAAATTATATACTTTTACATTTGTTCCCTTAATTTTTTTTTTTTTATGTTTTTCCATATAATACTCGGGTGCCTGTAATATGCACCACTTTTAAAGTGGTGTAATTTTACACCATTTTTTTTAATCTACTATAACAATTTAACATATCTTTTTTTTAAAGAAATTTAATATAAGACAAATTTTTAATGATATTTTTTCTTAAAGTGTGGACCTTCTATACCCGGTCAAAGTATAGGTGGTGTAAAATTACACCACTTTAAAAGTTGTGCATATTAGGAAGAACCTATAATACTCTTATGAGAAGGAGATAAAAAAAATACGTTATAAAAATGTAGAATAAAAAAATATTAATTCTTAAAGTTCATCATATTAATTACATTTTTAAATATGTGTATTTTTTTCACGAAGTCCGTAATTTAATTATGTGTTATCATGACACTCAAGAGAATGGAAAAGGTAGCTTTCCTTAAAATCCATAGTTAGAACATTTTATAAAGTCAAATATTCGATCTTATCAAATAAATAATTCTGCTTTTTTTTTATTACAACAATTAATTTATGCTTACGGTGGATGATGTGTGCACTTTGGTACTCACTATGATAATGTTGTATAGGATACTAAAATGTTGTAGCTCGCTTTTGGGATGATGCACGAGTTTGGTCTAATTTGTCAGCTTCATATCTTGAGCCTGAGCTTTGTTTCCACGTTGAGGGGATGCAAAGAAAGAAAGAATGATGCAGAAGCAAAATAAGGTCGATAAGTAGAAGTTCCATTTTCAGAAAAAGGTAGATCACATGTCGTTTTGGATTAGCAGTGACATGGTTATCATGTGTACCTTATTTCTTGGTAGGTTTGTCACGTCCATCTATCTTGCAACTCAAATGGAATTTAACTATTGCAATGCATATTAAATCCATGGCTTTATATGATGATAATTAAGGTCTTTTCTTTAAGGTCAATGAAAGATTCTGCTAACTAGTGTCACGTATAACGTATTGGTCAAGGAGTTAAAAGAATTTAATATATTGATCATCCAAACACTACATTTATATTAACTATTATTTTTAATTTATTAACCTATACGGCACTCATTCATATTTTACCTAAAGAGAATAATATTTTCATAATCTTAAATGAATCCAATGAGTATCGCCAGTTCCAGTGGTTAAAAGTTGTTGTTTGAGCATAAAATTTATTATCAAGGGGGTGAAGGGTCTACGGTTCGAACCCTGAGGATGAAATAATTTTCTAACATTTTCCTATAAAAAAAAATGATTGACCGAAGCGATCGTGAAAGCTCTTAGAGAGAAATTCATTTCATCCTTAGACCAGGAAAACATAACATTGAAAGATGTGGAAGATATGGGTAAAAACTTCGCCCCCGAGAGTTTAAGATTGTAGTTGTTTTGTAAATGTTTGTAGTTTTGTTTTTGTTCTCTTGGGCTCTTAGCCCTTTTGTTTCATCCATGTTTTTTTTGTTTTCATAACTTACAATACATTTTTATGTTTTAACAGTAAAGATAAAATTAAATTAAGAGTTAAAATATAAGGCTTATTCATTATTGCCATATCTAGCGTGGTTCCATGCATCCTATGTGGAAGCGTGTCGCAATATGGCCTAAAAGCAAGACTATCTGTATTGCTCAAATGCAGGTTTCAGCAGACACGTTTACCCCTTACATATTGACACTCTGTTGAAAGATTTTTTTACCACTCTACGTTGAATCCCTCAAGACTCAATTGTAGTATAGTAAAGGGTTTTGTCGTATCCACAGGGAGGTGTAATACTTATGCCGTTCAATAGCTAACAGACTTAAATGATGGTTTACAAATATATTGGGTGTTTGTTTAAAAACATAAAAACATAAATAAAGAAGATAAAAGAGTTGGATTCACCAAGGTAGATAGTTTTGCTGAGATTAGAGTTTCGTTGTCTGACCTCTATGTATTCTATTGATTCACATACAAATATAGTTCTATGAAATTGATTCCTCCCACAATTTCTTATCTTACTACCCAGTCCCCCGGCGTAGAAGATTATCAACTCAGCTATATTAACTCTCAATCCCTTGATCGATTAACAATAGTGAGTAGCATTAAGCATGGATGTTTGAATGGACTAATGATCTAACCCTATCCCTAGACCTTAGAATCATTAGATGATTTTACCTATTTTAGGTTTAAATAGCTAGTTCCCACCATCCTATTAAACCTAAATTCATGTTCTAGGTGATCAATCCAAAACAAGCATAAAGCACAAGGTAAAATCATTGAATCATGGCAAAGATACATATGATTAACTCTAATTCAGACTCAAGAACGTGTGAGTTCCCTACACAAGTTTGAATCAATCAAAATACCCAAGGGGGTCAACCTAAGATATAGCATGAAGCAAAAGAGAAAACCATTGATTCTTTAACATAGAAACATCAAATTTGCATGAAAGGAAATCAAATAGATTACATGAGCATCAAAACAACTAGTTCTAATCCCAACAAATGAGAAATTAGCTATTCATTTCCATGGATAGCTTTACAATCATAAAAGAGAAGAAGAACGATGAAAAACCGAATCTGTGACGGTTCCCCGACGATGAAACCGGCTCCAAAGCCTTCTCTCTAGCCTCCTAGACCTTCCTTGATGATCTCCTTCCAATTCTCTCTGTTTGGGTTCTGTTCTAAGTCTCCAAAATCAAGTTTTTTTTTTGAAACTGAAGAAAAATCCTTTTATAATGATTTATGCATCTGTGCAGAGTGCTGGGCGCCCCTTTATGGGCGTTGGGCGCCCAGTTGCTTCAAGGTTGGGTTTCTGGAACCGCCATAGGCGCTGGGCGGCCACTGACAAGCGCTGGGCACCTTGATGATCAAAAAATTCTTCAAGTCTCATGAAAATATACATTTTTCCTTGAGAACTTAGACCCTACATCAAAATTTGAGAATATAATCAATCATAAAACACATTTGAGCTTAATTCTCAATCAAATAACAAATTCCAATCAAGATGAGGAGAACTAATAAGGATTTCTCATGAATCACTTAAGATAAGTGCCTAAAATGAATTCAAATATACGTAAAAATGGCACTTATCACACTCCTACCTCATGCACACTCGTCATTGCTGCATGATGCCGTCAATGTTATATTTCGTGTGTGTGTGTGTCGATGTGACAATTTTTGCACAACAAAAGTTACAAACAATGAGTCATAATATTTGGCACATTCATTATTGTCATATCTTGCGTGGTTCCATGCATCCCATGTGGAAGCGTGCTGCATGAGAATTGTTCGAACACAATGCGCAAAAGTATTTGGTATATGCAATATAACCTGCAAGCAAAACTATATGTATTACTCAGATGCAGGCCTCAACTGACGCGTTTGCCTCTTGTATACTCACACTCCTACCTCATGCACATTCATTATTGTCATACCTTGCGTGGTTCCATGCATCCCATATGGAAGCGCGTTGCATGAAAATTGTTCGAACACAATACGCAAAAGTATTTGGTATATTCAATACATCTTGAAAGCAAAGTTATCTGTATCGCCCAGATACAGCCCTCAACTGACGTGTCATACACACTCGGCATTGATGTATGATGCCATCAATGTTGCATTTCATGTGCGTGTCAATGCGATAGCTTTTGCACGATAAAAGTTCTAAATAGTGAGTCATAATATTTGGCACATTCAAAACTACCATATTTTGCATGGTCCCATGCATCTCATGTGTGAGGGTGTTGCACGAAAACTGCGGAACACAATACACAAAATATTTGACACATTCAATATATTACCTTAAAGCACAGTTGTCTATATTGTTTTCATGCACATCTCGACCAACACATATACCTCTTAGCAGGAGCGGAGGCAGGAATTCATCTCTAGGGGGCTAAGATTGAATATCATAAAAAACGCTAAGCATCACCAATAATGCGTCATGTGTGTGTGGATAAAGGAGATGAAAGACATTTACTTATATTATTATTAAGAATACTTTTAAGTTATGTTTAATGTCTTTTATTAAAAAAAAAAAAACTTTGCAGTATAATTCCTTTTACTAGCTATCAAATTATTTTTCTCTTGTTAGTTTCAAAAAAAATTATTTTTCTCTTGTAACATAAAAAACTAACTATCAATTAAGTATTAATGCATATATATCCACCAATTATATTTTAAAGTTGAGTATTCGATCTTAAATCTTATGAAACCACATCATCAACTCTTTTATGAGAAAGTCTAGTAGCGTAAATATTCATATTAAATAAAAATCAAATTATTATTAATTACTTCTCTACTTAGATATTTAATATTAGTTTTTTTAAAATGTAATCAGACATGTGTTTGTTATAGGTATGTAAAACATTTCCTATTAATGCAAAAGGTTATAAAAAAAAAGATACAGATAGGACCAAGAGCTACAGAGGAGCGAAACAGGGCCTAGGAAACGGAGAGAAGCCAACCACACATACTAGGGGTGAGTGAATGTTAAAAAACAGCTTTTAGTTAAGCCAATCAATTGTAATAAAATAGCCACAAGGGCCCGTGGTAGTTAACAAACAGAAAGAAAGAAGAAAGGGAAGGAGATACAAGGCTAAACCGGAAGGAAAAAAGAAAACAAAGTCTCATCACAGACCCTGATAGTATAAAAGAATGAAATTCTTGGAGCTTGGGGTGACTAAGCCACAGTAAGCACCCCTGTAGCTCCGCCCCTGCGGCTCTTAGGCTCATACATATTGACACCCTTACCTCATGCGCACTCGACATAGGGCCGTGTATAGAGATTTTGGGGCCTTAGGAGAAAATATTAAAGTGATCGATTTTATTTTGACAAGAATCTTAAAGAGACCTAACATATCATATAAATTAATTTTTTATATTAACCTTCTAGTTTTTGAGTTGCAAAATCATTTATAATAGTTTTATGCTGCAAAATAAATAAAAAATTATGAACAATAGAACATGAAACACAATGAATGAATCATTGAGAGATTTTGCAACACTTTAATATCAAATATCTCAAACGTATAGAAAAAATGAAATTTTTCTTTTTTAGAGAAGAAACAATGGTGAAGAGTAAAGTTATACAACACTATATATATATATAAATCATCAAAAAACTAACTGTTACGAGTAACACAATTTGCTTTTTTGAGTTTTGGAAATGTATAAACAACATATATTTTATTTATTAGTTTTTCTGGAAAATGTAAATTTTCTAATACAAAACAATACTACTAAAAACTATCAAAGTTGCACTTCTCATGTTACACTTCTAAGTTCTCACATTGCATTGCACATGTTGTAATTGATGTTACCAAATTTTTCATTGTTTTACCTTCTCAAATCTCAGTAATATATCTTATACACATACTAAATATTTTTTGGGGCCTATATATATTTGGGGGCCTTAGCAGTGGCGGAACTAGAAATTTTAGGAAGCCTAGGCAAATTTTATGATTAAGTCCCTAAAATTTGCATTTCCTTATAAATTTGCCTTTTCTCTAATTTTTTTTTGGGCCAAAAAACCTACCTAGTCCAAAGAAATTTGTATTTTTTTACTTTGAGCCAGGGCATTGGACCTACCAAGCCCTGTGGTAGGTCCGCCACTGGGCCTTAGGTAATTGCCTATTTTATCTAACCTTCTACACGGCTCTGACTCGACAATGTTGCAAGATGCCATCAATGGTGCATTTCATTTGGCGACTTATGAGTTTCATTCCTTATCAACATTTGCATCATCATTGTCCTTGTTCACAATATCACTTATTTAAGTAAACAAATTTGGTACATTAGAAAGATAAATTGCACCCTCCCGTAATTGATCCATGAATCTCCCCGACCCAACCCATATGTCTCATGGCTCTTACCTATTTACTTAATTTACCTATTGAAGTAAATTATTTTAAACATTTTATTTTGGTAAATAGAAAATTTAAATAATATTATGGTAAAATAAACCCAAGCCATTTTTTATTTTTTAAAAACCGCCAACAGATAAAAGTTGCGAAACTAATATGGGTCACAATTTGTGTAATTGATATGGTTCACAACTTCTCAAGTAAATTTTTTATATAAAGTTTCATTTATAATCTCTTAAAATAAAGCATAAAAATAAAAATAATAATATTGCCACTGCAATGTAGCAAATTATCTTTTAATCCCTTTGAATATCCTTTACATGCAAGCCATAACAGATGTGGCTCTCCATTCATCAAGTCAACACATGAGGCACAACCGACATGAACCTTCATTCACCATATCATCATTTAACAAAGTTGGGTTATAGTAAAACCAAAATTTTTAGAAAAGTTGAGGACAAGAACACGAAATTTTTTTGCAAGGATTAAAATTAGAACTTGTTATATTATTTACAAAAACTAAAAGCATATTTAAATCAAATTTTACTGTTTTCTTTTTCCCCTTTAGAGACCAGTGGAGTACTGTAACGTAAACCAATCATATGAACAAAATGTAAAATGAAGTACACCATAAACTTCACAATGCAATTACATTATATCTAACGATGAGTTAAGCAAAAATTGATAAAATTATTATCTATTTTCTCTAGCAACAAGAACAGACATAAAGTAACATAAATTGAACATTTCCAAGGGTCCTCCTGATAAAACTGTTCTCTGCAGAGCTAGTTTGAGTCTTCAATCCAACTTGACTGAAGAGAACAAGTAATGAACGAACCAGAATGAAGACAGGAACCCAACTGTGCCTGTAGCCAACATGATAGCTAGAACCATGAAGAGTGAGTATCCCAGGTAAAGAGTTGCAGAAACAGGTCCACTCAGATTCTTGAGATCAAACACAAGATAGTTTATGGAGTACAAAAAGATGTATATGGCAACCGAACCCGAGGCGAAGAATGATTTCCACCACCATCTCCAATCCTCCACACAGAGGTGCATGTAGGTCAGAACTAGAGATACCTCAGCACAAACCACCACAAGGAGAATCATAACAATAAAGAGAAACCCGAAGACATAGTAAACGCGACCCATCCAAATACTTGACATGATGAAGAAGAGCTCAATGAAAAGGGTACCAAATGGAAGGGTGCCAGCACCTAGAACCAAAAGCCATGAAGGGTACCGCTGCTGGGGAACTTCGCGGGGAATTTGATTGGTCCTAACTGGATACTCAATGTGTGGTGCTCTAGCTCCAAAGTACCCACCAACAAGGGTAAGGGGGACAGAAATGCAGAACCAAAGCAAAATCAGCACAACGAAAAGCGAAAATGGAATGGCTCCTGTGCTGTGGCTTCCCCACAAAAGGAAGTTCAATGATGTCAGGATCAAAAAGGCAATCCCAGGAAAGAAACAAGCAGCCTTCCAAGCAACTGAAACCCATCCCTTGTGATCGCCGCAGCCGAGTGTCCTCCATAGCCGAACTGCAACATAGCCAGCAACAATACCGAGGATCATATAGAAAAACAGCATACCTGTGATGAGTGTTCCGCGAGAGGCAGGTGACATGAATCCAAGTGCGGCAAACAATATTGTCACGACAGCCATCCCAAGAATCTGAACTCCATCCCCAACCATTATACACAACAAAGAAGGATTCGACGGGGCGCGGAAAACATCTCCCACAACAAGCTTCCAACCAGATAACTCTTCATTCATCTGTGCTTGAGCCTCCTTATCAAGCTCCTCATAACGGGTCAGATCCCTCCTAACAGTTCTCAGGAAGATAACAAGAACAATACCAGCAAGAAAAGTGATCACCATAAGCGAATTGAGGATGGAGAACCAATGGACCTTGGCTCCCTCCATCTTCAAGTAGGCATCCCATCTAGATGGCCACTTGATATCACTCTCCTCAAAGGTGACCTCATAAGTAAACACAAGTGGTTGACCTTCTTTAATCGGCATTGCCACGGTGGTCGGATCGCATTTGATCGGCGACGTGTATTTCTCATACATTTTCAAGCTCTGAACCGTATTAGCATTATGCATAATACTACAAGGCACCACCTCAAACCCAACAACCATGTAACCAGGCTTGTCAGATCCCTCCTTACCAATCGGCGGGATCATCTCAGCCGCATCACCGGTTCCCATCACACGAGCCACATTGTTCTCCTCATACTTATGGACAAGAACATTAAACCTCAAATGGTTAAACATGTAATACACATCCTGAATCTTGATACCAACAGGATACCCAGTCCATCTCAGAAAATACTCCTCCTTCTTCGTAAACCGAATAGCAGGCAAATTATCAAGTATCAAATTCACCTGATACATCTCATCAATCCTCTCCTTCAAGAGCTTGAACTGATCTGCAGACAGCTTATCCACTTTGCACAAGAACACCTCAGACTCATTGGTATACATCTTGAACCTGTAAGGTGAGTTCTCGATCCGATCCCCCATGAGGAGTTCACCGAGATTCTCAGCACTATCCTTGACACCACCCAAGGGAGTGCAAAAGGGTAAACTGTAATAGCTAAATGGCATCTCAGTATCAATCGAGGTCAGAGAATTCACCTTCACCGACAACTCATCACCAACAGCATACTTGTGTGGGTAACTACCCGGAAGGTAAAACCCATTCCCAGATTGAAATACCAAACAAAAAGCCAAGACCCACATCATGAATCCATGAAAAGACTCCATTTTTGGAGAATTTTGCGCCAGATCTGAAAGACCCAGATAAGGGTAATGTCAAAAAAAAAAGCAAAGGAAAATGTAAAAGGAATGGCAAACTCTACCTAGTTTCTCAGTTCAATGCCGATGCCAAAAATGAAAACACAGATGCAAACACAACACAGAAACCATGATGATGATGATGATACAGATGCATGCAATGAAGAAGCAAAGGAAATGCGGTATGGCAAAAAAGTGTGAATTAGACTCACCTCAGGGCAGAGACAGGAGATCTGCGAGGGGATTGAGGAGTTTGAGGGTACAGAACGAGATCTTCGAGCTCTGAAATCTGGAATTTGCAGAGAAGAAGAAGAAGAAGAAGAACGGAAACGGTGTAACGAAGGCGTTGAAGAAGGGGATTGCACGTATATATATACTGTCTCTTTCTATCACTGCTCTCACGAGTAGTAGACACGCTCATTTGAAAAAATGACCATAGTGCCCTTCGATTTACTTATTGATTAAGTAGTGTTAGCCAACAACACTATTTTTTAGACATTTTTCAATATTACCTTTTCAATCATATTAGATCCTACGTTAACCCAAAGCGGTTGTTTGAGTGTAGCATGAAAGAGTCACGTACTTGATAGGTTGTAGGTTTGAGCTCTCACTTGTCCCTTTGAGAGTGTTAGTCTTCTCTGTATAAACTAGGACATAATCGCTTCCATTAGCACGAGTAGTAAATAAATGTTAACGTGTACTTTAAAGTAAATTACTAAAAGGTGAACAAAACTCTCATAATGGATCATTTCTTTCCAAAAAAACATTGATATGTACATTTGGTAACTGGCGCGTTACCACGTATTGGGTACATATGACATAAATTACAACGTTGATAAATTTGGCTTTTGCGCTAACGTGTCTTAACCTGTGCGCGCAACGTAGAAATAAAACCCACAAAGCTTCTTCGAATCATTTCTCTATATTTCTCAACATGATTTCTTTCCATAGAAATTAATATTTGTTTGGTGATCGACACGTTGCCATGCATAAGGCACAAATGACACGAATTGCAACGCTGGCAAGCGTGGTTGTTGTGCTAGCGTGTCGCAACATGTGAGTGTAGCGTAGAAACAAAATCCGTGTGGTTGCTTATAATCCTTTACCTCCCTCTCTAGCTCTTTATATCGTTGCTCTAACGAGTAGCACACACCTATTTCGCAAATGATTATAGTGTCCTTCAATTTATTTATTGATACGACGAGTGCATGTTTGGACATAGTATAAAAATCACATTCAACTACAATAATTATGGATGTACTCATTTTAGGGCTTGCCTAGCTTTTGTCCACCATGATTTTGGTTTCACCGTAATTTTTTTTATCATATGTCCACACATGCATCGGGTAGTGTTAGCCAACAACACTCTATTTTAGACTTTTTTCAATGTTACTTTTCCAATATGATTAGGTCCACCATCAAGTCCAAGTTTCATTAGAAGCAGTGTAATAAAGTAAAATGTGAACGAAACTATTATGACAAATTAGGATGAAAGTTTATTATTGTTGCATGTAATTAGTATTCAAGTACACACTAAATCTTTCAGCATCACTTCTTTCTAAAAAAATGTATATAACTTAACGCGTTAACATGTATTAGGCAAAATTCACATAAACTACAATGTTGACAATTTTTGCACTAACGTGCCTTGACGTGTGAGCGCAAGGCAAATACAATACGCACACAATTTTGTTATCACGTATATGAATACTTTACGTAGATTACAATACTGACAGGGGTACGTTTTGCGCTATCGTACACACAACACATAAGCAAAACGCACACAGTTCCGCATAGAATCATTTGTTTCCTATATGAAAACTTATTGAATTTCTAAATATGTATTTTGTTGGTTGAACTAGGTAGATTCCATCAAGTTTTTTTTTTAAACGAACTCATATAATTTAATAAATTACGTATGATATGGATAAAAAGTGTGGTTGAAAGAAAACGTTAAAATGTGTTACAGTAATTTTTATTGAGGTTTATCATTATTGTGTTGATTTTTCTTCAATCAAACACTAAATACAATTTTATTGTGTATATTACACTTGCTTCCTCTAAAATTTATGAACTCCTTTTTTAAATGGAGGGGCTAGCCCCCAAATTTAACAACTACTAAGGCCTACCGCCTACGGCATTCTATTGGCGATTAGCCAGATGAATTATTAAGAGAATAAAGAAGGTTAAACAAGTATGGATGCTATTGAATTTGGAAGTTTACTTGATGATTATTTGTCTTCTTCGTTAAAAGCTAATACATGATGTTATGCTAGTAATGGAGAACTTAAATAATTTAAAATTTTAGATTTATTATGCCGACACTGTACCAAAGTAATAAGCACGAATTAAATCGCTTGTTTGAGATGCTACTGCTATTTAGCATAAAATATGACTAAAAGTTAGCACTAAAATTGTGATTGAAGTTACAGAGCAGGTTAATTTTTTTTGCTTCTCATGGCATCTCACAGTCATCAGTTATGAGACTAATCCTTTAGATGTTTGGAAGTCATGTTAAGTGAATTATCTTCTCTTAACAAATCATTTTCTATATGCTCCGTTCAAGAATCATACTTTGGTCTAGATAGTTATCAGTTGTGCTAGACCTTATTGGTATAAAACCAGATTAATGTTCGTTTCTAAATGATTCTGAATAGCCCTTTATTTTATTTGTATTTGAATTAACACTAACGTAAAGGGTAAGTATAGTGAAGCTTCAGCAATCAGTTTCAGGTACTGTGACTCAATGTGAGAAATAGAATACAAGAAGTTTAGGACATGGAAACAAACGTGACACGCTCCTAACTTGTTTGACCAGCAGTTTAGTGCCCCCATATCGATAAAGGAGAGATCTTAGATCTAACACTTTCCGTACATATTTAAAATTGTTCAATCTTCCTTGTTGAGAAGAGAAGTGATTTTGCAAGAAGCTCCTAAAAGTAGCTTTTATAAGGAGATAAGTAATTTTGAATCCAAACAAGATGTCCATTATAACTACGTAGTTTTAAATGAAATATTGCACCATGCTATTTAAATAATTAAATCCCACATGTGGAATATTGGAGTTTATAGCTGTCTGTTGAGATTGTTGTATCAGATACAGGCACAGGCCGCACAACAAGTACCACCATATACACAATGCCATCTTCTGAAAACGATAATTTAACAGCTGAGTGCTATCATTTTACAGATGAAGTTTTCCTTTCTTCTATCTAATTTAGATATTTAGACAGGTTTAAATTGAAATCTGAAAGACATAAAATCCCCTTTGATAACGAAAGATTGACCAAAGTATTCAAAGTTTTAAAGAGTACGATCCTTAATGACATTATTCTCTTGGTGTCAGATAATTTTCATCACTTGAGAACAATTAATGGCACTCTCCTTAAAGACATTATTCTCTAAACATTCCCCACAATTAAAACCCACAGGCTTCATAAAGAGGGCCACTACTAAAAAAAAAGCAAATTAGCGAGGGGCAAAAACCGTCGCTAAATAAGGAAAATTCCGTCGCAAAAATTTAGCGACGAAACCCCGTCCGCCGTGCAAAGTGACGTCGCTAAATATTTAACGAGGGATTATTAAATCCGTCGCACGAAAATGTGTCGTCCCTAATTTATATATTTCCGTCGCTAAACCGTTTGCTGGATTATCCCATGAATCAGTCGCTAATTCCGACGGGACAATTCGTCGCTATTTACGGCAGAACATAACAAGCCGCTATTTGCGACGGAATTATCCGTCGCTATTTAAGATGAAACATAGCAGCCCGTCGCTGTTTGCGACGGAAGTGTCCGTCGCTAACTGTCTGACATTATTAATTCCATTCCCTCGCTAATAAATTTGTAGGAATTCTTCAGTCACATGCTTCTCACAATCCATCCATTTCCTATTTTCTGGCACATTCATGTTTCTAACACACAAACACAATAAGCAACGTAGTAGTTCAGTAAATGAATCCCCAATTTAAAAGCATATTCAGGCTTAAATCAAAGCATTCATCAATATATAAGTAAATTGACAAAACAAGGAAATTGTACTAAATCTAAAACATAACAAGGATTTCAAGCTAAAATAAACTTTGAAGGTTTGAATCCTCATACTTAACTCATGCAAGCAAGGTTTTAAAGCAACATATGGTAGCAGTTCAGTAAAGATTGTTGCTGAAAATAGTGAGAACCCATAAAGTTAAGTCCGAACAATGATTTTACCCACAAGCACATGTGTCAAACCCTTCAGTAGCTTCAAACTTAAGACAGATAGAGATGTACCTCTTGATTCAAGCAGCTTCACATCCACAGAGAAGGGAAACACAAAGCAGATTGCTCCCTCTATCCTGAGATGTCGAGGCTTATAGAGGAGATAAAATCGCAAGTTCCAACCTAAACCTGTACCTAGGGCAGCAAATCAACATCAAATTCAATGAATCACGAAAGAAATAGGTTTGGGGATTTGAGATCCCAAGGCACAGTAAGAGGCTTCAGATTATGATGATAATTGACAGTGGCGGATCCAGGACCCCGGGGTCAGGGGGTTCAAATTTTTCAAATGAACACATCAGTAAAAACATAATTAAAAACAACTTTAATATGTTTATACATGAGAAATTATTTGTGCAAATATGTGAGTCCAAGATGCAAACATGTGCAAAACTTAGTCTACTAGTATAATTTAAAATTTTTAGGGAGTTCAAAAAAAAAATATAGAAAATTAAGTGCAATTTTGGGGGTTCAGTTGAACCCCTTTGGGGGTTCAGTTGAACCCCTTTGGGGGTTCAGTTGAACCCCCTCAATCCTACATAGATCCGCCCCTGATAATTGATCCTTTTTCCCAATCATACACGATTCAGTAAATGAGTCACTAATGTGATAAAACAACAATTTACTTAATAAACTTCCATGGCTAAGCTAGCATCTTCATACACATGCAACCAAAACAATCATACACCATCCAGTAAATAATTCACTAATGTGATAAAACAATAATTCACTTAATAATTCACTAATGTGATAAAACAATAATTCACTTAATAATTCATTAAATAAATGGAAACAATAGAAAGCTAAAGCAAAATAGCAAATCGTGAAAACTATACATGCTAGTAGTGTTAATTATCTATTTATTGAAGAAATAGAATCAGAAGAGAAACCATTAGTAATAATTATCACAGAGAGGAAGAGGCCAGAAATTGATTTAGAGGATAAAAAGAAGTCCAGAGAAATCTGAGTTATTTAGCCTCTTCATTACTAGCAACAAAAGAGACAGACAAGCATATCCTCCACTCTATGCTTTGTACTACAAGGTAAAGCAGATCCAAGCTAATTCTGTCGCTAAACTTTAAAACATCATTTTGAATTTAAAACTGTGAATCTGTCGCTAAATTCGTTGCATTCCGCTGCTAACAACAAGGGATTTTTGTCCCTCGCTAAATCACAGTTTTTTAGTAGTGGGCCAATATTTTTTTTTGTTACATTTGGAAAAGAATCAATATTTGATTCAGTCTTTAATTTAATAAACAGTATTGTTTTTTAAAATATTTATTACTTTTATTTTATATTTAATAAAATATTACTTTTATTTTGTAATTAGTAAAAAAATAGTCCATAACAATCGATAAAGATACATTCTAAAGGGTAAAGTAGGAAAACAAATGATATTTTTCTAAAAGTTAACAAAATTAATTACACTTCTTAATATGTGTGTTTTTGACAAAGTTGACAGTTATTTTGTAACGGAATGGGTATTTATTTAAAAAAGATATTTAAGAAAAAATCATATATAAATGAAAACTATCATCTTATAAAAAATAAAAACTTATACCTAGAGAGAGAAAAGTGGGAGGAATTTACGGTGCACAATTGAATGCTTGTATAAGGTTACACAAGCTACTTTTGACCTGCAATAGCAGGTTTTTCCAGTTTTTTTTAAAAAATAAAAAATACAGATTTATTAATTACAATAATTAACCTGTGATAATTTTAATTAAGTTAAATGGATCTACTAAACTTGAATTTTCCAGATTCCAGAATACATCATTCATCTTCATCTCTCTTTCTTCCCTCATGACCCACTACGATGAACAACGACCAGGTCTTGCACAACTCCATATTGTCCCTCAACCTCCCCTCCATCTCAACCATGCACCGCCGGACCTCCGTCGTGGATTCCGGTAACAACTATCGTGAAGTTGCAAGAACCAAAAAAAAATTCAGAACCAACCCAGAAAACCCAAAAAAAAATTCAAAAGCCATAGACCCAAACAGATCTGCGAAGGCCTCTTCTACTATAGTCGCCACCTCCTCCATCCCCCACTTGCAACCGAAACCGAGAACCCAGATCTACAAACGAACCCAGGAACCAAACCAAGAACCAAAGGGTGTTGTGGTTGCCAGAAAATGCGCCGACGGAGGAGAAGCAGAGAGGGAAATTTGCTGTGACCCATCACCAACAGATATCAGAAACCCCCATCTCACCCTTCAACAAAACCCCCCAAACCACTATCAAACAGAGAGACAGAGAGGAGATGAAGGAGAAAACCCAACCACCACAGATCCAAGCAAATCCCACCGTCCTCCTATTCCACCGCTCCTCATCGTGTCAAGATCGTGGAGTATCAGACCGACGTTGCTCTCCCCTTTCGTTCTCAATCCACTTCGATTCACAGGGCGAGTTTGGATCTCGTTCAGCAGCCATGGGTCGGATCTAGATTTGGGGTCATCAAAGGTAACACCTTTTCACCTGATTTGGGGTTGTTGGTGCCTATGATTCATATCTGCTTATGAGGATTATGGATGTTGATTTCCAGATCTGAAAAATAGAAGAAGGTTGCAAGATAGAGCTTGGGGAAGAAGAGAGGTTACACACAGAGTTAAATGATAAGAAATAATATATTTTTTTATTTAAATTTCTCATAATCTGGTGCTTGTTGGGTCTGTGGTGGCTATGGAGGCCTTGGCTTGGTGATTCAATTTTGGAATAATAGCAAATGGGTTCCAGGTTGTTCTAGAATAATGAAGATGATAATTAATAATTTGTTTATTTTCAGTTTTTTCTGTTGTGGGAGAATAAAGATGAAGAAAGAGTGATATAATTGATGGTGAATAAATTTAATTAAGGATAAATTTTTTTTTTTGAAATTAATTAAAAATAAATGTTTAATTAAGAAAATATGTTTTTTGATTTTTTTTTTAAAAACCTATTATAATGGGTCAAAAGGCCAATGTGCACCCTTGCACCACTTTTTACTTGTGTAGGTTAAATTTTTCCAGAAAAGTGTGAAGGGTTTTACATGTTGGTTGTTCTGCCATGGCAGTTGTCCACCGGCTGAGAAGAAGCCACTCTTTGACAAACCGTTATCTGCTTCAGTACCCCCGTCTCTTATCCACCTCCAAATCAGAGTTGGTTAGCGACGAGCAAATTGAGAAAAAGTGGAAGCAAATAACTGCGAGTTTATTGAGTTTGAGAGATAGATACACTGTTGATGGTCGACTTTTATCGGAGATGATCAACTCCAGACAAGCTTTTCTCAATGACACAATCAATCATCTTTCAGTGCTGTCCGCGCTGCCGTCATACCCCACCGTGCTGCCCCCGCAGACGCTGACGACGATGAACTTGGGTTATAAGCTGATTATCTTAAAAAGATTGGAGAGATTGATCAAGTTGAAGGATATCCTGGTGAAGGAAGATGAGTTGTCAGCGGAGTTAACCGACTCCAAACTAACTTGTCTCCAAGAGATCATCATGAACTCCATGCCGCCGCCGCAGAATAAACTAAATGATGAGAGGAGGTTTGAATTACATGTGGAACTGTTGAGGTTGAGGGTGAAGGAGGTGCGGCTGTACACCTTCGCCTTCCTGCCGCGGATGCTGATACTCTTGCGTGAGACGATCTTCGGACTAAATAAAGTGGCGAGGATCGAGGAGATGATGCTGGTGAAGCAAGATGAGATGTTAGCGGAGTTGACAAACTCCACACTAACTTGTCTCGAAATCAAAGAGATATTCAATAACTTCTTCAACCACTGGAACTCTGCGCCGCCGCCAAAGGATTGGAAATTAAATGAGATGTGGAATGAATTAAGTCAGAGACAAACGAGGATCATGAGGTTGAGGGAGATGGAGGTGGAGTCTAAGAGGCGGAAGACCAAGATGCTGGTGGTGATGAAGAAGGATGATAAGTTGACCTTGTCTAGACAAAAAACTTCTTTTGTAGAGATCTTGGGTGAGGACCTAAAGACCTTAAACAATCACTTGAGGTTGAAGGAGATGCTGATGAAGGAAGATGAGTTGTCAGCCGAGTTGGCCAACTCCAGACTAACTTCTCTCCAAGAAATCCTCGACAATTTCTTCGAGATTGTGCCGCCCCTGCTTGTTGAGGGCCAGCTAAAGAAGTGGAGTGAATTAAATGAGAAGTGGAATGAATTAAATGAAGGAGTAATGAGATTGACCGTGATGGAATTAGACGATGTTGAGTTGTTACAATCGCTGTTGCGGCCCGGTTGTTTCACAGCTAATGAATGAGATTATTATTTGAATTTTCCTATAGCATGATGTGTTTCTCTGTTGTCTTGGTCCATTTAATATGAACTCCGGTACCTCCTTTACTGGTTTTTCCAATTCTTGTTGTCTAGTTTTTCTTCATAAATTCAAATGATGCTCAACAGTCTCCAAGCAAATGATGGGAAGGAATGAGTCATACTTTTCCTATTTGTGCTACAAGTTAAATGTAATGAGTTTTAACTTTTCACTAATTTTCCTATTCTCAAATTAATTAAAACACACCAATAACTTTCATTTCAGACTTGCCTTGCCTTCCTAAGTACATTAACTTGCGACAACAATTGTCATTCCATTCAGTTGCCCATCCCATTGTAGACAGATCCAAACCCCCCTTCTTACATAAAGTTTTTTGCAGAAAATCCCTGTGCAGCAGTGTAGAGTTTTGTTTGATCTAGTAACTGGGATTGGTTGTTTTGTTTTAGAATTAGATAAAACAAATTCCCCACTAGTTCTCATGCTACCATGTGTGATCTTTGGAGATTGCAGATTAAACTTTTAAAATAAATTTAATCTTTTGTTTAAATTCTTTAATGTTATAAGGGTATACATAGAAAAGAATAATCAATACTTCATACATATTATAAAGTTACTTGTATCTTGGAAAAAACTAAAAAAATAGAGGGAGCAACAATTACCATCTCTGTTCCATAAATATTGTTGTTTAAGGTTATTGTACAAAGAGTTAGACAACAATTAGTGATACAATGGTACTAGTATTTGACTAAATTACATTTATTTATTTCATTTCTAGTAACACGAAATAATACATAATCTTGAGAAAAGAGTAGAATGTACTGAATAGAGAAGAGTTACGGTTGTGGTTGATCCATATAAAAGGTGATATGTGGGATAAAATTTAATTAATGAGAGTATTTTTTTTTTGGTTACAGGAGAAAAATTAACAAGACAAAACTAGCTAAAACGCATCTAAAAACAAAGAGTCATAAACAAAGATAAAGTGTAAAAAAAATGCATTAATTTTCTAAAACAACAAATATTTTAGGAAATATGAAGGAAGCTAAAAGAACAAGAATAATGATTCATAGACATAGGAATAGTAGAAACACCCCAAACACCCCTTTTTCCTGCGGATTTGGCCAAATAATACACTGAACTAACCACCTAAATACACATGATTAACCATACAGCACATAACCGTGTAAACTCAGTTGAAATTCCTAAATTCAATTTTACACGGTTCTGTGCTTTATGGTTAGTCATGTGTATTTAGGTGGTTAGTTCAGTGTATTATTTGGCCAAATCCCTAATTTAGGAATTTCAACTTTACACGGTTCTGTGCTTTATGGTTAGTCATGTGTATTTAGGTGGATAGTTCAGTGTATTATTTGGCCAAATTCCTAATTTATGAATTTCAACTTTACACGGTTATGTGCTTTATGATTAGTCATGTGTATTTAGGTGGTTAGTTCAGTGTATTATTTGGCCAAATCCACAGGAAAAAGGGGTGTTTGGGGTGTTTCTACTATTCCTATGTCTATGAATCATTATTCAAAGAACAATCGTTATAGAACGGATACAGTGCGCCGCATTCGATGCAAATTTTTTTCCAACTGTATTGTTTACAAACAAGTTCTTCCCGGGAGAGAATACCTAAATCCTTCACTACAAATTGAAATCCAAATTGAAATCTTGACAAGCATCTGCTTCTCAAGTAAGAGGAAACGGTGGGGTGGTCTTTGTTTCTGGAAATCAATTTCAATAGCTCAAGATTATCTTGTAATCTATAACAATGAATTAAACCCTTTGTTCCTCTTGACTGTGTTTATGCTCAACGCCCTCTTTATTTAGTTCTTCCAGTTACCGCTTGCAATTGATATTTGATCTTTTGTAGCAGCAAATTTGAGTTCGAGTTCTTCATCAAAGTAAAAAAGATGTTTATCCGTATTTTACAAGTTAAGTTTTATAAAATAAGTCAGGGTCTCAAATCCAATCATTTTAAATTAAAGTTTGATAGACAGTGAAATTAAGATGATTGGTCAAGGACAAATCCATCTGCATTTTGATCTATTACATTAGTTTTCTGTAATTTGGTTTCTTCTTCCTACCTAACAAGTTAATGGAATCCATTAAAAAAAATTTCAACAACTTAAATGGCTTCAGCCGAATGTCAAAATCAAGATGTTATGCCACTCTTGCTATTCCTAATAAACACCTACAGACTACAGTTGAAAATCAATTAATCACAGCTGATACACTTCCATCCTTGCTGTTTGAAAATTTTGATTCAAGTAATTTTTGTGGTGTCATCCTTACTAAGTGACAAAATAAAATAAATATAATATAAGAAACATTAAATTGTATCATTGTATGCCCATCTATAAATCACAATAGCCCAAATGTCAGAAATACTTTTTCACCGACACTAACCTCTTACATTACAAAGGCAAGAACATGTTTTATTGTTGTATTCTGATTTTCTTTTTACCAGGGTGCCCTTCTAGCATATGATATTCAAGTTTTTATCAATCTCCCTAGTTCAATATATATTCATGGTTTCTTTCAGGACATAAATAAACACGTGATTGTGCAATACTACTAAAAAAGCTTAGGCTTTGGTTGTTTAAAATTTACTAATCATGAGCTCAAGTTGACATGTGAAAATATTATCAAATGCTATCCCATTGTTAGCATCACTTCCAGAAAGTAACATGAGTTAAGGAGAGTGGTCCTCCAAACAACGTCATACGGAAAGAGAAATATGGAATCCGAAATAACAAACTGATAGATGACTCAGTATCAAAGAACAAACGAAAAATATCATGGTTAACGGAGACTGGGTAAGTTTTTCCGTTTCATGGAATAATAATCCACATGTTCCAATATACTGCCTTGCTTTCTAGAGTTTCCTGATGACATAAGGAAGTATGCCTTCATTCACCTGTGCAACTTCTTCAGTGGATGGCCAAACATCACTTAAGTAGATATTATTTCCATCCTTCCCTGTCCCTATTGGCTCCGTTTCAAAATTAATGTCAACCTGGAAATTTGACCAAAAGGTGAGTAATTAATGTTAACAACATTTGTAGGTAAGAAATTATCGTTGATGTATTTTGAACTCCAAATTTCATTGAGACCTTGAATAGAGTATTAAATAAAGTATAAGTATGCATACAACCAACTAAAACAAGGTTCTAAGTAAAGTTTATAGACCGGAGAAAATGCCTAATTATTGTGTGACATGAAACTCGATGTCAGAGAAAACAAAACTACCAAAGCCATAGCCATAGCCAAATGTAACTCAAGATCCAGACTTGTGGATGTGAGTATCCAAACAGTCAGGTCTAAGGCAGTGCTTGATAAGAGAAATTGAGAACCCAAAAAGTTAACTAAGAATGCATGAGGACTCAGCATGAGCCCTAATACATTACATGCAGAACGAGGCTGAAAAGATGTAACTGAAGAGGGTGGATATTAAGTAACCAACAGACAAATACCAATACATGTAATTAGCCTCCAGTAATTAACAGTTAACACTTTTGTTTCTTCAGACCAAGTCCTTGGCAGTAATTATCTTAGAATTAGTCTTACAAGAGACATGCAAATAAGACAATATGGAAGAAGCAAGAACCAAAAACCTCTCATATATATATATATATATATATATATATTAGAAACATGAAGAAGGCATACATACCGTCCCAGCAAGCGCATAAGCAACAACCAGTGGAGGTGATACAAGCAAGTTAGTTTGTGTCAAAGGATGCACACGGGGGACACGCCCCTCAACATTACGGTTCCCAGAAAACACAGCAGCCGCTCTGATGTCTGCATGAAACCATAAAGAATGTATTAGTATATGTAATTTAGAGCAGAATATGATCAAGGGGTTATCTAAAAGTCAAGAGAAAAACTGAGAATTGCAAAGAAATCAGCTTCAGTTATAGACATAATATTTAATATGATATTTCAATTACCATTTTCTGAGATAGCAGAAGCAACTGATTTGTCCAAATCCCCTGAATTTCCAATGCCTGTGGTGCAACCAAATCCAACAATTTGGAAACCCTGTTCATTTAGATACTTTTGCAGGCCACTGCAAGAAAGTAAAAAACAAATTTAAATTTGGTACACATTTTTCTAAATTTGTGCCAGGAAAATACGTTATAATACAAATTACAGGATTATATTCTAATAAGTATGAAATACCTCTGAAGTAGATATTCTGTGACAACTCCAGAGCCTGGAGTAAGACTTGTTTTAACCCAAGGCTTAACCTGACAAACAGCGAAAACTTGAACAACTATTATCAAGAAGAGGAGAACATAAACGGAAAACAATTGTCCTTTTTTCCCATTGGTATGAAAAGTGGGACACATCATAGTTAAGATGTCTTGTCTAAAAGGAGCAAAAAGACAGTTCATAACATAATTATATTGATGCCTAACCTGCAAACCTAGCTCATAAGCCTTCTTTGCAACAAGACCAGCCTCAAGCATAACGCTCAGGTTTGACGTATTTGTACAGCTTGTGATTAAAGCAATCACAACGCTTCCATCCTTGAGCTCTGCTGGCTGCCCGTGGAAATCAAATTTTGCAACTTTGTTTTCTACATCTTCTACTATTGAAAGAAATCCCTGTATTCAAAGAAAACATATAGGAAAACTATATTATTGCATGCTTTGTGACTGCAAAATCTCCAAGTTGAAGGTCTACGACTTGGAACAATCAGAATACTAATATTAGAAAAAGGGAGTAACTTGCATTCTAGTTATTATAATGCTGATAGAAAGTGAGAAACAAGGTAGAGATAGAATAGTTTTCTAGAAATAGGATTGAGTTCCAGTAAAATCATCACTTTTTAGGTTCCGTGATTTGATTGTTCACGGTTTCACAAACAAGTTCATTCACTTTTCGTCATAATAAACAAGTTTTGTTAGAGGCAACAATTTCAACTTTGTTCAGTGATGACCATGTCAGGTGCTAGTCATTGAAGTTGTAGACACACAATTGAAAAGTGAGACAAAACTTAATTCAGTCAGCATTTTTATCACAAAACAACCAAATGCGAAGACAGTTGCATTTTTGCTTTGAACAAATGGTTGGGAGCTAATACAATATATAAATAAACCATTAAGTCATCTTTTCTTGAGACAAAAAATATGAGAAAAATATTAGAATATCACAACATTACTAACCTTATACCCCACTTTGCTATCAAGACAAGCATGCCAATCAGTCTTCATTTCTTTCAAAGGCACCCGATCATGAGGTCTGGCCAGGGTATCATTTAGTATGAAAAAACACTTAGTGATAGAAGAGAAATTTAAATACTCACATTAAAATACAAGGCAGCATGCAAAGCAATACAGTCTCTAACTGTCTTACCTCTTTGGCACTGAGATACATGGTTCAACTTCATCAAGGTTCAATTCAAGATAGGATGAATAAACTCTTTCTTGTTGAGGCTGAATTTATTGAAACCCAATTAGCATTATACACCTCTAACATCAGTACGTACTTGTTTTGTTCAAAAGGATTAAAGGAATGTATTCAAGTATTACCTCATCATAGTCCACAAACATTTTGTTTTCCCTGAGGTAGGCCTCTATCATTGCCACCTATGTTCATCCAAATATGAAGGTTAGATAATCCTATAAGCATTTCACGTCATTGGGAAATAATATATAAGGTGATACTCACAGTCTCTTCACTTCTTCCCGTTAACTTGAGGTATTGTAGTGTAACATTATCTACGGGAAAGAAACCCATGCTCGCTCCATACTCAGGAGCCATATTGGCAATAGTGGCCCTGTCAGCTAATGATAATCGGCGCATACCATCACCTATAGAACAAAAACCATTAAAACAGGTCATTATTTGGAACAGACCAGCACAAGCTAAAAATAAGGAGATACGGGAGAACTTAATTACCATAAAACTCAACAAACTTCCCAACAACACCATGTTCACGAAGTATTTGTGTAATAGTTAGAGCCAAATCAGTTGCTGTAATACCGTTGCGCAATTTTCCAGACAACTTGAATCCAACAACACAAGGTAATATCATGTTCATAGGCTGTCATTACCACAACACACAGAATTAGGATCCCCACGGTAAGTAGATAAAGGATACAATCGTGTAATTCAAATGAATAAAACATCAGCTCATTATTTTTTTTATAGAATCAAACATTTCATTATACAAAAATCAAATTCAGAAGGAAACATACCTTGCCATACATTACTGCCTCTGCTTCAATACGCCCAACACCTCATCCAGAAACTCCAAGCCCATTTATCATAGTTGTGTGTGAATCAATCCCAACCACACTGTCAGGATAGAGTAAGCCCTCGGCGTTGAATACAACACTGCTGAGATATTCAAGATTGACCTGGAATTTGAGACATCATAAGCAATATCATCAACAACCAAAAAACAATGAAGAATATACTCCATGACATCTTTTCATATATCTGATTCTGAACTTACTTGATGTGGTCCCGAACCAGGAGGAACTACAAGCATGTTGTGGCAAGATTTTGAAACCCGTCTACGGGAATCACATATCTCCTTGCTTCTCTGGAACTCAAGCTCCAGATTAGCCACATCAACTTCAACTGAATGACCAGTGACGAGATTAACAGAAACCTGAAAACAAGTATTGTGCAGATTCAGAGCCACTTACACTATAGCAAGCATAAAGTAGAATAAAAATATGTGATAGAACCCAGAAAATATGAATGTGTTAAGAACCCTAATTCCCAATTGAGAATAAGGGGAAAGATACAAGGAAGGATACCAAACACCGAGAGAAAAGTGATATATACCAGATCATCTCGTATGCAGGCCAGGATTACATTAGCTGGAACTTGAGTAAAATCCTGGGGAAAGGGAAAACAAATGTTAGGTATTAAATGAAGAACATGTATTACTTAACAACTCCTTATGCACCTAGAATGGAATGAGGTACCTGCAGGAGAACACGAGCTGGAATGAAAGGAATCTCAACTTGCTTCGTTGAAGAGCTTTCCCAGTCAATAATCATCTCAACATCTTCTTTAGTAATATCTTGTCCCCAGTGACAATTACGAATGGCAGATTCCAGCATAATTCTAATTGAGTATGGCAACCTATCTGTCATACACAAAAAAAATAAAATTGATACCATCAGCAACTTAAGCAAATGCAACGAGAATGTGCTATCCCCTTCATCAAACACATGATAAAGGGACAAAACCACACATTTCACCTAAAATTCTAGTAAACCGAACAAGGAAAATAAAATTGAACTATCAAATTACCAATTCTTGGGTCATTGAGAGAAGGAAGGCTGTGGATCAGTCCAAATCTGCGACCACCAGGCTTGCAGAGGATCCTACGGCATCCAGAGAAAGGATTAAAAGAATTCCATCCTGTATAACAATGGCAAACATGTCAGAACCACTCACAAAATTCAAAGGTAAATATTTCTCCAATAACATAAAAACCAAGCCCAAAATAATTATTACTTTAGACATGTAAAATGAAAAATGAGATATTCGGAAACTATAAGAACATAATCAGATATTCGGATACACATTCCTAAGAACATGAAAAATGAGATACATTTCAAGCTTATGCACTTAGGTCATATGCAGTAGACAACAGCAATCAGATTAAGCTCCTAACAAATTTTACAAAGGAAATTTGCAAGCATGCTTAACAAAGAATAGCATCATGGCCAGTAAAAAAGCCAGTGACTTGGTATTTTATAATTAGTGGATTGTGATTAGTTGTTATATGTTACATATAGAACCCAAAAAAAGGCTTAATCATAACTAAAAAAGTGGCATCAAGATGTGTGAATCCCTAATTTCATCAGTTCAAAAGAGCAACACCACTCTGAAAAAAAGAGGGACCTCAGGAGCAGAAACACAATCGAGAGAAGAAGACCCTAGATCCTAAGGAATGAGAGGTGGCACGAGTGAATCAACGGCGGGGCAGCGCCTCTGTCCGAGAGAAAGTGAACGAGAGTTGAGAACCATTTATTTTCCCAAAAATAATAAAACAAAACCACCCGTCGTCGTGTCATCTGAATCCTTCAACCCAACGGCGCCGTGAACGACTTCCTTCCCGTCCAAACAGGGCAGTTTTGGTAGATTGAATAATTAATTAATTTATTTATTTTACTTATTTAAAATAAAACAAATCATTTCTGGAGAGAGATTTGTGTTGGAGAAGCCACAGAATTCAGCAAAATAAATAAATAAAATAATAATTATTACTTGTAACAACAACTCACTTCTTGATTGTTTCAATATCACGCGCCGTATATACTCTTGTCTTTCGGGGTCTAGCTCCAACAATGCATCCTCTGCTTTTCCACATTCAGCATAATATTTCTCAAAATCAAAAAGACCAGTATCAGGGTTCATTTCAAGGTGAATGTCGTCGTCCTTACGCGGATGGGTTCGATCCCACAATGCTTTCTCTTGTGCTCTCCTTTCTTTTTCATCCCATTTAGCATAATATTTGTCATAATCAAAAAGACCAGTATCAGGGTCAACTTCAAGCTCAATGTCGTCCTTATGCCTGGTTTTACTTTTACTTGATTCTCTGGCAACTTGAGGGGCTTTCCTGATCAGATCTAAAATGACATTCCAATCAATAGTATTCCCTTTCTCCTTCTCTGTGCTGCGGGAAGAACCACCTTGGGCAGGAGCATCCGCTTTCTCCTTGTCTGTACTGGCAGGATCATCATCAGTACTATCTACCCTCTTCTCTGAGGTGAGCTTGCCAGAAGAGTCTCTGCCACCTTTTCTTGAAAGGTGCCTCACACTCAAGAAATTTGTGACTTGACTCCTCCTCCAATGTCTTGTCAACAAAAGTGTCATCTGTAACACCCCGATTTCGGTGGCGTCACTTTAGTAACTCAAAATAAAATAAAGCGGAAAAAGCAGGTATTTTTTTTTGTTTTGTTTAAATAAAAAGACTTGTCGAAATAAAGACTCAACCCAATCGCGATTAACAGTGATTAATATACAATACAAGCACAGCCCTCGCTGCAACTAAACATCGTCACGAGTGACCTCCAGAGACGGAAAGGTAGTGCCCGTGGGCAAATATGTACAAACTAAAACAAAGGTTAAGTATTCTGAGTACAGTCCTCCAACGAAAGTAAGTCGGCCCAAAACGGCCTCAAAAGACTTCCTACGTCCGACAAACTCCCTGTGATCCTCATGGAAGGGAATCACATGAAAAGCTAATAGTCGGGGACCTGCCCTGCCCCAAAATAAGGAATGACAATCAGAGCTATGACTCTAACAACCATCTCAAAGACTCTAACCACCCATAACCCACACTACTTTCATCGACCCTTCCTCGATCAGGCCTGAAGTCCGGGTCTTCGTCGAAAGCTTCAGTAATAGTCATTACGCTCCGGGTCTTTCCCGCACAACGAATCATCATGAACCGGCTGACGGACGCCTGGCAGCAGGCCGACCGCCCAAACACAAACATACACACAAAGCCAAGGCGCTAGGGTCAACTCACGGAATAAAATAGATAATACAAACAACATGTGATAAAGGGGGTATATATATATGTTGTATATATACTTATAAGTCATGTATTGCCTACCCTAAGGTTGATACATAGCATGTTTATCAACATAAAATCATCAAGATATATATAACGATGTTTATCAACAACAAATCACAATAACATTCACAAGTATGGTTAGGTGCATGGCGTGCCTGTGCAATGTCATGCTCAAAAGATGATCCGGATAAAATGTCACCATCTCGATGGATGGGACAAGCCAAGCACCTCGCTTCGCTAAAGCATCTCGCTTTTATGAAGCAGCACGCTCCTGGGAAGCAGCACGCTCTTGTGAAGCAGCTAGCTCCATTTGGGGCATCAAGCTCCGTTGAAGTCCGATCTGAGATCGTCCTTCGGAAAGCAGCACACTTTCCAAGAAATGTATGCATGAATGCAATATGGTTAGCCAAACAACGAATCGTCCTCACCAAGGCACGCGTGTCTAGCTAGAGTACATTGTCTCTACAATACTCTAAGGTAAACAAAGAAGTGCTAATCGCATTTGGTAACTTTACTAGTCACTTGGGCTCACCGTCACGATGGCCAAACAAACTGCTCAACGAGCAAAAGAATGCATCTGGCATTCAGTGACTTTTCAAGTTACTTTGACTCACCAGCTCGATGGTCGAATAGACTGTTCAACGAACAAGGAGAATGCTGCTCGCACTCAGTGACTTTTCAATTTACTCAGGCTCATCAGCTCGATGGCCGAAAGGCTGCTCAATGAGCAAAGATGGTGCACTCGCACTTGGGGACTTTCCAATCATCCCAGGCTCATCCTTTGGATGGCTAGATAAACCACTAAAGGAAAAAAAGGTGCTATCGCACTCAAAGTTTTCCTCACACTTAGATTGTCGACCCTTCCCGTTTTCCAAACCATTTTCACATCCTAAGTCTTTTCCAAGAGGTTATCATCATTATTTAAAATGTGTTCTATCTTTGATTAGTGTATTATGAATTTCATTTACAAATCAAGTTCTGATTTCGTTTGTTTCAAAACTCTATAAGTAATAGATCCCAATAAACCCAAGTAATTCCCCGGGAAGGTCTCGATTCCTAAAACAATAAAGGCTCGAACCTTGGTTCGACCTATCAAACATTCCCAAAACAAACCCGTCATTGCCATGACGAAGATAAGTGTAATCCACACTCCGAAAGTCGCATTAAATGCACGAATATAGCCAGCACAATTTAATCTTAAACACAATTACATCAAGCTCTATTGAGCGATGAAACATTAATGCAGTGCTGCAAAACATAACCCTGTCATGTCCACTAGAAAGCGATAAGACAGAAACCAGTAAACGGCCGAAGCCTCTCAGAAAACGGAGACACACATCTCATATAAGTTCATTCGGCCGAAGCCTCCAGAAAACATTTTCTCAATTCCAAGCAATAATCAAAATCAAAGCAATATTCAATATCAACACAATAACCAAGTCGAATTGATCGACGCCTAGTAGCATTAGCTAGCAAGTAAGTTGCCCTAACCTCGAGTTGTTCCAGTCTCGCGGTGTAGGTCTCCCTCACAAGCTTGTTCAGTCAATCCCAAAGTTTCCACAATTGAACCTTTGAGCAAACAAGGCAATAATGAGTCAATCACAAGTCGATACAGTCGAAACAATCCTAACTAATGTTCGACAAAGCTCAAGAAACTTCAGAGTACAACATTTAGGCACGAATGGAAGGGCTTCCCCCGAATGGATGAGTTTTGACTCGATTCAAGTTTTGTACAAAAACACCTTATTCGCTAAAACGTGCCTAACTCGAGCTACAGAACTCGGAATGACACGAAACCGGCGCCAAAATTTCGACAATTGAAAGAGCTACGCAATGGCTCAGGTCATAGAGTCCCAAAAATTATTTTTGGACACGGTACCCAAGCAAATAGGTTTCGGCCACTATAGAAAATAGGGTTTTCGAACTTTTTCTTCGATCTAAAACAATCCCTAGGTATTCTTAGGCGATATCTAGGCCAGGGAAACTCTCAGAAAAATTATCGGGTCGAAAATTGTCGCAGGGGTATTTTGGTCATTATTTTTAGCTCGGAAACTCAAAATCAGAATTTCGAAAAACAAATTTGATGAGCTCGATCCTAACGACATTTATAACAACTAATCCTACTGAAGCTAAGCTCAGTCGAGAGTTTTTGATCCAAAAAGCGGAACCTCTGTCAGAAAATGGGTATTTTCAGAAAACTTGACCTCTGCGACGATTTCGACAGGATTCAGTCGAAAACAACTGGATATTCATGCTCTAGAGCACGTGGGCATTAAGTTTAGACACCAAAATCAGCTTATTTGGACAGTTTTACAAAAAGCTCCAAACTTTGAGCTCAGAAAAACATAGAAAAAGTCGACAGATCTGACGATCAGAAGTGAGGGATAGTAACTATACCTCGATGTCTTCGATTAGCAACGAACGGTGAAGCAATCGGGCAAGAAACGACGAAAATCAACTTCTTCCTTTTTCCTCCTTGCACCCCTCGGCCGTGTGTGTGTGTTTGTGAATTTTTTTGTTTTTTTTTTCATTTTTCATACTATATATAGGAAATGGGAAATGCAGAAAAATGAGAATTTCGCGATTCCGATTTTTCCTACTGATTCCAACGTATTTTAGACACGATATTCTTCCCGCTGAATCTTCTAATTCTCCAAAGAAATATCAGTATGATTTTTGGTTTTCGAGGCTTGTTTTTAATGTTTACCGGCTTAAAAATGCACTTTATGAACTTTATGCTTTTGACCTCGGATGCAGAAACTTCCTTCTGAAGAAAGATTCGGAACGTCGATTAGAGTGGGCGTGCGCGGATGAAATCTTTATTTGAAGCTCCGAATAGAAAAAGTCTTCATCGTCCGTCGATTTTAGGGTTTTTGAACTATCAGGGATTCCGTTTCGGCAAACTTCCGAGAATTGGAATTTGACGTTCGTACATTCCAGGGTTTCGCATCGAAATACTTGTTTACTGACGAATAAGAGAAATTCTAACATTTCTCTGAAGATTTTTGGAATTAGTTTCCATCGCGTCCTAAAGTGTAAATTAGCTATTTACTAGTGTCTTTGACCTAAGATTAGGCGAATGTTAGTCGTGCTATACTTTTATCGGTTTTGATACAATCCTTGAACTTTTCCTGAACCTTCTCCTTCATAAATTTATTTCATCCAATAAACTCTTGTTCAGGTTTCCCTTCACGATACATCGAACTTATTCGTTAATAAGGAATTTCACTAATTTATTCTAAGCTTAAAATCTTGGGTCTCACACCATCATCAGATCAGGTGAACAAAAAAGGTGCAGATGAGAGAAATGAAGGGTCGAAGGTGATGTAAAAAAGGATTGCAAGTTATCAGTAGAAGAAAACCACTGGTATGATCGATAATGTCGATTTGGTAGTGAAGGAGAAAGCTAGAGAGTCTGTGTGTTATATATGTGAAGGGATCAACAAGGACGTTAGAGAGAGAGAAGTTTGTTACACTGCAGTGTGTGTGTAATGGCATGCATGCCTGTGTAGAGGGAAGGGGTCGAATATGTCATGTATGGTATGTATGGATGTGTGGAATATATACGAAAAATTAATATCATATATATCCATGCAGCCTTAATTTTATCTAGAGTCATCATCACTAAAACAAAACCAACAACTCACATTACATGCAATTAGAATAAGTACTAATCACAGATTAGATCATCACTTTTTTTTTCATACCCTTCTTGAATTGTGCACTCCTATGATTCACCAATAAATAATTACTTGCTTACTTACTGTAATTATTCTTCATAGGTAAAAATGAGTTTTAAATTTTAGTGATTAGTAAAGAAATTAAAATAACACAACCCTTTAAATTAAATAGGATATAAGAAATCTCTCCTTAAGATTTTAAATTCAACATCGACGGATCAATTATGGTTGATAGCTCATATGATCGAGGATGAGTTTTGCGAGATTGTACAAATGACTAGTTATTTGGCGTCTCCCATAATTTGAGTACATCTTTTAGCTTATAAGTTTTATTTAGGTTATTCGAGACATTGAAACTATTCTTGCGTTAGGTTTTCCTCATGTAGTAGTTATCAACAGTGATTATGTGAAAGCTCTTATGTTTCCAACCTCGCCCTCACCGCCAACTTGACCTATTGTTATCGTCATTGACATCCTCTAGGTCAAATTTTACACCAACTTATGTTTGTGGGATAATATTTTCACAGCTAAAACCGTAGAACATTTGTCCACAATTTAATTATCAGGGTATTGAAATGTATTTATCACGATTTTTAACAATTTTTTATTCGTTGAAGGAAATAGTGTGGTCTAAAGTAAATATCGAAAGCTCTAAATGCCTCATGCTCTACAGCGCTAAATAGACAGATTCCCTCCATCTTTAATTTCAAATCAACTTCTTCCATTTATTTCAATTATTTCCCGAACTTTTTTTCAAGTTCTCTACTTATTCTGGGCACCTTTAATTGGAACTGTGTATTTTTCTATAATACTACAAGATTGAACTAATCACATGACAGGTTTTGTGTGTACTGAATGTTTGGTAGACTAGCGCATTCTCTCAAGTTTCTTCATCTCTCTTTATGCCTATACTCTTTGAATATTTATAAAGAAAATGATAGATAAAATGTTACACTTTCACAGTGTCACTTTACTTAATAGGATTTTAATTTGGGCATAGACGTACATAAAAAAATTTAAAAGAATGAGAGAAAAAAATAAAAGAGAGACAAATGACATATATTACATAATGTGACACGAATAGCCAAACAAAAGAGGATTTAAGTGTATTTTTAATCCCTTTGATTTTGTTTTAAGGGTGATTTTGATCCTTTAATTTTTAAAAGCTAATTAAGTACCTTATATTAAGCAAATTTGATCAGTCTATTAATTTAAATACACAAAATACTTTAATCTTTATTTTGTTTCGAAATATTTGATGCATTGGATACATAAAATGATTCTAAGGACTAAATGTAAGAAATTTAATTAAATTTGTAAAATACGATGTTAGGGTTTAAAGATAAAAAAAATTGGGGGTTATTAGTTGTTTTTTTGAAAATTAATACTTTTGTTAGTGAGATTAGAAAATGTGAATAAAAAAGAATGGGGTCAATGCTAGAGAAGAGAGAGGGGGGTTGTTGTAAAGCTGTAACACGTACCCTGCAAATACCGGCTCTGCAGTCTGATATTGCTCCCTTCGCCTGTTTGTTTTGTCGCCACCAACTTTAATTTTGTTTTAGTCATGGACAAAATTAAGAGCGATGCATGATGATGGTGTATCATGATCTTCCAACCATGAACATGCATTATTCTTTCTGATAACTAAATTAATTGTACTCCCTATCTTTTGCATTGTCTACTCGAATAATCAGTTTCTTACTAGAAAAGACGAAACCAAACCATTAATCCAATTGTTTTTGTGAATTTATTTAAATTTAAGATTTATTTTCCTTTGAACTAATATAAGAGTTTAATTTTGATCACTAATAGTGTAAATATAATTGAAAACTAAAAACAACCTCTGATTCTAATTTCTACCCACTTTCTTTTTGGCTTGTATACAAGGTCAAACTCTAGTTCTAATAACCCACACAGCTACGCCCCTCAGTCATAAATCATAATCACCATTGATTTTTGTCATTTTGTTGGGAAAGGACCACCACTTTATTCAAAACAGCCATATTCAGGATTTTATTCCTCTTTTGGCCACGCACACACACATGCAGTGCAAAAAGTAGAATAATGTCACCTAAGGATCACAATATTACGCGGACAAGCCTGATATTTCGCCGCTCGCAAACATGGTGACGTTTCTTATTCCCGAACCCTTATTCCCGATAATGCTTTAATCCTATACTCTTTTTATCCATGTATGAAACTCATATTGTCATTACATGCATGCCACATGGTGCTTACAAGCATAAAATACAGGGAAAAACTATTCATATCACCTCCAATAAACACTAATTATTTTAATAATGTAAAAATAACTACTTACTAAAACTAATTCAAAATAATAATATTTATCATTATGGGGTGGTTTTGGACACTAAATATGAGTCTTATATAGGACCCTTATACTTCTATAGTACGTAGTAGTATTGGAAGAAACTTGGCATTGAACCAAAAATAAATGAGGATGGAGGTTACTAAAAGGAGCAACACGTGGAATGAAGAGAATGGAGAATGGTGATTGGTTTGGGAATGGAAGAGAGTGAGAGAAAGAGAGAGAGAATGTGTGTGTCTGCTGTACGTTGTGTCTGCAGGCTGTTGCGCGCGGCTGAACGGAAACCAGCCTGGTGCTGCCTCTTGTCCTTTTTTTGTCTTATTACTATTGCCATGCCACCCAACATCATGATCATGACCATGCTCTATCATCAATGGTCATCAAGTCATATGAACATTATTCTAATAAGGATTATACTACCGTTTCTTCAGTTTAGCTGCACTTTTTTCCTTACATATGCAAATTGCATTCATGGGATAAAATTTAATAGTTACATTAAAGAAAGAAAAATTACTTGGAGTGATGGTATAGAGTGGATGAAGAGATGGTAAAGAATTACTTAAAAGAAAGAAAATTTTAAAAATTATGAACCGCTCCGCGATTTGGACCGGACACGTTACTATCATTGGGTTGGTCAAGCTACTCCAAGGAACACACCCCGACCATTACCATCACTGGGCTGGTCAAGCTACTCCAAGGAATACACCCCGACCATTACCATCACTGGGCTGTTCAAGCTAATCTAAGGGACACATCCGGACCATTTTACGACTTGGGCGCGTGGATATGACACAACCATAAAGACGTTCGGGTTGCTCCAAAGACCCAGGCATAAAGACAGTCGGGTTGCTCCAGAGACCCAACCATCCACACTCACCATAAAGACCTATTTGTACCCCCCATAAAGACGGTCGGGTTGCTCCGGAAACCCAACCATCCGCAGTCACCATAGAGGTCCATCCTTCCACAATCACTTCGGAGCCAACTCAATGGTGAGGTATCCATCCGTAATCACGGGAGAGTCAACATAACAGTCTGATAGGCTGCAATCTCGACAAGGTCAAGGGAAAAGTCAAGACGTCCAGCTTAATCCACGCGGTCTGCTCCCTTTAGTCAGCTGACTATGTAATAGACGGAAGTGTTAGGGTTAGAGGATCCGCCCCCTATAAAAGGGGGCATCCACATGTATAGAGATCCATATTTTCTATGCTTGAGAAATATACCAGTTTCGATTTGATTTTTGGGGTTATCCTAGGTTTTGTTGTCTTTTTGGTGGTTCTTCCCCTTTGTTAAGGGTTATGTATTTATGTCTTATCCATCATATATTTATATATTTGATTTCGAAAAAAAAAATTGAAAGCTGAAAAAAATTCCATTGTCAATAGCTATCCAATTAGCTACATTAAATAAATAACATGTATAAACTTAATTCCTTCCACAAGAATTTTTTACAAAACAACAAATAAAACTAATTACCATTTTTATTGGAGTAATTACAGTCACTTTCCTTGAGGTTTGTCATTATTACATTAACATTCTCTCTACTTTGCAAAATGCATTAACCTCTCATCAATCACATATCATTTAGAACAACACAAGGGTTAGTGCAATGTGAGCATCATGATTTATTCACCAAAAAAATCGCATCATGATATATGATGTTACTGAAAGAAACTACAAACTGCATTTTTAGTTGGTCATGCCGAACCATGGAAGTATCAAGATGCCACCACCATACCCGAGATAACTAGTTACAAGCGAATCAAATACACCAATTTTTTGAAAGTTATACAATTCAGACCAATAAACTTCTCCATATCCATGATTGCATGTCATATGTAAAATGATCAGATACAAATATCCATTAAAATTTGCCACCTTGCCAGTTTAAAATGTCTAGAATGACTCCATTGTATTTCAACATAAAATGCAATTCAGTATCATACAGGCTATAAGGCAAACTAGGTGTAGATCTAGTAATAAGCAAGCTAAAAAAAACACAAATTCAAACTTTAGGAAAGTCATTTGTTGGGGAAAAAGAAAGAACTACAGTTTTTCGTACACTTGAGGACATCTGAGTCAAAGATAAAAAAATAAAATCGGGCTATCAGAGAGAAAATTCAACTTGGTTGCAAGAGTTGGGCAAATAAAACATAGGTACCTTAAATAAAAATAATTACAAGTCCTCTGTAGGACTAAGTTATCTTATTGTTAAAAGGAAAAAAAAAAAACTAAAGCAAGAAAATATAGCATTTTAACATAGTGATTCCATAGATAGTCCTATGTGTGTTTGTATTTTTGTCCGTGCACATTCCAATGCAGTTTGAATGAGTTTTTGAGCAAACAATGTATCGTGCCATTGGAGTGAATGTGCTTTTACCAACTTGAACATAAATACAAACACACAAAAACGCGCCTGGGGGAAGCTAAACTACAAGCTGGATCATAATCTTAAGCCAATATACAATTAGAAGGAACATGGAAAACAAATGAAATCTAAATTAACCTTTGGAGCCTAGTCCCCGTGACTTTGGTCGCCTAACAGCGCTCAATGGTGTAGTAATCCCTTGTGAGTCTCTACCTAATCCAGAGCCATCAACAAAGCCCATCTTAGCCATCATCTTGGACCCAAAACCTTTGGTATGCTTTTCAAAAGCACCAATTCCTGAAGACATGCTCCTAGGTGGCGCAGTTCTTGTATGCTTTTCAGAAGTACCAATTCTTGAAGACTTACTCCTCCTAGCTGGCTCAGTGGCTGGCTCATCAGGGTTACTAGAGAATTCCACACCCAAACCAAGTGATTTAGGCCTTTGTATAACCTCAATGGGCTGTGCCATGCCTTGACCATTTTTCCCTAATCCTTCTCCCTCCACATATCCCATTTTAGCCATCATTTTTGAACCAAAACCAGTTGTGTGCACCTCAAATGAACCTACATTAGCAGAGCTTGTGATACCGATACCCTTCTTATCAGTACCATCAGTCTTATCAACAGCAGTAACCTCTACAGTTTCAGATTGGATTACGCCGCTTGATACAAATGATACAGGCAGATTTGCATATGAACCTTTCTGTCCACTCCCTTTCTTGTCCTTCCTGCTGCCTCTGCTGGCTGACTTTGGTGTCTTGTTCTGGGAAGGTTGAAGTTCTTGCAGTCTAAAGTCATTCCTTTTAGCATTTTTGTTTCCCAGTCTTCTTTCTCTACTCACAGACTTCTTATTCATATAACCAGTGACAGAAAAATCAGCATCCTTATCATCAACTCCCAATAACTGAAATTCATAGAACAGTCATTGTCTCAACCAAAACAGCTTACAGAATATATAATTCCACATATGCAGCACCATGTATGAAAATTAAGAGTAAAATAATATCAAGTTTTAAAGAAATGTCTAACAATCAAAAGATCAAAAGCTTCAAATTAATATGTTAGAGTTTCTGGAAGTAAAAGAAGTACCACATTGTATAGATAAGCAAGTGCACAATAATATATAAGTTAAAGGACCCACTCATCCATTTCCTTAAATGCCTCAACGTTTTGTGGTGATGAGGATGTAACTTAAATTCTAATAGGAAGAGTGGGGATAAATGAGAAAAGGATGTGCTACTCTCTAACTCAAGGTCAGGGATGAAATGAGAAGAAAAAGCATAATTGTTATGCAATGCATAAATAAATGTGAAGATATAATTAGCGACACTATAGAACCTTTTGCAGGCGCTGTCTACGACTTGAAGATGGCATGGATGTAGAATGAGTTCGCATCACAGTCACAAATCTGAAACCACAAATCCAGATAGATATTAAATTTGTGCACGTTAACATTCCTTTCTGTACATATAGGAATATCAGTATCACCTCTTCTTCCCAAAACTTTGGCTGCTACTCTTCAACTGGTAAATCCCTGCTAATCGTTGTACCTGTATTCATTGAGAACTGAGATCAACACAGGACAGACATGGTTCAAAGAAAACAAAGAAAAATCATATCACACTGGATTTAAATTTTCTTTCTCAAGTTAATGTCATCAATAAAACTAAAATCTCTCACAAAATAAAAAAGCCAGAAGGGCTCGTCTTCGATTTTTAGGTTGAGCAGATTTTAGTAATTTTGTAATTCCTTGGAATTGGCAATATTTTGTAATACCATGGAGTTGTCATGTGCAGTTATGATTCTAATTGAAGAAAGGTTTTGAAACAAAAAAAATTAATTAGCTGCAAGCACTAATTCTATGGTCAATTCCAGATACCAGACAGGCAGTCAGGCACCAAGATCAAACTACAATTCAAGCACTGAATCATTCATGTTTACCTTTCTTACAAACCTTGAACTTTTAAATGAAGATTTCTATCTGACATCAACAACTAACTGATGTGAAATAAGCTAACGAGTAATTCTTGGTGTGATTATTCATTTAAATAGCAATACTTTTAGGTCATATCATTTAGGACACTTAGCAATAGAGCCCAGAGTACAGACAGGAAAGGATACACACCTGTGAACAATCCCGAGAATGCATAGGCTGAAAAGAGAAAATATCCACTTCCTCCAAAACAAGTTGTTCTAATTTCTAGCATCCGAAAAAAAAAATGATAGGGTGAGAAACCTCATCAAAGTCGGAGGAGAAGGTACACTCAAACAAAGAAAGATAGGATTTAGAATCCAGCAATAGATCAGAAGACACAATGTGTAAGGAACAAAAAGTAACATTTTGAGATGCACTAACAAAGTAGAAGACAAAGATGGGACACTCATTCAAATTATAGTGGATTAAGAGGGAGGGGGACATGAGTTCTAACTTCTAAATATCACACATTCATCTGTAAGTTTCTAATACAGATAACACAAACACCATCTCAATTCTTTTTAATCTGGTGCCTTACGCAAAGAACAAAACTCAAAGCTAAGTGAACCCTAAATGTCAGCTGTTTCTGATTATAATTATATTATACCACAAAGTGACAATTGTAACAAAACAATAGAGTGAAATTAAGTATTCATACGATTCCTCTTTAGCAATTCTACCTTTGGGCGGGCTCTGAAAGGCATATGTTTCATACAGCCACTATATAGGTAAAATGCTACACACACATACAAACTATTACACACATACATACAATACAGCCACTATATAGGTCCCGCACTCTAAGAGGCATGAGAGATATAAGATAATGCCTAACTAATGAGTTAGCAAATCTTTATCTTATCATATAACTATAACTTTTCAACAATAATTACAACCAGTAAGAGGCCCTCCACCCAGTTACAGAACTTTCTTATTCTACATGATAAGAAAGGAAAGATGCAGGCAACACGCTTAAGTAAAAGATCAAAACATATACGTGAAAAGCTTAATGATGAGCAAAAGATTACATAAAAAAGGAACCAGATTTTGCTACAAGCAACAACAACAACATGGATTTTGCTACAAGCAAACTATAACTAAATCACATCAATCTACACATATATTATATGGAAAATTATAAGTGAGTGTCAAAGATTAAGAGAAGGGGAAGGGAAAACAAAAGAAAACTGCCTTGGATATAGTGTGGCCACTGACAAGGAATAACTACGTATATATCATTGGTTATGAAAGAAAAATTAAATTTGTCTCGTACCGAATTAATTTTCTCGAGATCAACACCACGGTTTTGCATTCTCTCTCTACGCTTGACAGCAATCCTTTCTTCACGAAGCTTCTTTTTTTCACCTGTATAAAAGCTGCATTAGCAAAACGAAGAGGCTGGAATTCCAGACCATCTCATCAGTCTTAAAAATAATGTTTGTGACTGTGTCTTCAATATCTATAATTTATGCCGCTAGAAGTTCGACCAGTTCGGGTAAAATGTTTTATGGAAGTGAAATCCTCAGAACCTTGTTCATGCTTTTATCATCTTGAATATTTTTATAAAGAAGTATGCAATCGTACATAGTATTCATCAAATTCAAAGCTAAGGCATCAAGTTAAAAGATGAAGGCACATCCAAATTAAACATACAACTGCATCCTAACCAGTTATTCACCCACCCCCCAAGCCAAAATAAACAAGGGATTTAAACTGTACAGGTTAGTGATATTAATGCAAGGAGATTTTTTTACTACATCATCATGTTTACTTAAATTAAAAGGCAAGAACTAAGAGAAAAACAATGGATCATAGGAGGATACGAGGAAGTGGTACCATGCATTTTTTTGGAGCTTTTACTCTTTTGAGCATGCAAAGGCCAAGAATGAGGTAACTGAGAAACATGCTTCTTTCTAGCATAGACAGTTCTTGGATCTTTTTCCAGCATTATGTCATCCAGATCTAAAGGTCCAGAATTTACAGAACGTTTCTTCCATGGTTGAGATTTCTTCATGCCATATTCCCTTGAGGCTTCTTGAAGGGAAATTCCACTCAACTTCCCCAAAGCTTCATCATAGCAGCTGCTAGAAGAACTATCATCCTCTGACTCGTCCAAATCAGGTTTTAGCAACCATTTTGCATCTATGATGTTATCACTACCACCAACACCTTCCAAATAATCTTCTGCAACCTCTTCATCAATATCTGAATCACTGTCAGATGTCTCTTCGGAATCACTGCTTTCAGATGATCCAAGTAACTCTTCTGGTTCAGAAGAATATGCAGAGCTGTCATCATGAGCTGAACCTTCATTATCATCATCTTCACTTTCATCATCTGAGATGTCCTGAGTGTACAACTTAAGACCCCCAATTGATAGAAACCCTGAATTTCTCACAGCAGACACCTTTGATGGCAAGTCGTCTGTCATCTGATTGCTTAAATCACAATTGATACCCTCATCAGAGCCAACATCCTTCTCAAAGGACGATGAATCTAAAACTGGAGTTGATTGGGGCATCTGTTCGGATGATGTGCCAATGCCACTTGAGGTTTTATCATGTTCAGAAGGGAAACCTAAACCTCTATGAGAGCTGTCTCCCAAAACAAAATCTGCACCATAGCTATAAGTATATTTCACACTGTTGGGCTTCGAAGGAGGTGTTTGCTCCATATGAGCATTAACTTGATTCTGCTTGGAATCCACGAAAATAAAAGGATATCGCAGCTGATTTAAATAACTATCTTCACTGTTGTTCCCAGTCCCGACAGATGAGACGCCCTGGTACACACCGACAAATCAAGTTACTGTGAAGCAACAATGGTGATAGCTCATCTGATCTTTATGATTAAATGCATGTTTAACCAGATATATCTGATGAAACTATGCTGGTGGATAAGTTAAAAAATAAACAATATATAATTTCCGAATTGCAATTATTCATCAAGTTGTACTGATTTTGACAATATCTTCATCCACACAAACTTGCGCATACACATACTGATCAACTCATAGCAGAGAACAATTTATGCTGAAGCCTTGTGAGTAAGAACTTTTCAGTGATCTATATGATTAAAATTCAACCTTCAGGCATAAGAACCTTCATTAAATTTACACTAGTATGCATAATCAGACCGAAGGCAGAGGGGCTGAAAACAATACTACTTGCATGTTTGATTCACCGTCTGTAACACTTAGAATTGAATCAGTCCCAAAAATTCTCGTGACTAGCTTATGTTTTATAAGACGCCATTTTGCTGTTACTTTCCAATCATGCACTACAGCAGCTATAAAATACATTATGCATGTGCTTCCGCAAAAATCTATCTATCCAAGGCACAAATGAAATTTTAAGATGGAAAATTCATGTTCTGCTAGCAAACTATTGACAGTCTTATACTATTGCTTGAAAGCTTCCAGTCAGGTAAACACACACTTGACATTATACTTTCTTTTGATTATTTCAGTTCTAAATCTCTGAAGCACAAGCCAGCACTCCTATTTCTTCCATTTGGAAAAACAATGAAAACTCCATAAATTTCAAAACTTCATTAGGCATAACAAACCTGAAAATCAGATGAAGGATAGCTGTATCCAACAGTAGCTCCTGAAGATTTTGCAAACTCACTTTTAGAAGCAGAGGCTTCTGCTCTATGCAGACTCCTGGAGCTACCATTTCTACCTACAATTGGGGGAAATTGAAAAAAATCAGATCCAGTTTGATCGCTCAGATATACAGAGAAGTTGAAGAATTAAATACCCAATGAAGCAAAATCCAATACCCAGATATCAAATTTCAATTTTTCTACAGTAAAGGAAATGAAATCAAATCAAATCTCTGAGCAACCAAACAGAGAAAGTGAGGAATGGAGGACCTGAATTGCGATTTGGCGAAGAAGGACGCCAATCAGATAGGAAACCCCCTTCGATGAAGAGTCCTCCAGCTTTACCCTGTGAACCTCTTCTGCGAGTTTTAGGGTTGCCACTGCTGCTGTTTCCTCCGCTGCTTTTGGATTTTGCTTTCACTCTTCCTCTTCCAGATGATGATGATCCTCCTCTTCGGCTTCCACCGCCCATGGTTGTGGTGGAGTAGTGGTGGTGCGATTTGCTGTGAAGCGAGAAGCTTTGTGTGTGTTTCAATGGCGGTGATGATGCGGCAGATAGAGAAGAACGAAGGACCCACAAGTGAATGGACTCGGGTTTTTGTGACCCGACCCGATGGGATATTCCTCATTGAAACCAAATATACCCACATGGTTAAGGTTGGGTCCAATAAACTCTTTCAACCAATTAAATGGGTCAAGTCCAACACCGATATAGTGGTTATAGAAATATTGAAAGAGAATATCCATCCTTTTATTGAGGAAAATTACTCTTGTTAATTAGAATGTTTCCTCCTAGCTATGCTATGACTATTATTTTTTGTTGAGATTATTTTTAGAGATTGAGTAACTCACTCATGAGCAGCTGAAGAAATCGCTCCCTATGAACCACCTCTGCCACTATCGTCGTTGCATCTCCGTCCACCTTCTGCCACCACCATTTGCTACAAATTTGTTGCAGGCTCGGTCGCGCCTTTACCCTCCACCCACAGTTACAAGGCCCTCAATCTCTACTGCCACTACTCTTCCTTTTTAACCTTCTCTTTCATGCCTTTGGAGTTTTAGTTGGTTGATTTTTATTGGTCTTTCTAGTAGTTCTTCATGCATAGCTCTAGCATAACTAGTTAGGCATGGAATGTGAAGAAGCAACATGGAAACAAATTTTTGTCAGACTTTTGTTTCTAGACATCAATGAGCAATTAGAGGCTATGATGGAGCTTTGGTTTGAACAATGCAATTCATTTATTTTAGACGGTTGAGTTAGTGTGCAGAGATTTGAATTGTTTTACGTTGTAGTCCTGTATATCACTATTGGGGGTTTTGCCTTTGCTAGATCCTCTTTTAAGTGTTGTTTGACTGGTCATTATACCTTAACGAAACTTACTGTTGACACACAAAAAAACTCATCATAAATGAAGAATTTAAGATCAGCTTTTAAAAGATTTTTTGAACTTTTTCTTTAATTTTTATAAATGATATTATTAATTCACTACCGTATATAAGATTAAATTGCCCTTATTGAGTGATTAAGACAAATTTTTATGAGATTAATTTTTATGCATGACAGTGTAAATAAGTTTTACACAATCACTCAATCACATCTCTCCATTTTGCTAGTTCATAATTAATTTTGAATTTAATAATATTTAAAATAGGAATATGAACTAGTAAAATGGAGGGATGTGATTGAATGATTGTGTAAAACTTATTTATACTGTGAGTTCATAGAAATTAATCTCTATTTTTTTTTTATGATAAATTCATCTCTATTTTTATAGCTTCGCTCTCATTTTTATTACATCCCATTTGTATCATAAAGTGGATGTAAAACGCAATCACTATACCATTTGTATCACCACTTTTTAGATTAACAAAAAGAAGATATGTAATATGGTTGATCTAATTATAATCTTATGGACACCTAGAATCATTTGAGTATAGAGATAATCGTGTAGTTATCACATATCACAAGCCTAAGTTATCCCATTAAGCCATACCACCATTTGTAGGTGAAAGTTGTTGTTGAACTTAGGGAAAAATTGGAATGTTTTTCTTTCAATGCATCCTTTTTTCTTCATTTTAACTAAACAAATATTTTTCCTGAGAAGTATATATATACCACAGTTCTTTACACTTAAACTCAAGAACTAGTCATAATTCATAACTAGTCATACACTTAATTAAGCAATCAAGTCTATATCCCACTTCTAGTTTGGGATTGGCTCCAACATCTCGAGAATATACTGATAATTCATGGATAAAAAGAAAATGTTGTACTACCGCCACCGTCACTATTATCACTTTTAATAAAATTAATATTTGATAATGTTATTGAATAGTTTTTAAAGATAATATATATATATATAAATATATATATAAATAAAAGGAAGAGAGCAACACTCTCAATCCAATAGTTTTATAAGTTAATCATTGGATAAAGTATTTTTTTAACCTATTAAAATATAATTCTTCAAAACTGTTTTTTCAAGGTTGTTTTGAAGTTTTGATCAAATGATAAATTCTAATTTTTTTTTGCTGAGTTTTTACAAGTTCTTCTAAAAATTATTTTATTTCATTGGAAAATATCTATAACTTAATATGAAATTGATTTTTTTTTGTTACAGGAGGAAGATTAACAGTAAATTAAAACTAAGTAGAGTCATCCAAGAACATAGCAGCAGCAACAAAGGATGGTGGTCTGCTCCATGTTTGAACTGGTGAGCCAAGACGCGTTGCTTCCCGGGCAAGAGTGTCCGCCGGAGTAATGTTTCATCCACACCTCTCTTTTGAGGTGGAGAGGTGGAATGGTGAGAGAGATAGGAAGAAAAAAAAAAGTAAGAGAGAGAAAATATGAGATGTGAAAGATGATAAGATGAGAGAGATAGAAATAAAAAAATGTGGAAATGAAGTGTTTAAAAAATGAGGTGTGTATATATCATTACTCGTGTCCGCCGTGTTATTCCTTTCCAGCGCTATATGAACCACACAGCAGCTCTGAAACGTGGTCATCAAAGCCAGAACCCTCCTTATGCTTTCTCGGTCCCAAAACGTACTGGTATCTCTACCATAACTCAACACCGTGACCAGTCTATCGCAATCCGAGGCACACACAATATTCTTGTAGCCAAGATCAAGCGAGTGTTGCATACCAAGTTCCACAACCGTGATTTCCGCGAGGAACGTCGTGCCATGGTCGAAGCTCACAGAAGTTGTTGATTTCCAATTACTAGAGGCATCCCTCAACACCGCCCCACATCCCATCCGACGCACATGGGGTTCCAACTCCCGTCCACATACAGGCGAATAACCGGGGTTGCCGTAAACTCCATGACTGGTCCTATCATTAAATGAAGCTGCCCCTGTTGCTGGAAAAGAGTTGAACGCCAGAGAGCTTCATCACGTAAAAAATAAATAATAATGGATTTTTAATTATGATAATTTTTTATAATTTTTTAATATTATCTATCATTTTTAAATACGTCACTAAACATGAAATTACATTAATTTAAACATTATGATAAGTTACACAGTATAACCAAACGTTGGATATTAAATATTAATTTTTTATCATGTTTTATCCTATTAGAGTATCAAACATAATACCATCGTAAACCAAAAAGTTCGAAAGTAAACCAAAAAGACATAATACAATCATATCTTATACTAATAAACACACTTATAATCCGATTTCAAAAAAAAAAACACGCTTATAATACACTGAAAGAGAAATCGATTTTGCATTGTTCCTTTAAAAAACAAATAAAGGAATCAAACATTTACACAGAATATTCCAAAAGCGTAACAAAAGCCACTGCCTGTAAATCTCACTTCCACACCAATTTCTTGTGTTATGCTCCCATAATTCTCCAAACAAAACCATCCGATAATTCCAAAGCGTATAAATTGAGTATGTTGTATATGGCCAAACCCAAGACTACAACCCATAGAAAATGCAACCAAAGGATTAACGTATATAACTCAAACACTAAAACTTGGAGAATGAAAACTAAGATTGCTTTTGGAACCATCTATAATTCCATGTTCGTGCAGCCATAAAAATGAAACCAAATTGATTTTTTGTTAACCTAAAACGAAAAGTCAAAATTAAAAATTGTTTCTATATGGGGAAGGCAATAAGAAAAGGAAATGGGTATTGAATAGGTAACCGATGAGTGTCTTGTGGGTCACATTGATTACCCAGCTCATTTCTTTTTCATTTCTACCAACTGTTGCCTGCAAACTAGAAATTCTAACACACGTCCCATCATCATCATCATCATCATCATCATCATCATCATCATCATCATCATCATCATCATCATCATTCATGCATGTACATAGGAGTAATTGTAAAACAGGTAAAGTGCTTTTCAGTTAGTAAGAGGTGGGCAAATAAATGTGATCGGTGCCTGAATTGATTTTAAAAACCTATAATAGAGATTGACTTTTCTAACTTATTCCATGTATAATATCTTCATCCCATAAGGGTCAATAGTGTTTGAATAGGTGAACTATTGAATAAGGATAACACCCATAACACCCACTTTTGACCGTGTTTTTTTATTAAGTAAAAATATTTAAGTGTTTTTAATTTTATAGCCGTTAAAAATTATTATAAAAATAAATGTTATTGGACATCTCTTACTATTTAGTAGTATTGTTCCGATAAATAACTCTTCTATAGAGTTCATTAATATCCGAACTCATTGTATTTGTTATTTTTTTGTCATTAACACTTATTAAAGATGAAGTTAGGCATGGGCCTACACCATTGGGACAAGTTGGGGGTTGAACTCGAACTCCTAAGATCGATTTCTGACATTCTCAAAATGATGTTTGGCCAAGAGTAACCACGCATGGTGAGCGAAATTAGTCAAGGTGAGCGAAAAGGCTGGCTAGTACATCAATGGTGAAAAAAAAAAAATTTAAATCCACTAGCTATAGTGATCTTTTTCATTAGTTTCATACTTATAAGTTATAACAATATGCTCATGATATATAATTATGCTATGTTTGAATATCATTAACATCCATGTCATTCATTCACTTTCACATAAAAATGTGAATAAAACTCTTCTTACCCGTTTACATTCTACTCAACTAATATCAGGATACACAATTAGTCATGTTAACTAGTTCATAAGCTCATAATGATCCACAAGACACGGCTCTCCCTCCCTTCCACAACTAACTTTGTCCATCTGGCCTGCATATATACCTATTTAATTAACTACCAGCACATGTTGTGTTATATAAATGCCCATTGCTTTGGGTTAGACTTAGAGGCCTAAAACATCTTTAAAAGGAGAAGTTGCACACGAACACATTGGTATCATCAAGCTATGATCTAGCTAAGAAAAAAGCTCTCTCACACATAAACACAGACTCAAAAGCTGCAGGTACATATAGATCCTCCTTGGAGAGACAGAGACATGGCCACCGGAGCCGCCGCAGATGGGATGTTCTGGTCAATGTATGAGGGGTGCATATCTTGCTACGATAACAACGTCGAGCGGCGACCTTACCACCGAAACTGTGGCTGTGCACTCCATAACAAATCACTCAAAAGCTACTCGCAGAAGCCGATGACAAGGTGTAACAGTAACAGCCTTTCATACCCTATGAGGAGGGCATGGAGTGAAGGGAATTTGGTCTTTGCAGCTAATTCTGCTCACTCCTCACCTTCTCCTCCTCCTCCTCCTCCACCTACATCTGCAGCTGTCAAAGGGGTTTGGTAAACCTTGAGAAGGAGGAAGATATGATAAGTGTTCTTATTTAATGTTTGAGAGAAGAATTGATCTGTTTTATGATGTATTACTCTCTTCTCTTGGTTTTTGATGATTTGAATCCGGTTAAGGTCTGATAATTTTTGTTTTTTCTTTGAAAATCTTTTTACAATTGATTTTAAAATCAAAATCAATTATGGGAAGTAGCTTATGTGAATAATTTCTGTGTGCCAAAATTGCATTTAAGGAAGTTAGGTGATAAAGTTGGTGTGTTGAAAGGCTGTGGAGTGTTTGTATGGACCAAGCAAGTTTGTTATAGGAAGTGTTCTGTCTGGTCTCTGCTTCTGTATTAGACAACGCTATTTCTTGTAAATTGTAATTATGCTAATCAAATTTCATTCCTATGTTATCAGTCTTTTAAAGTAAATATTTGTGCATGAATATTTCAATTCCAATATTGTTCTTACTATGAATTTTTTTTATGATAAAATGGAACAGTACCCATGAAACCTGAACTAAGTAACAGATTGGCAATTGATGCTTACCAGCTAGAGATTTCTTGATTTGGTTTTGATCTCATTACCACTGGGCAATTAGTGCATTTGAAGGCGTGATCCAAGAAAAATAATAGGAATATTTGTTGGAATCAAGTGTTGGAGTCAAATCTCACATTAGAGAAGTCAAGGTGTGAGGGAGAGTTTATAAGAGATGTGACTCATAAACCTAATGCCTTAAGGTTTTGAGTTAAGATGTGGTGTCCAAGATCTCCTTGGTGTCTCCCCTAGGCCTTGATCTATGGGTTCTTGCCGTAACTCTCCCCAACAAGTGGTATCAGAGCTAATGGTTCGTGGCACCATGATGGCTCCTTGTGTCGAAAGTCTTCCTAGCAGTGTGGCTAGACGGCGGGGTTAATATCAGAGTGACTATACAAGAATATGATAATAATAATTGTCCCATTTAAGAACACCTTTTGCATTGCAAGATGGGTCATAATGATGTGGAACACAACTAATAGAACTATAGTCTTTCCTAATCTTAATCAATTGTTTGTTGCTCAAAAGATTATTCCCCAATTAAGATTTAAGATGGATGCAAAAGTGCTGTTCTTTGTCTAATTTGAAGAATATTCAGGCTGTCAGATTTGCTGATCACATGGGACGGTCAGGTGCTGGCTTGTACTTTCAAATGGAACAATGAGTTAGGAGTAATTGTTTGACCATCTTGTGATTCTCATTGCAACCCATAAAAACTTAAATAATATTAAAACAATTTTAATAATGATTTTGTTATTTTTTAATTACTATTTGAACATTAAGCGTTTTTATCTCATGTTTGTATTTGGATAAACAACTGTTTATTCTCATACTTGTTTCGAAAAACTAATTGAAGTCAAGTTTAAATAAATTGTATTTTTTTTAAGTTGGAAGAACGTGAGTCAAGATTTTAATACCGCTTCACAAAGAAACACATATCCCTGTTTTCCACCTTCCTCCTCCCCAAAGTTGGTGGAGTTTTATCCCATGGGAGTTTCTCTATACTATTAGAAGGGGTTTTTTCGTTAGAGTTCTCTATTCTCTAAGATGATTTTCCTTGTGTTATTTTTTCTTTTTCATTCCTTTCTATCTTCTCTATGTGCGACCAGTTGTTGACTTGTTGTTGTCTTCTCTTCTCCTTTTCGTATTACTACCACCCGCTCTTAGGGTTCTTACGGGTGGCTACATACATGGTTCAAAGAGTTATGTTAAATAGTTTTATTATTAGCCATAAATCGCTAAAAAGTATGGCTTAACCTTCGAGACTATAATTCGTGGAGCAGAATTAGGGATGGAAATTTCCACATGCATATGAGGATCGTGTAGGGACTGTCCTGTTTGGGGTTCCGATCTTGAGAAATTTTTCCCCGTGGGGATGAGGTGAGGGACAAAAATTTCCCCGAGACAAGTTTGGGGATGGCGTGGGGATCACCCTCCCTGCCCCGCGGAATCCCCGCCCTATATACATAGGTAAAAAATCAATAATACCCTTAATAGTAAATTCAATATTAGTTGAACTTCATTATATATTTTCATAGAATTTGATATGTTCCCATTTGTGATTTCTATATTTAACTATTTGTAGTCCAAGTAGAAATTTACGTATTTTTTATATGTAAATTTATTTTTAATGATGTATTAATGGCTTTCATAGGGATCCATGGGGAGGTGGAAATTGAAAATGGGGAGAAAATTCACCCCGCCACGGGGATAGGGAGTGGGGATGGGGACATGGACTCCCTCACTAAGCAGAATAGTCCAACTGACTACAATAATACTAGAGTTTCTCTACCAATATAATTTTTTTTTTATTGAAGGTGAAAAAAATGAGAAAACTGACATACAGTACTTTCAGTATTGTTTGTGTCTATGGCCTAATAAAAAACTCATTTACCCACTATCTTAATACTTAATTAATGAAACTTCCCTTTTTCATAGCCACATGTCATCCTAATGACCGTTATCATTTGTATTGTTTTTGTTCTTTTTCATGACCTGTATAGGGTGTATTCTGTAATTTTAACCCGTGAGAGTGTTGATTTCTTGGGCTTTATTTTATTAATGAAATTTATTTAGTTTTTGAAAAAAAACTAGGCATAGTAAAAATTGCAATTGTACTTAAGTCTTGTCCTTAAAAAACATTATGAATATTTACTATCATTTATGATTTTGAACTCCCAATTTTTCAGTTGTTAAATGTGTAAGCAAACAGGTCTGATTTATATTGTGTCTTTGGTGCTATATTGGATTGTTCTCATTAGGACTTAACCCTTAACTTAAACTCTCTTTACCAAAAAGTAGGATCCTCTCCGATGAGGTTCTTTCTATCATTTTCCCATCAATAATTTTACAAGTCGTTCTTCCAAAATCCATGCTAGTAGATGCTCTTGATCTTCTTTAGTGGTGCACAATCCTGAATGGATTTTTCAGTACGGTAGTGTGGCGTTGACACAACAGTATGGGAGCATGAAGAGAAAAACTCAAGGTCATAAAAGAACAATGAATCAACAAAATGAGTAATGCAAATAAACAGTTAAACTTGTATTTATATGCATGGTGAGAGTCGTACTCGATACCCTAAGTCTTAGCCAAGTTTTTATGTATGACTTTCGAGATGATGACTATACCCTTTAGGCTTAGCACCACTATGTTGATTGTTGGACTCGAGACGAATCCCGCTTTTAGCCTTCCCAGCTAGCCAATATGGTATTTACTTTGTTTGAAACCTTCAAGCCCCCAGGACAATATTGGGCTGGTAACCATTTAGGCCACTTAGAACACAAGCTAATAAATCAATAAAATGTCATTACTAGAATATAATGGTCTAAAAATAAAATTTATTAATGCTAACAACATACACATTTAAGCAAATTTGCAACAAACTCATTATGATCATTATGATATGGTTAGTGATCCAAATTCCAAAGGCTCCTATTCTCTTCAGCAATGGCTAATAATTGATTTATTAGCTTGATTTTCTGTGAGCCATTAAAGAGGATGGTGAGAACCTCCCTTAATAACTTACAACCACCTTAGTCATGGTCCTCAACTCCTCATGTAGACATGGACACGAATAATAGTATCTTAAAAGCAGAACATTAGTTAAGTGCCACATTTTGACTCTGTAAAAGGAGTAAAGTTAAAGATACAGAACCTTTGCTGCTTAGAGAATGTCGCCCACCTCAGTATATAAATTAAGTTAACAAGTTTTCTTCTAGGCGATGAAATGACAAAAGTTCATTCCCAGACAAAATGGGTAGATGGGATTAAAGAACAAAATAAAAGAGAAGCCAAAACCACTACCTTGTTCATACTCCACACTCTCTTTTCTCCTTAAGTCACCAAGATACTTTCCCTAGTTATATATGTTGTGTTAACAGTTCCCTTTAGCTAGAAGCCTCAAGACTAAGGACTCCATCTCGAAATTTACGGGAATTAATAAATACAAAAAATTGCTTTTCTTCCCTTGATTGTTCATTCCAATATCCCATACACTATATATACTATATGCTTGATGAGAAAGATATATAGCAGCATCAACAAACAATTACAGAGTCTAATTAGGAACTAGGAAGAGAGGAAAGAATGGCTAGTGGAGCATTTCAAATGATGTTTGGTGGTGTTTTTGAAGCAAGTATCTCATTGAATGACATGGAGGTTGAAAGGAGACCATACCATAAAAATTGTGGCTGTGCATTGCATAATTTGAAAGGTATTTGCAACAAACCATGTCCTTCCCAAAGATCTGTTTCATTCACCAATAAAACATCATGGACTGAATGCTCCATTTGCAAACAACAACTTCCAAACTCTCTTCCTAAAAGCAGACAATAATGATAATCAAAGGGAGGATGCTGCCTCCACGAGTTCCGAATTGAGGTCCGACCGCGACCGCAATTGAGGCCGCAATATAACGGGTGCATCAGCGCAGCAACCGCAATTTAAAACCTGCCTACATTTGGCTGTGTTTCATTTACCATAGTCCATGGAGTTCTACTATTATGCTTCATGCGGTTAGAAATTAGAAAGAAAAGATTGGTAGGAAGTCAGACGTCATTTTGTTTTTTACTTCTGCTTTCTACATTTCTCATTTGCTTATTTGTGTTCAGTTTCATGAAAATAATGAAAAATTGCAATTCTACTGTTTTTCCCCCTTGTGAATGAAATCAGCAGCAATTACTTTAAACTGATGTAGAGTATTGCAATATTGCCGTTGTCTAGCAGAATCTCTACTTCAAGTTCCAAAACATGAATTGAGAAAGGACATAGACTTCGTCTGAACTATTGAATCTAAAGCTTATAGCTCCACATTCTGTATCAAAATAATTAAAAAGGATAAAGAAAGAAAGATGCAAGTTACTTGTAGCTTTCTCTTTGTGTATTGTGAATTGTGATTAAAGTTTTTCTAAGAGGTGACTCATTTTTTTCTTTTAACCAACATATCACCATAATTAATAGCTGTTAGACTAATTTGCTGTTTCACGATCAGCGTACAAAATTACAGGTAAAACTATCTTAATATACATACACATTTACTTTCTTTCTCATCTCATTTCCACGCATTTTTTCTTCCTATCTTCTCTCTGCATTTCCAGTCACATAACAAATCATAGCAATTATTTCACTCTCATTTCCTATCACATAACAAGTCATAACAATTATTTCTCTTTCTTCTCTTCTCATTTACCTAAGGTAGAGGTAAAAATGAGATGTGGACAACTTTATTCAACGAGAAGATATGTTTTTTTCCTCCCTTCTCAAATCTTAATTATTGATTTCTTTTGAGTCAAAAGTCAATAGTTTTTATAAAGGAGACATCATGAAACCATTTTTTTTGTCAATGGTTCAACCATTTCATAAAACGGCCCGATCGAAAGGTCCAAGAGGTAGAAAGGGTGACATACCCGGTCCAAGGAATCTAAAAGTAAGAGACATAGATACATTTTTTCTTAGACTATTTTGTTGGATTATTTATTTTGATTCTCTATTTTAGTTATGTGGATTATAACTAGTTAATAAATTAAAAAATATTTTACTTTAGTTATTGATACAATGATGTGAATTGTTATTTAATTCTTATACATACATTATGATTGCATTTTGATGAACGGTATATTAGACTTTTGTTATTAGCTTACATATAATGAGTTGAGTCAGTTACATATGTCTAATGATAGAACACTTATCTCATCTGATAGTATATAAGTTGTTACTCAGCTTATGGTAAATGTGTACTAATAAAATAAATAGGTAAAACATAGAGCAATTTTAACTTTTAGGTGTTCCCGTTTCTCCGGAAAAACAAAGAACACATTTATGGATTTTAGGTAGTAGGTACACAACTTCTCATACATTATGACTCATAACATGTTGTATTGCTGTAATTTGTGTCTACATCATAATCTTTTTGGTCTTGTTATATTGTACTTGAAAGTTGAAACCATGATTTTTTTTTCAATAGTTGAAACCATGAATAAGGGACTCAAGAATTATAATTAAATATTACGTTGGGCTTTTGGACAGCTCATACTAGACCCAATCCGTCAGACAAAACAAAAATAATTAGATTTAACCCCCAACAATGTAGCTACTTTGTTTTGTTGCTTTCTTTGATTTACAGGACCACTAAGCAATTGCACGTGAATTGTTTTTCACACTTTTCTTTTCAGCCCTTCATTTAAGAGCTATGATTTTTTCAACTTCTTTTCCAATTCTATTATATTTCAATTTCTCTCATCTTTTTCAATCATATCACATGTTACTAGTGTTTTAATACTTGATTAGATCAACAACCTAACCGACATACAACAATATTTACAAGTGAAACCCAAACCAATCCAACTTGAACATGATTGGGCTGGACTAAGTTGGGTAGTCGGCTTGACAATTGAAGAAAATACTAGAAAATTCGGTTCGTTCTTGGAGCCCTTGGTTTTAGTACTAAAGGCTTTGCTCAAACTTCAACAAAGAATCGAGAGAGCAAGAAAAGTCGTCATTTGGACGATATCACCAACCTTGCACTAGTCTTCAGGCGAGTCTTGATTGGGAGGCAACACCAGGCGATCCACCTCCACTGTGATTCTCTTTTCGTTGGTGGAGGGCCTTCCATTGAATCAACTTCGTGGCTTTGATCGGTGGAAGGAATAATGATGACAAATGAGTGTCGTTGAGATACAGGCAACATGTTTCGAGAGAAGTGAAGCACAAGAAGGGTGTTATTAACAATGAGGACTAGCTGAGAGAAGGAACACACATAGACAAAAGAGTGGGAATGAGATTTTTTTACTAAGTGAACATTTGTGATCTATGCGGCAATGGGGGCACATATTGATAGCAATGTTTTTCTATATATTACATTGAGCCACGCTAGTCCCCGAATGATAACTCAAGTGGTAAGAGCTAAGGAAATAAGGGTTGGGTGAGATGAAGGGTGAAGGGTCCCGGATTCGAATCCGGATGAGGGATTAATTTACTAACATTTCTAATAACTAACATTTACCTATAAAAAAACATTGAGTCACGCTACCATTTTCAATTCTCTTAACCCAATACTAAACCTAATATTAATCTAGTTGTATGATTTAAAAATTGTCAAGACTCATTCAGCCGATCTAACCTATCTTTTAGCTTTGATTTGTATTGAATTATTTGGGTCAATCCAGTTCATGTGCATCCTAAGGTGAATGTGAATACAAAGATAGACACTGTAATATTTATTTTGATACATTAAAAAAATAAATTACACCCATCAGAAGTTGATCCATGAACCTCCTTCATCCAACCCACATTCCCATAACTCTTAAGCTAAGAGCTATGATATCATTTAGGGACGACAATTTAATATCATAACCATTGCTATCACAACATCATGGTTCATTCATTGAAAAAAAAAAAAACTGACATGGTTGCAAATACGTGTCACAAATTGACATATTATAATTTGATTTTGATTGAATTGAGATATGAGATATTTGATTAATATCATTATTATTATTTTTCATTGTAACACGAGAAGGTCGATTTTGTCACTGTTTGTAGACCAGGCCCATCTTCTCTTTCCGGTTTTGGTCCCTGCTTGATTTGATTTTGCTCTCACCCACCAACCAATCCTGATGATGCCAAAGCTGATAATACAATCAATCATGCAGCTACGGGCCCCACGTCCTATTTGCATAGGATGCTCCACGTGTACGAACCTGATTTAGCCTCCTCTACTGGGCCCCGATCTCCTGGATCCCGTAGTAAGCAGGTACTGTGTTTGTGGTCCAAGAAACCTGGGCTTGTCACGTGTCAGCCGTGGGTGCCGACGTCGCTATCGGGTTGGGTAGTGGGCAGCCCAACTTCAGCAACGCCAACGCCCACTCTTGGGCCTCACTGCCACTGCCACCCTCTCAAATCTACTCATTTTGGTTTTTTTGGTCCCCCTCATGTTGGTGATTTTAGTATCATCAATGGATTTTAGTAGTAATGTGATTTATTGTAGGCCGATGCGATTACGCTTTAAACTCGGAAACGAGTTAGGGTAGTGCGGAGTGCACGCTTGTCGAGCCAACGCATAATTGACCGCGATTAGATTGCGGGGTTCCAAGGGGCGGAGCCCCTGGCTGGGGTCCCGTTCGAATTTTTTCGAAAAGTTAACTGTTTTATTAACCGTTTTCGGTTTCTGAAACAAACTCCAATATAAGGAGTCATTTGGCCTCAGATGGAAACATAGAAAACAGAAACCATACTTTCTCTCTACATTCCTGATCTGTTCTCTATTGCCAGAAACAGATTGTTCTTCAAGAATTATCCCAACAAGGATTTCGTGAACCCAGGTAAGAATAGGGTCGAAATACTTTGTTCGGAAAGTGTACGAACACGATTCTTCAAAGTTATCCAGGATTATCATAACCAAATCTCTAACACCTCACTCTAACTCATTCTACCCCATAAGTTTTTTGATTTTGCAACCTATTCTCACATTATGAGACTAATCATCTCCGGATTTTGTATCATATCAAATGAGTAGGTATCTTCTAGTTAATTCTTCTCGTTATGCACGGTTAAAGTATTAAATTCACGGTCAAATGCTTAAGAAGTTCAACTATCTACTAACTGTGTTAAACTGTATGATAAGTAAAAACTATATTTTACGAGGAAAATTATGTTTTCTCCTTTTCTAAACACATATAACAATGGTTTTGGATAGAGTGGAGAACTAAGTGAGCCATGAACTTTGATTAAAGAAAAGGCACACATAAGTTCAGTGTTTCTAGATTAAAGGGTCCATGTCTCCATGATCATGAGTGAGCATGGATGATAGAAACTGGAAAAGTAACTTGTCACTTCAAAAGCATAAGCACTTACCATTTTCGTGCCAATCCCTACACTTTCCTATATATCACTATAACAACCCATTTTTGTACCTAAAAGATTTTCAATAATTACCCATTTCTGTACTTATGCACAAACGGGAAAACGAAAAGATAAAAAAAAAATCCTCGTGATTCTTTCCCTATTCTACCCTCACCAACATAGTACTATTGATTATTGACCTTTAGGAAAACAATATCTTAATTTTAATTTTAATTAAACAAATAGTGTACCCAAAAGACACGATAAGCAATTTTTTTTTTGACACAATATGCAAATTAACATTAGTTAATTAATCAATTACATTATTAAATAAGTGGTCCTGATTAAATAATAATAACGTGACAAAGGTGCCGCCCACATCTTTGTCTTTATTAGAAGAAATATCCAACCAATTGATTTAAGTTATTGGTGATCTATCTAACACTTCATCCCTTAAACACGTGATTGAAAGTTTGATTTCTAAGAAAGAAATCATACAGCTTAGTCGACTGCGGTTAGACAAATACTGTATTAATCTCATAACTATCGGTTGTGACAATGCATCAGTTAATACTAAAAATTAGAAGGAATATCCAATGAGTAATTGCCCCAAACTCCCCACGTTATCAGCAATCCCACCGTTAGATCTCTCCCCCACTTTCTTGATCTCAACGTCAACCCTTTCTTTTAAAAGCGCTTTTTTCCAATCAACTTCTTCCTTCCTTCCTTTGCCTCTTCTCACTCATCAAGCAGCACCACCAACAACCACAACTCTAAACCGTGCTTCTCTTCCTCAAAGTTACACCGCGTTTGGATATTCAATGAAACCAAATTAAAACCAATTAAAATGTAGCGAAGGAAATATTATATATATATACACAGAGTAAGAGGATTAATTGAATTTTGAAAAAATGGCTTTCCACGACCATCATCTCCAGCACGAAATCGCGTTCCAGCGTTTCGCGGAGGAGCAAGAGCTATCAGAGAACAGGGACATGCCGCCGCCGCAGCCGACGTGGCTGAACGCTCAGCAGCGGCAGCAGAATTTCATGCACCTGCAACCGGAGACTTCGACGGCGGAGAAGAGCGGTGGTGGTGGTGAGGATTTGAGGGAGTACAAAGCTGACATCCTCGGACACCAGCTTTACGAGCAGCTGTTATCTGCTCACGTTTCTTGCCTGAGAATTGCGACGCCGGTGGACCAGCTTCCGAGGATCGACGCGCAGCTTCAGCAGTCGCAGCGCGTGCTGGAGAAGTACTCTGCTCTTGGGAGTAATCATAGAGTGGTGGATGAGAAGGAGCTTGATCAGTTCATGGTTTGTCCATCTTAAACTCTCTTCTTCTTCTTTTTCTACAGTAATCAATTCTGTGTGTTTCCTTGAATCACAACTACTTTAATTTTAGTTTAATTTAATCAATTTAATAGAGTAAGAAGAATACTAGCTAGCTGAAAGAATCTTAATTTACAAGTCCTTGCCACTTAATATGCCTTCATTTCCACTACTTTGTCAACCCTCACTAATGTCTTTCTTATGTTCACGCTGCTTGTTAAATCAGAAATATCAATCATGACTTCTATATACTCTTAGAGGTTAGTTGGTTTAGCACATGAAAACCCTATAATCACTTGAAGATAAGTACAATAGTTTTGGAGTTTCATGCTTTATTTTGTGAGTTCACTGGGAAAATGTTTCTTTCACACCTCTATAAGAGGTGGAAAGGTGGAAAGAGGTGGAATGAGGAGAGAGATTAGAAGGAAAAAAAAAAGTATAAGAGAGAAAGTATGAGATGTGATAGATAATAAGATGAGATAGATAAAAATAAAAATAAGTGAAAATGAAATGTTTAAAATATTGGGTGTGTATATATCGTTACTGAGTTCACTGGCAATTCAAACAAGTTATTACATTTTTACAAAATCACTTATTGCTTCTTCCAAGTTCTTTTTTATTTTTTGGTGGGTTTCCAAATACACCAAATTTTTTGAGCTTTGCATAATAACTTTAATCTATTCACATTGATGTTTTTGTTTTCTTCTATTTCAGCATACTTTTTTTTCTACCACATTACCTATCATATATCTCATTCTTTCTCTCCATAAAGTTAATTTTGAGTGGTATAAATGAGTTATATTTATTTCTAAAATATTCACATGCATTTTCTCTTTCATCTCATTTATATTTACTTTTTCCCCATATTTTTCTTTATTTTCAATGCATTATTCATCATATCAAGTTTCTCTCATCTATTGATATCTTCGGTGGCTATGAGGTGAAATTGAATGTGAAGATAAGGTTTAATAATGCGTGCATCATTTTGAGACATCATTTATTATTTTATCTCCTTTTCGATCACATCATATATATATATATCACACTTATCACTTAATTCTTCTCTTTTCTTGTCTTTGTCAAGTGGTCTACATGGTGCTTTATTAATTAGATTAAAAATCAGTGTTAACTTAAAAGATTAACAGTAATACTACTGGTTAATTTTGAACTTTAATTTTTGTGATGGATGGTAGTACGAGGCATTTTGGGCCAGTAAAAGTGAGTGAATCTGATTTGTCCAGTTGAGGGTTGTGTGACTGTGAGGTGTTCCTCCCTTCAATAATGCAAAGGCCTTTTCAGAGTGCTTTATCGAATCTTTCTGTTAATGGAGTCTTGGCCTTCCCACTTCTTTTTTTCTCTTTTTGCTGAAACCTTGATGGGTCAGTTCTTCAATTCTTGCAGAATATGTTCTTCTGTTGAACCTCTCATGATCAGTTTTCTCAACCTTTACTCCCTCATCTCTGTACGTTTCTGGCATCTTGCCTGCCAAAACTAGCATAATGTGAGGATTACAGATTCTGTACGTAAATACGTAATAATATTTGGCTATGGTTGTCCTCAAGTATGTATTTCAGTATATGGCACTGGCCAGGCCGTGTACAGACATTTTGGGGCCTTAGGCGAAAATGTAAAAATGACTTTTTTTTACAAGAATTTTAAAGAGACTTAGTATATTATATAAAGTATAAATTTTTATATTAATCGTCTAGCTTTTTAAGCTGCACCATGTTGAGATTGAATTAATTTTTCGACTTCTTAGCTGCACTAAGTTGAGAATAGAGATGAAGGGAAGGAGATTTTTTTTGTGATAAACCAGAAGAAGTGTAAGCGTTTAAACAATGGAGAGAGTGAAAGATTGAGAGATAATTGGAATAAATTAAGGGATAATTTTTTTTTTATTTTTTGAGATAAATAAATATTTTAAATTATATTAATGATGAAATTGAATAGTTTTAAAAGAGATGATAATATTTCAAAAAAAAAAGAGATGATAATATTTATATAACTTTCCTTTTTAATTGGCTAATTTTTAAGGAAGAGAAAAGATTCCTATTTATTTCATTTTAGTCTACTATGAGTATTTATTTTTGGTAGGCATTTCCAATATATCTAATATATACTCTATCAATCAGTTTTTTATATATATCACCCGTCCCAAATTTCAATTCGGCATTATATATCCATTACGCTATTTGTTTCCTTTTTTTTTTTTTGTCAAATCTGTTTGATTTCTTACGCTTCTAATATGCACCTTGGGTTTTTTTAACCAAAAATTTTTGGACCTAATTTTTTTATGGGGCCTTAGGCAGCTGCCTTTTTGGCATAAAGGCTTCCACGGCCCTGGCACTGGCGAATCTATTAATGCACAAATCAAATCAACTCTAACTTGATGATTTTTTTCAACATTGATTCTGAATGTCCTATTTACACCGTTGTGTAGACTACTTAGTGTCATGTCACGTCGTTCCTCCCTGGCTGCATTGTGTAGAAATTGAATGTAGCTGCATTTATAGGGGAATCCGAGCTTAAGTTAGAATAATGGGTTAATTGCAGTTTTGCTCCCTCATCTTTTACCTATGTGTGATTTACATTCCTCATATTTAAAATGAGTGAATTTAATCCCTCATGTTCCAATTTGTGAAAATCAGCTCCTTCCGTTAAGTTGTCATCCAATTTCAGACGGAAATCGTCTATGTGGACGATATTAATGACGTGGCTCTGACATTACGTGCCACTGGGATACCACGTCATCTATATTTTCTTTAAAAATAATTCTTTTTCCTTTAATTAAATTTTTTTTCTTTTAATCTTTCATCTTCTTCAACCTTCCTGTTTCATCTCTTCGTTAAACACCACAGCACCCCCACCACCATTCCCTTCTTCTTCTTTTCTCTTCATCCAACCACCATGAAATCAAATTTGAATCTCACACCATTAAACCCACTGTCACTGAATTAAACCCAGGCAACCCAGAAAAAAGTGAATCGCAGGGGAAGAGGGGAACAGGATGAAGCTAAAAACATGAATCTGAATTTCGTTTCTGGGATGGTTCCATCTTGAAGCTACAAAGGAAATCCCAAATCCCATCCTCACAATCGATCAACTCCTCCAGTCCCAACGGTCTCACCCTCAACGTCGTCGCGTCGTCTTCATCATCAACGCGTGGGATTTGCGAAAGTGGGTGAGGGTTGATGACAAGGGGTTTGCGTCGCGGGTAGGGTCGATGGCGAAGAAACGGTGGCGTGATCGACGATGTGGGGAAGAAGGTGCCGGCGCTTGCTCTTACTCTCGTGTGAGATCGGTGGAGTTCGAGGTCAAATAGGACGAAGAGGAGAAGGGCTCTCTGCAAGGGAAGGGAAATCGAAGTGCTGGTTAATGTGGAGTGCCTGAGATCTGGGTTGAATCTAGGGTTCAAATCTTGTGCATTTGTATCAAGTTTTAATTTTTGGTTAGGAATTTGATTTGGTGGAAGATGGTCATGGAAGATGAAGCAGAACCATTTTCTGGGTAGCAATCTGATTTGGGATTATGGTTAAATGTATTAACCACTATCCTCAATTTTATTTTCCTTTTCTCTTTTTATTTTTTACGGTTAAAAACAGGGGTGCAGGTGTAAATAGGAAAAAAATGTGTAAATAGCAAGCCACGTCACCGAGCTCCGTTAAGTTTTAAACAGCTCTCTAACGGAAGGAGTTGATTTTCACAAATTGGAACATAAGAGATTAAATTCGCTCATTTTAAATATGAGGGAGGCAAATCGCACATAGGTTAAAGATGAGGGAGCAAAACTGCAATTAAGCCTAGAATAATCCTGTGTCAGTTCATTTACGCGCTTTGGTGATAGACATGTAATAGTAATATTTTTATAAATATAGTTTTTTTTTGAAAACTATAAATATAGTTAAATCAGTGTAATATTTAATTAATGTTGTTCAAGCAATTTATTTTGTTTTAAGTTTGGCTTTTTGGAGTTTGACTCTCTATTCATGTTATAATCCTTTTTGGCCCTCTTAACTTGATTGTTTGTTACTTTCTTTCTAGGGAAAAATGTCCTTATTAATTACTTCCATGTTTCTGAAGGTCTTTAATTTATGAGTTTTGATACTAATTAATTTATTTGTTGTAGACGCATTACGTTCTGTTGCTGTGTGCCTTCAAAGAACAATTGCAACAACATGTCCGTGTTCATGCTATGGAAGCAGTGATGGCTTGTTGGGATCTCGAGCAGTCTCTGCAAAGCTTGACAGGTAAAATTCTTAATCAGCATCATCATAAAAATCTTCTCTCCATTTCTTTTTTTAATTATCACATTAACATTGCTAATATATAAAAGAGAAAAAACTTATCACACTACAAATAATTAGAAAAACTTAATCCATTGATACTCAAATCAACAAACATATCTAAAGGTAATAAATAAATAAACATTTTAAATTTGAAAATGTCAAAATTAATTCTTTTTTTTTGAAATAGTTAATTTAAATCAAAGTAGCTTTATAAAAATATAAAAAAATCCAAAGTAACATATTCTATGGGTGTTTGGTTATCTTTGTTACATGCGTGGATGCTATTATGCTCAAACTACAGAAGAGATAAAAGCACTATATATCATGACATGCAAAAGAGCCTGGTCACCTTATAATCTCATTCATACACGAAAGAAGAATAAAAAAAAGCTCTAAAAATGCTCAACTTGGGTTCAAAGAGTTAAAACACGTGATCATGTGTATCATTTTTTTTTCCTCCACTTGTATATTAATCCTGAAACTTTGACTTTTAAAATAATGTGATGATAATAATTTTGAGTATGGTGTAAAATAATAATTCAAAGCCTATCGACCAAAATTAACGGAGAATAATGATATAAAAAATTAAAGAGCATATCGTAAATAACATGTATTGAATGTTAGTTGTAAAAATAAGATTCATGGGGATCATGTTCGGTCCATCATATAACTACCCAAAATTAAAGTGTAAAACAAATTAGATTTGGCCATCATTTCATCTTACCTAACATCATATATGTTCACATCATGATTAAGATTCAACTTATTATATGAGCATACAAAATTGCTGGGAGTGATCATTTATATGGTTAAGAATCAAACTAACTAAATGATATGCATGAGCAGGTGTATCTCCAGGTGAAGGAACAGGTGCAACAATGTCAGACGATGAAGATGACCAGGCAGAGAGCAATGCCAACTTGTACGAAAGCAGCATGGACGGTGCTGACAGTCTTGGCTTTGGTCCTCTAGTCCCCACTGAGAGTGAAAGGTCTTTGATGGAGCGAGTCAGGCATGAGTTAAAGCATGAGCTCAAACAGGTAATCAATCAACTTGGAAATTTTTTGACAATTAATTTTGAAGTCTAAACCAATTCTAAGAGGAAACTTCTGCAAGTAGCTTCTAGGTTTTAGAATTGATTCCGATGAAAGAAAAACTTATCCAAACATACTTTGTAAAAACTGATCCTAACTACATAAAGTTATACCTCTTTCTTATATAGGGATACAAGGAGAAGATTGTGGACATAAGAGAAGAAATTCTACGAAAGAGGCGAGCCGGGAAGCTCCCAGGGGACACCACATCTCTTTTGAAAGCTTGGTGGCAAGCACATTCAAAATGGCCCTACCCTACTGTAAGTAATTTGGACTCATGATGAATATTTAACTTCTTTTTTTGAAATCAAATATTTAACTTTATATGTACACAAGTTTTGCTATATATGTTGGTTGCTCATGTATACTTTGGGTTGCACTTGTGAATATGAATGTTTTAGGAGGAAGACAAAGCTAGATTGGTGCAGGAAACAGGGTTGCAATTAAAGCAGATAAATAACTGGTTCATAAATCAAAGGAAAAGGAACTGGCATACTAACCCCTCATCAGCTACTAGCACCAAAACCAAGCGCAAGAGGTAGGCTAATAGATACTTTCTTCCTTGTGATATGGCTTTGTCTACGGTGGATCAAAAAGAATCTGCTTCATAAATTAATAGAGTTCATCTGCATATTAATTTTAGAACGAGCATATTGTAAATAACATGTACTAAATGTTAGTAGCAAGACCATAATTTATGGATGAATCAGTTTTTAATATGGTTCACCATAGAATTGTTCAATCCTCCTGATCTCTTATGAGTTATGACTATATATGGCATGCTGAGTTTTATTTCTGGATTGTATCAGTGCAGGCGAAACCAGTAACCAGAGCTTCATGTGAATGAACTCATGTTAGTCCAACATGAACGTGAAATGGTGGAATCTGGATGTAAAAGGGGAATTTATGATAAAATCACTGTAATGAAATAGTATTATTGGTTCAATTACAAAATGTATTGTTGTATATGAGGCTGCTGCTTGATTTCCTGATATTGATTTAGAGAGAATTAATGTACTTGATTAGATTAATGGGTAGCAAGGTGATACATAAATATATAATATCTCATTTAAAAAATTTGAATTCCTCAACTAGTATTCCAAACAAACGCTGCATAGTACATGTTGGTACTCAGCAAATCTATTAAATAGTAGATGTAGTTTAGATTTTCAATTTTGTAATTTAAAGTTAGCATTTCTTATAGCTTCTTATCAGTTCTGACAAACTCCTACTTAGTTGCCAATTATCCTCATATGATTGTGATGGCTAATTGAAGGATTATAAATTAAATAAATGTCCTAGCCTTTTAGGTATGCAAGTTGCATGAGGGGACAACTACCACCAATATTTGCCTTCGTACAAGTTACAACAAAAGGAATTGCAAGTGGAAAGGATTTGACCTCAAGCAAAGGCAAAGAATAACAAGTATTTTTAACGCGTTTACTTCTGCAACACATCTATCCACAACTTTTTGTGATAAGGGAATCACCCATAGAATTTAATTCTTGAAAGTGTCAACACTTTATTCTCAAAACTAATGGTTCATGTGTTTGTTGTTTTAAAGAATCATCATCCTCTTTCATCCATTTCCGACTTCATTTGGGCTAAGAGGAATAGATAAAACATGGAATATCGAAAGAAGAAAACAAAGTTGTTAAATTGCGGTCGAGGTTACAGTTGCATCACGATTGCGTTGCGGTCCTTCATATTGCAGAAGATTGTGAATAAACGTGATTGTCGCAACCAAAATCAAGTTAAATTGCCGTTTTGAAAACCTCCAAAACCTTGACATGCCGGCCGATATCATGGTTGCAGACATTGAAGCCATGGTAAAAGAATATAAAGAATGGTATTCTTTGTAAATAATCACCACATAAGAATTACAAACATCAAACAAATTTAGGCAATCAGACATCTTTACAGTAGTAATTAAGAAAACAAGAACTCATGATGTTCCATTTTGGCGGTGACCAGCAGGAAAAGGAGCAGAGAATCTAGCTGAGAACCTGGGAGGCATGTCTTCATCATCTTCGCTCTCAGCCCTGCTGTTAAAATTCAGAGCATAGCTCTGTTCATCATACTGGAACCTCTTCTTCTTCTGCTGCCCACTTATCTTTCTAATGAAATTCTTCCACTTTGGTCCAGCAATCACTTCTGAAGCCTCTTTCACCTTCTTCATCTTCTCCACCATCCATCCCTCTCCTCCTCCTCCGTTTTGATCAATTAAGCGTTTACCTTCTTCTTCATGGCTCTGCCACCACTTCAAGTTGAAACCCTTGAAGCATCCACACCCACATCCACTACCACTGGCTTCTTCAAAATCTTCTTCATGTTCCATTTCCATCACCAGTGGTTTTCTCTCGTAGGATGCTGCCATGTTTTTTTGTTGTTGTTGCAGGTATAGGTATGAGGTTAATAAATTAGTGGTGAGTTTTATAATTGAGAAAGCATTTATAGGTGACGGGTGAGAAGAGATAAGATCAAAGGAGGAAAAGTCAAAGAAAGCGTAGGAGACATGTTTGAATTTTGAATTTAGAAGGTTCCACGCAAATTGAAGATGCTAGTTCTCTGTTATTGGTTATTACGCGATTTCTCTAGCATATTGGACTCTGACACTACACATCAAAGATTTATTAATATATGACAAGGAAAATGCTCACCAAACAAAGTATGGATGTATTTGATATTGTTTTCTAATAAACAATTTGTATTTCTTATAAAAGGACCTAAATAGCAATACTCATGAGCGAAAATGGTAAGAAAACCCTTTACAATATCTATTTTTTGAGTACAATTAAAGTATTAAACTATGAACAATATGTTTTCTCTTCCCCTTTTGCTTTTCCTACTAAAAAATGAAACATTTCCTAATGTTCTTGGAGGGTCGGATGTGAGAGAAGAATCTGCAGCAAAGCTATAAAAGCTTGACTACCACTATATGAAGTAAACTTACAAAGCTAACCTTTCCATCCTATGATATATATGCTGCACAATGCATTGGTGAGCAAAGGAGGGGGAGCTCATTTGTGGGAACTCATTTGGGAAGCTGTTGATTGTGTCGTTTGGCTGCCATAGAACGTAATTCGTTGACAATCTCAGGGAAGCCTGGTCTCTCTGATGGCTCGGAGGACCAGCACCTCTCCATCAGTGATCTCCATTCTGAATCGCAAGATTCTGGAACCAGAGGCCGCAAAGTGTTGGACACAATACCACCTGAATTATGAACCCACTCAATAACTGAAAGCCATATAACTAAATTGTAACAGTGGATTTGGCCCCTGGATTACCTATAATAGCACCATAGTGCAAATCAGCATATGGCTCTTCTCCAGTTAAGAGTTCCCACAGCACAATACCGAATGAAAAGACATCAACCTAAAACAGCAAAGCATCAAAACACAAGCATATGTGAAGAAAATATCAGGAAAAAATATCATCAACCTTCAGAATAAGTTAAAGCATAAACCTTCTCTGAAACAAGGCTACTGCTTCCGTTTAGTAGTTCTGGCGCCATCCACGGTAGAGTTCCTCTCACACCGCCAGAGATCAATGTCTGACATTTTACTTTGGACAGTCCCAAGTCACCAACCTGATATCAGAAGCAGAAGTGTAAAAGGTAAACAAACTACTAAAGGATCTGTAGCCTATTGCTCCATGCTATAGTAGAACTATGTTGATCAGAAAGCAAGTATCAAATTGATGACCCTCCTCAAATCAGTTAAAAGAAAATTGTAGAAAAAAATCTGGTGCTTAAGGTTGCAGAAATCGAAAAACTTTAAATCATTAAATGAAAGGGTGCTCAAAATCAATCCAAACAGATGTAACAACTAGTATGGACCTTTTGACTATCGAGATTTTTACTGATGGATCGGTAGTTCAGTGCAAGGATCTCATTTTTTTTATTTTGTCTTTGTGAGTTTTGCTGTTCAAATGGGGGTCCAGCGGGTTGGGTTTATAAATTGCAACAAAAGAATTGATTCTCAAATTACAGTGACTGGATGGTTTAGATGGGATTTTAGTCATGTCTTACAACCGATCTACTCATCTACCGCAAACGCTTCAAATTCATGGTGTCAATAGCCTGGCAAATCTGAATAAGAAAACTGGAAAACAAAAGTTGGCAAGTTCATAAATCTACCCTAGTGAAACTTTACTATAGTTAGATAACAAATAATAGTGACATTACAAAGATTCGAATGGCCAAAGCTTCTAGTAGAGGAATGAAGCTCAAAGACACTAAATGTCTCGCTACCCTAGTAAAGAGACTAAAATGCAAATGCTATCAAGGAAAGCACAGGGTGGCAAGATCAATGGAAAAGAGAGAGTAACAACATGCGATACAAGTAGTCAAAAGGCTAATTAATTTACTTTGGCATGTTGACATTACTTGGCACCTCTAAGTTGGACCTCTTGTAATTTTTGTATAACACTGCAAACTTAACAATTCCTAAAGGAATAAAAGAACGCTATTTTCTAGATTTTAATACAATAACTTAAATGTTGATTTGATCACCACTAAAACACTCAAGAGATTCATAAGAAATTCAAATCGCATTGACTACAATTTCATTAAGGGAAGCTGGGTGACATATGATGATCCTATCCTATCAAGTAACAACGGTAGAATCTTCCAAAACTAAGAAATTCAAATTCCATTGACTACAATTTCATTAAGGGAAGCCAGGTGACATATGATGATCCTATCCTATCAAGAAACAACGGGTAGAATCTTCCAAAACTAAGAAATTCAAATTCCATTGACTACAATTTCATTAAGGGAAGCCAGGTGACGTATGATGATCCTATCCTATCAAGTAACAACGGGTAGAATCTTCCATAATATTATGAGCAAATCCAGTCCAACACTGTGACAGTATATACCCTTAGTTTTTAGTTGTTCAATATCTGAATCTGCAAGTCTATTACTCGTCTTCAAATGAATACCCACCACTCTCTTTTCCTGGCACTCATTTTGCCTATCTAGCCAGAGTTGCAATCACTAATCACCACTAAAACCTAATGATATAAGCAACAATTCAATAATTCTAACTGATATCTGGCTATCTCGTAACCTTCACTTACGTAATCGCTATCACACTAACCTTATCAAGACCTTCAGTACAGCCAGCTTGTCAAACCTATGCCTGTTTAACTTCATTGATATCTGAAGTGATTTTCTGTTAAATGGTCTATCTAAAATATCACACGCCATATTTTAGTACTTTTGATGGGTCAAATTCCTTCAATAGAACAAATAAGCAACGTGATCAATCTATCTCATCGGGCTCCTTCAAGGGAAGCCACCTCATTACATTCTAAAGACTTTAATCATCTGATCAATTAGAGAAGAACAGAAGTGTGTAGCATTATGCACATGTCCCGTCATTTCTTGAATTAATAAGAACATAAACATATATCAATGCAATGTGCTAATTATATATTTCCTTATATACAAAAAAATGGAGTGCATGTCTACTACAATATAATGTAAAAGAAATCCAGATATGAACCATTAGTATGCAAGATTTAAACCTTGCATATTGGGCGGTGTGGATCTCGGAGATTCACCAGCAAGTTGTCACTTTTCAAGTCAAAGTGTACAATGTTTTTTCCATGTAGGTACTCCATACCAAAGGCCACATCCATTGCAATGATAAGACGTTTGCGCTTGTCAAGATTCCTGATATGATCATATCAGCATCATGCATTTATCATTATGAAAACAACACATTAACTGAGGGTAATGCAAAGGAACTAAGATACAAACATGCACATCCAAATAAATACATGCCCACTTTACCTCTCACTCTTCTGCAAGGCATTTCTTAGAGAACCATTAGCCATATACTCAGTTACTGTTGCCACAGAACCTCCTGGGCCATCAAGCACGACACCGTAGAAAGCTACCACATTTGGATGGTGCAAGTCAGCAAGCTTGATTGCCTCATTCCAGAAGTCATCTCTCTGTTTGATGCATAAACAGATAATTATAAGCTAGTTTTCCGGTCTCTGAAGAGAGTAGCAGAAAATAGAAACCAGAACCATTAATAATGAGTCACAGACCATGCGCTCTTGCTCTGAAGGCTTTCCCGCAAAACACCTATCAGTAATTCGTTTGATTGCAACATCAGTGCCCCTCCATTTTCCATGGTAAACAGTCCCAAAGGTACCAGAACCCAATTCTGTCAGCTCTTCAAGGTGACAGTTCTTTATAACCTGGCAAAGTTCCAACAGCAAGGTATTAGCTCAGCTGAGCAGACGGCATAAAAGCATAGAAGAGGAAACATATGGAAGACATTCAACCTGCAATCTCCCAACACCCGATGCCGGAAAGCCAAAACATGCCTTTTCTGGTGGCTTGCTCTTGGCATCCTAAATGAGGAAAAATAATATTTACAATAATGTGATAAAATAGCATAGGAAGGAGAGCGGCATTAAAAATTGTTCATTATGGAGATTATTTTTGCCAATCTGGGAAAAAGAAGAAAATACAAATACTGAGGAATATGTAAACAAAATCACCAGAGTTTTATTTCTACACATTACATCTATTAGATTATTTTGAACATCGCAATCCTCAATGTTTTCATGAGAGGAAACATCTTCGGCATGCAGGTTAGGATTTGGAGGAGAGCATGGGTGCAGAACAGAAGCTGCTACATCTTCTGCAACAGCTTGAAGTTGTTCTTCTTCTTCTGTTGAGCCTTCAATAAAGAAACCAAAACACACTGAGTATGTGCTATGAGCTCCACAACTATCGATCAGCAACAAAGTTATACATTTTAGGACTTACAACAATTTACAGACCTTTGGCTGACTGACCATGTTCAAAAGTTAAGTTCTGTATGAACGACTGGTAGAGGCCTTCATCCAATTGTGCTTCTGAAATTTGTTTCCCAAAGCTGCCTGGATTCTCACCAAAGTGATCCCTGGGAGAATAGGTTTCTTTCATCAATGTAGTGTTGTTAGGTCTAGCAGGTGGAAAGAAGGTACCATGCTGTATAGCCCAGGGATCTTGATTGCTGAAAAGTGAGTTTGGAGAATTCTGTACATCTCCAAACCTGACAGATGATGATAATGAAGAGGATGATGTATCATCCTTGACGGTGTTTCCAACCACAGGGGGTCGTGCTACCTCATTGTATTCCCCTGGCCTGGAATTGTGACCAAATGAAATTTCTTCAGAAGAACACGGCAGCACGCCCGTCATCTTAATTTGATTTGAACCAGCTACCAATTTTGGCCTGCCGAAGTTGTTATCCAGAATCACCTCTCCCTCTACAGAATTCCGAGTGTTGTAATCTAGTTTATCATTCCCATTAGGTTTTTCAAGTGGCAGCAAACAGTCATCATTACTAACATCAACTTCAGGATTGCATATCTTGAGGGTGTCCATCCTTCCATCAACACGTTTTAGATGGTCCTGTCTAATCCAATTATCTACTACATCTGATTTAGAAACAACACCAGTAAACTCATTAGTATTTTTTCTCGGAGATCCTTGAATCATGCACTTGGAAGTTAGTATAGCTGTTCTATCAACCATAGGGATATCATTATTGACAGGTTTATTCACAACCACATCCTGTTTAACCCCGTTTTCAACGGGCACATGCCGGTGGACAGCCTCTGGATAAGACAGTGCTGCTGTTCCCATGGTCATGAGTCCATCACTAGGAGACTGTTCTGCACCTGTCCTTCCAGTCGTTTCCTGGAGAAATGAATTCTTTGCATGATCAAATTCTTCTGGCTTTTGCATTATATTCCTCCCACCTTCAGGCAGAGGCACAAGATTATGAGAAAGCCCAGTACTATTATTATTACAAGGTACTCCATCAGAAGGTTCCACTTTGCTAGCAAGTCTGGATCCAGTCCCAGCCCCATGTTCACTAATGCTTTCCAAGGGTGCTGTCACCATATGCTTAAACATATTAGTTCCTTGAGTTTTTAAACTGTCTTCCACCGGGAAACTACGGTAAGTAGGGCTTGAATCGGGAACTGGACCTGCACCACCATTATGCTGATCCTGGACCACTGGATCTGAATGGGCATGAGGTAGCTTTGTCTTACACATAGAACAACCCTCAACTCTGTTGAGTTGCTCAGGGATCAGTATCTGTTGTTGAGGTAATAAACCATCAGAGAAAACAACCTGCTCTTGTGGAGGAACCTGAACCCAACCATAATTACCTCCAGCTATGACAGATGGGGCATGATTCACTGGAACCTGGTATGTATTATAGCTGTGCTCGGCAGGAAGCTGCATAATCCTGAGCCCTGATGCACTTTCGTCGCTGTATTGGTCCAACCGATTATGCTGTGGTTGCATCAATGTTTGTTGCTGAATGACATTCGGCCTTACAGCAGCATGTGAGTATGGTTGAGTCACGGGTATTTGTGCTCCAGGAATGGCCTGATGGAATGCTAAACCAGAAGCATTATCATTAAACTGCTGTTGTGTGAAGGAAGGCCCAGTCTGCCCTAAAAGCTGAGGATTGGGGAACCCCGCCTGGGGATGCAATTGGACATAATCTGCATGGTTCCTAACCTCCGGGCGCAGATCAATCAAAGGCTGCAAATAATGTGAAGAGGGTGGAATTTCCATCCCATATTGCTGCAACCCAAATGGCTGTTGTGATACAGGCACAGGCTTTTCTAAGTCAACCTCATTCTGGGAATATGTTGTGGGAGTTGAACTGCTATTAGCCACAGGCATACCCAATGAAACCGCAGAAGCAGCTGAGTAAGCAGCTGAATTGGGCTCTGAAGCCCCCAAATTTGCACTTGTGTCAGGAGAAGCTGCCACATTCTCCTTTGAAGATATCGCACAAGAAACCGGCTCCCATTGACTAGAAAATGAGCTATCAAGGGTCTCAATCCCACTCAAATCAGAATTCTGTGTTGAAGCAGCACTTGTTACACTCTCCTTCCTCTTGATTCCGCCACTAATCCCATTTCCATCTGTAAATCCATTCACAGCCTCAAAGTATCTCTGCCCAGTATCTTGCAAGTCCACAGATTGCATCACACCAGAAAGGTCAGCCTCTGAAGCAGAAAACAGAAAAACCCTTAACTTAGCAGAACCATCAGGAGACCTCTCCACCAACTTCTCATACTCCTCCATCATATTATCAACATCATCCGCGCACGAAACCGAGACCAATGCATCAAGCTCCTCCTCAGGAAGCTGGTACTTGATAGCCACAGGCTGCCCATAAGTGTCAACCATCTTCTGCACCAAATCACTGAAGCTCACATCTTTCCTAACACTAATAATCCTTGTCTGCCCTCCAACATATCTCAACACTCCATCATTCGGCCTCGGCAAAATCCTCCCACCAAAACTGCACAGGAACTTCACCTTCCTCCCCGACACGGAATCATCTCCGCCATCATCACCACCACCGGTCCTTGAGCTCCCATGAGGAGAACCATCATTGCAGGAACCATTAACCCCAGCCCAATTCCCCAAATTCAAGGCATTCCCAGGCGCGGCGGCCATATTGCCAAAACTGTTAGGCGAGCCGTAGTTAAACCCGACAGCAGCAGGGTGCGCAGCGGCCGCGGCGGGGCGGACGTACCAGGCTCCCACCGGCGGCGGTGGATAGAAGAGGTCTCGAGCTGAATTGGGAGTATGAGGCGTGGCGGCGATGGATGCCGGTGAAATGAGAGGCTCCTCGGCCATGACTGGAACGACGTTCACCGCGTGTAGATCCTTGACGACGGAATTCCGATCAAACGCCATGACTGCAAAACGCTAACGATTGATTGATTGATTACTAAATTGGGGGAAATAAAACCCTAGTAAATTGGGGGAAAATGAAAACAGGAATTGAAATGAAGAATGTGATGGTATAGTAAGAGTAATAGATAGATAGAAAGAAAATGAATGATGGTGGTGAGTGCAGCGTGCAATCTCGTTTTGGAAAGAAGAAAGCGTGATCATCAATCGCTTGCTTCTTCTCTCTCAGATTCACCCCCAAAATTCAGGGCTTCCTTTGATCCATCATCACAGATTCACAGTGTGTGTTTCTTCTCTCTCAGCAACCAACGGAATCAAACAAATATTCAAATTTCTGTTTCATTTTTGGAATTTTTATTTTTATTTTTATATTTGAAATCTGAATCGTTCCCTCTACTTTTGAAAATGTGCGGGTGTTTGATATTTTCCCGGGAAAATAAAATGACAGGTACCAAACGGCACAGCAGAAACCAAATCGTGTTAGATTTTTTGTTTCACTTAATCCAACTAAATTCACATGTCTTCAAGTATTTGATGACAACAATGTGGAATGCCTCATTAACGCCTTTAAGCAACAACTCTTGATGTCAGTGTTGGAGTTGTACGATGATATGATATCGATTAAGTTGGAAGTTCGTCAATATCAGTCTCAACATATTTGATGAACATATAGACGTTGAGCAATGAAGGTGACAAGTGTATAGAGTGGACAATTGCAGGAGCAGAATATGACAATGTGGATCCCACAGTTAACTTGGTTGATGATGTTGATGACACGAACGAGCATAACGTGGATGTTGACATCGCATTTTCAAAAGATGAGAATGAATGGGATGAAGGTGACATTCCCGATTGGGATTTGTCTGACACAGCCGTACAAGTTGACTTTGACGCTAATCTTGAGCCACTATAGGCACCTCCTTCCCCTGCATTTTTTATTCCATCGGCAATATCACTTAACGTTTAATCAACTTATCTCTTCACATAATGCATTTTCGATTATATGTGGTTACTTTTAAAAAAAATTATTCGGGTGTTCCAAACACTTTATTTTGAAGTTCTTCTTCACCATAGATTTATTAGTTCACATCAATAAACATATTTTTCAGGTTTGGATTTGTCTGGCTCTTGGAAGATAGGTGAAGAATTATATGGTGGTTTACACACTTATAGCAAACACGTTCAAATGGCCATGAAGCACTACAAGATGAAAGTTTACCAATCATACTGAATGGTTGAACCCTAACTAATAATTTGGAGTATAATGTGTTTGAATTCCACAACAAACTTCCCTTGGAGGATGATGACAATGTTGTCAAAAAAAAAGTGGGTGATATCTAAATGGTGCGAGAAACATGCATGTGTCTATGATATGAGTGTCAGGACCACAATAAGTTGGATTCCGAGTTCATATGATATTACATATTTTATATGGAGCTTGTTCATGATTATTGGACCCTTAATCTTTACTTGTTAAATTAAAATTTATATTAACTTACTATATTGCTGTAATGTTCTAGGCATGGCTAGTGATCAACCATCTATCTCATTTCTCTTATACAAGAAAGGATTAGTATAACACTTCAATACAAAGTATCATACATGAAAGTATGGAAAGTCAAGCAGAAAACAATGGCAAAGGTGTTTGGTTATTAGGGTTGGTCCTTCTACGAACATATAAGGTGGTTGGAGTATATGGTATCATTCTCCCTAGGATCCTTTTACACAGTCATCATATACTTTATAAATAATGGTTCTGCTTATGACTGTTTCCGCACAATTCACTAGGTGTTTTGGACGTTCAACTTGTGATGCTTTTCAATTATTGCAAACTAGTAATATATATAGATGGAACTTTCCTTTACGATCTAATCCTTCGGATTCTGAGGTCTCTGAAGACCTAAATCAAATTCAGAATGATGATTCTCAATCATCATCTTCCGTCAATACCTTGTCCATCAACACTTTGACCAATGAACAAGATCTTCTCTTCAGGGCCATTAATTCTATCCCTGATCCTGAGGAAAAGAAAATCTATTTGGAACGCCTCAGGTTGGGCTGGAGTAGCCTTTTCCAAAGACCATTTATTGAGTAACGTTGTTGATCACCACGACACAAGATAAGAATAGTCATATCTTGTCGATAGCTTTTACAATCATCGAAGGAAAGACGTTGAGGTATTGTTTGGTTAGTAAAAGAAAAGTGAGAAGAAATAGAAGAGAAGAGAACAGAAAGAAAATGAGATGATTTTTTTTTAAGTTTATGGTCTAAGAGAAAACAAAAAGAGATGTGAAAGAAAAGAAAAGACTATATTACATAAAAATAAGATGTGCTACATAATTTTTTTAAGTAAAAAATATTGTTTTAAAAATATAATAGAATTTGTAAATAGTAATTAAAAATATAATAATATTTTTTTATTATATAACAATGTTAATTATTTTATATTTTTACTATCACATATTATCTGGGGAATATTTTGACCAAATTGCATAAAATACTACCCTCTTTGCTTTCTTGTTCATGAGTGGAGACAAATTTTTTGGCGGGTCCCACTTACCTTCTCCCTTATCTCTCACGATTTATGCACTACCAAACCGGAGAAAATTGATTGAAGATCTTGGTTGAATTCTCTTTCTTCATTGGTTTCATGTCTTTTAAACAAAGCATGAGTGTTTTATACGTCAACACGTCACCCTAAAAGTAAGGTATATGCCTGAAATCAAATAAACACACAAGTATAAAGTTGGTTATGACAAATGCGTCTCTTGGGTGACAACTACCAAATGGTTATCATGTGTACTGCATCAACCACATTACTAGAAGCTTTAACCACAAATTTAAGAACACATAGTTAAAACAAGAACTGGTAAGGCTAGATAAATTTATATTTCACTTCTCTACATGTTAACTTGTTTAAGTGAAATTTTTTTAACTTTGTTCAAATGATGCCAATTATGATCCTTGTCCATGTTATTTTGAGAGAAGGTTGGTGAAGTTTCATGAGTCTAGCACAGTTATGCAGGGGTGGATGGATGACATAAGATAAGAGACATAGGAGGGCTCACAGTGCATGCTACTCACTAAGAATGATAATATTTTTTCATTGACCTAAACACGCTTAGATTTTGCCGATTTTCTTACAAGAAATTGCCTAGATTTAGGAGCTTTATTTATTAGCCTTGTCCTGACGTTACAGACCTGTCCCGTGTTACCCGGCGCTAGGCAAGACAAGTCAAGGATTCACTGGACTGAAGCGAGTTCCTCGCGGACACGCCCACGTGCAATTACTGCACGCCTGACTTGAATTAACACATGTCTTGCTCACTCCTACACCACTCAGTCATCATATACTTTATATGTAAGACCCAAGTTTTTACACTTATGCCAAGTGAATAAAATCCTATTCACGATTAGGGTTGATGTATCGTGAAGGAAAACCTGAACAAGAGTTTACTAAATGAAATAAATTTATGAAGGAGAAAGTTCAGGAAAAGTCTAAGGATTGTATCAAAATCGATAAAAGGTATAGCACGATCGATATACGCTTAAACCTAAGGCAGAAACCCTAGTAAATAGCTAGTTTTCACTTAAAGTCACGATGGAAATTAATTCCAAAAATCTTCAGAGAAATGTTAGAACTTCTCTTATTCCTTATACGACAATCGTTTCGAGGCGAAACCCTAGAATCTACGAACGTCCGATTCCAATCCTCGGAAGTTTGCCGAAACTAAAACCCTGATAGTTCAAAACCCTAGAATCAACCGACGATGAAGACATTTTCTATTCGGAGCTTCAAATGAAGATTCTACACGCGTACACCCATTTCTCTTGATGATTTCAATCTTTCTCCAGAAGGAAGTTTTCTCTTCCGACATTCAATGCAAAAAGTAACTTATCGGGTAAAATAGTTTTACACCGACTTTGCATTAGTCACCTAAAATACAAGGAAACCTCTTTTGAGTTTTGGTATTATGTCGCCAAAACCTATCTTAGAATTCACGGAGAATGAAGCCGGAAAAATCGGAATCGCGAAACTTTCATTTTCCCGCGTTTTTCCAACCTCTATATATAGCCAAGAAGTGAGGAAAAATCACAAAAACTCACCCATTTTCTTCCAAGAGGCCGCGAGTTTGCTAGAGGAGGGAGAAGAGAAGATTTTCTTCATTTCTTGCTTGATCGTTGATTCGACAGTTGCTGCTTGAAGGTATCGAGGTATAGTCGCTAATCCTTACCTCTGATCGTCTTTTCCATAGCTTTTCTCTATGTCTTTCTGTGCTCATAGTTTTGAGGTTTTTCCAAAACTATCCTGATAACTTCATTTTTCTATCTAAACATCTTCCCTACGTGCCCAAGAGCATGTTTAGCTAATAATACTGCGCCGATTCTCGAAAAACTACCGTCGAGTTTCAATTCTGCTTAAAATACCCATTTTGGGGCAAAGCTTCGTCCTTTGGGCTGAAAACTATCGCCTTAGCTTAGTGCTAGTAGGATTAGTTGTCATAAACGTCGTTGGTGACGTCCCCATCCAATTTTCTTTTTGAAATTTCAGTTTTGAAATTCTGAGCTAAGAATATTGACCAAAATACCCCTGCGACAGTTTTCGATCCGATAATTTTTCCGAGTTTAGAATACCCTTAGTTACGACTAATAATAACCTAGGAACCAAGTTTGATCGAAGAAAAATCGACCCACCTAATTACCAATAGTGGCCGAGCACCCTAGGGGGGAGGAAGAAAAATTCTTGTTTCAAAAACTTGTCCTTTCGCGCTAGATTATCGTACCTCGGAATATATACTACTTCGTGTAACCTTAGTGGGTATTGATTACTGAGTTTCTGATAGTTTTTGATGGAATTCTGTGGTTTTACTCTAAAGGTTCTTTTGAGGAATTCTCTGAAGAACAAGGAGCTGGTTGTGAAGGAACTTTCGAAGATCACCCTGGAGAATCTACAGGTGAGGGCTACTCACTGAATCCTTAGTTAATGCTTAGGGTCGATGCTTTCGACATTGATTTACTGTTTATGCACCTGTTTGTGTTTGACTGGAAAAATGTTTTTTGAGGCTTCGGCTAACAATGTAGATGATTCATCTACTGAATGTTTTTGAGATTGAATTACATGGTACGTGCTAAGTGGGTAATCTAGGATGTGTGATGCATGCTTTATATGCTAAGTGCTACGTGATTATTCTAGGATGTGTTGATATATGACATGTTTGTTGACGGTGCTGATTTAATTATGTCTCTTCACTGATATCTGTGATTCTGAGTAGTGAGGATAGCGGGCAGGTCATGCCGATTTTATTTTGAGATTTTGGGGAAAGTTTGATAGGACGAATGAGATTCGGGCCTTGTTATGGTTATGATGGATTGAGACATTCTCGGGGAGTTAATTGGGATTATAGGATGTTGAAAACTCATAAGATTTGCGATAAGACTAAAAGGATATTATTTTGTAAAGAAAACTCATAAGACATTAAACAACCTCTAAATCTTCAAATAATGATAACAAACTTGAAAGGAAGCTTAGGATTCAAATCTTAGTTTTTGGAAAATGAGAAGTGTCGTCGGATCCAAGTGTTGAGAATATTGATAAGTTTTGAGTATGTTGGTACTCTTGTGCTCTGGGAGCAGTTGTGTTGTTGGGCTATCCGAGAGATAAGCCGTGAAACGGGTAGTTTCCGAGTATGTTGATACTCTTTGCTCGTTGAGCAGTTTTGACCATCGGATTGATATGAGTCGGATGATTTGGAGATCATCATGAGTTACTATGTTGTTGTAAAGAAGTGTCTTTTGTCGCAGAATCGACTTTACCTTAGGGTAAGCTTTTAGAGACATTAATTTAGCTAGAACACGTGGCGACGTGTCGAGTGAGGTCGGAGACGTTGTTTGGCTAATCACTGCATTGCATGCACTCATTAAGTGGTTTAAACACGGTGAGATGCCGGACCACGGCGGATTCCAAAATGGTTATAAGACCCGGATTTCCGCGTAAGAGCGCTGTTAGGTGACTCTTAGTAGCAGACCGAAATGGCAGGCATTCGGGTTTTATGCTGATCTGACTACCGTTGTTGTTGGAGTAAGAGGCACGCGGGCCGAAATGGTCCCACCGTGGCTGGTGCTAGGGCTGATCCGTTGATGTCCATCCGTTCCGGAATGCATTTGGTTAACTGGGTTAACCTGCATTGCATATCATGCAACATGCATACTAACTTAGTTGCTGAATGTGATTGTTACTTGTTAATCCTACTTGGAGCATGCTATTTGTTATTACTGTCGTTTATATTCATTGTGGAATATGCAACCCTAGGATGCTATCTCTAGCTATAAGCTTAAGTGGCTAATCTCTTATCTGTATCTATTGGTGATATTATTTACATAATTCTTTGGAGTTGACCATCGCGTCTTCTGTGTGTGTTTTGGCGGACTACGCCCATTGTCCGATGTCTTTAGCGGACTGGTTCACGATGGTCCACCCTTCGGGGGGGGACTAGATACGAGATGATTGGCCAGGATGACCCCGGTTCGTGGGTGGTAGACCCCGCTAACCATCGTGCGACGTACTCGGGGAGGATCATGGAGGATCGGGTAGACAGAGTAGGACACTTGATGGAAGGAGTGCTGAGGAGGTGCACTGTCAGTTTCAACTTGCCGCCTGGAGTACACTGCGGACCAGGATTAGGAGCACCGCCACCACCGTCATCTTCTGATGATGAGGACCCTTCAGAGGAGGAGCCTGTGGGAGTGCATTCTTTAGAGTCCAGCACACCCACCGTTGCTATCATTGACGATCATGGTTCGGGCCCTTAGCCCGAGAGGCCAGCACCGGAGCGCATCGCGGTTGCGAGAGGAGGACGGGTAGTGTACATAGACTTGGTCGTTCTGGATTCAGATTCAGACGACGATCATGCTAGCATGTAGGTTTTAGTGCTGGTGTGAGCTCCTCGAGATATGATTAGTGTAGGAGTAGAGTCTTAGCTCTGACCATCATTTGTTTCTTTGGGGACAGGGTAGTTTCCCACCTATAGCTTTTTGTGTGGTTTCTTTACGGGAATCACAGAGAGTTGGTTGGACTTAGGAGGTCTTGTTTCAGGCCGACTGGGCTAACTTATTCTCGTTTTTGAGGTTTGTGTTGCGGACACTTCACCTTTACTTTGGTCTGTACATATTGCCTACGGGCGTTACACTTTTCTCCTTTCCGTCACTGGAGGTTACTCGTGACGAGGTTGCTACTTACAGCGGGGGCTGTAATCTATATTGTATATTAGTTCTGTTGTCTTTCGCATTTGCGTCTTATTTATTTTAGTCTTGTTTATATTATCGACGAAAAAAAAATATTCACGTTTTTCCGCATTAAGTTTATTTTTGGTTACTAAAGTGACGCCACCGAATTTGGGGTGTTACATTGTGGTATCAGAGCTTGTCGAGTCTTTCGGGAGTCTTTGGGGAATAGGTCTTCTGTGCTAGGTTGTGTGACTCTGCAAAGAGTGAAAATTGATTGTCTGCAAGCGATTTTTCGCTTAGAATTGATTGAAGTTATTGCTTAATCATATTGTATTGTTATGCTAGATGCTATCTTATGATAAGTACTAACTGTTTGTTTCACTTAACAGAACATGGTGAATACTAATCAGTTAGCCGAGATGATGGCCACTATGGCCCAAGCTGTGACAGCGCAAGCGAACGATAATGCTATGAGGCGTGCTGCTGAAGAAGCACGTGATCAGCATCAGCGCCAGAGGGAAGTAACTCTGGACCAGAACAAAGGCCTGAATGACTTCAGGAGGCAAAATCCACCAAAGTTCTCGGGTGGTACTGACCCAGACAAAGCGGATCTCTGGATCCAGGAAATCGAGAAGATTTTCGGTGTTTTGCAGACTGTTGAGGGTGCCAAGGTGGGCATGGCAACTTATCTGCTACTCGGTGATGCTAAGTACTGGTGGAAGGGCACCAGGGGAATCATGGAAGCCAACCAGGAAGAGATCAACTGGAACTCTTTCCGGACCGCGTTCTTGGAAAAGTATTTTCCAACAAGTGCCCGAGATGAGCGGGAGGCATAGTTTCTGACACTCCGTCAAGGAGGTATGTCTGTACCAGAATTTGCTTCCAAGCTGGAATCTTTGGCGAAGCATTTTCAATTCTTTAATGATCATGTTGATGAGCGCTACATGTGCAAGCGCTTTGTTAATGGACTGAGGCCTGATATTGAGGACTCAGTGAGGCCGCTGGGAATCATGCGTTTCCAGTCTTTGGTTGAGAAAGCCACGGAGGTGGAACTGATGAAGAACCGGAGAGTGAACCGTGCTGGAACTGGAGGGCCGATGAGGTCGGGCTCTCAAAATTTCCAAGGCCGAGGGAAATTTCAGAACAGGAGGCCGTATCAGCGTCCTGCTGGTAGAGGGTTTGCTTCAGGATCTTACAGGCCTATGACGGGTAATGCCGGTGGTTCCGGAAACCAGACTGTGAACAGGGAGATGACTTGCTACAAGTGTGGGAAGCCGGGGCATTATGCTCGTGATTGTCCCAACACGAGACCTCAATGCTTCAACTGTAAAAAATTGGGGCATACTGCTGCTCAGTGCAGGGTACCCAAGACGGAACCAACCGTCAACACTGCTCGTGGAAAGCGTCCTGCTGCAAAGGCGAGAGTCTACACCATGGATGGTGAAGATGCTGAAGGGTTCGATGGGCTGATTAAAGGAGACTGCGAGATTGACGGTAATCTCCTATCCGTACTTTTTGATTCCGGTGCAACGCATTCATTTATCTCTAGAGAATGTGCGACCAGATTAAGACTTCCTATTACTGCTTTGAGCTTCGATCTTATAGTTACCACTCCTGCCAAGACTCTACTTGCTAATACGGCATGTATGTACTGTCCGATAACATATAACAATAGAGTCTACCATGCTAACTTAGTATGCCTAACTCTTAAGAACCTAGATGTTATCCTAGGAATGGATTGGTTGTCCCACTATCATTGTCTTTTGGACTGCAACCGAAAGAGAGTGGTATTTCCTGATTGGGATCTTTCCGAGTATCTATCTGCCAATCACATTAGCGTCTCTTTGAACGAGGGATCACAAGAGTATTCCGTTCTGCTAAGCTTGGAGAGTAAAGGGAATCCGGAAGTTGATAATATTTCAGTGGTGAGAGACTTCGTGGATGTTTTTCCTGGCGATGTACCTGGATTGCTGCCTGTACGCGACATTGAGTTTGCTATTGACATCGTACCGGGAACAGGGCCGATTTCGATTGCACCATATCGTATGGCACGTGCGGAGTTAGTGGAATTGAAGTCACAACTAGAGGATCTTCTGTCGAAGGGATTCATCCGACCAAGCGTTTCACCTTGGGGAGCGCCAGTCTTATTGGTGAAGAAGAAGGACGGGAGATCTAGATTATGTGTCGACTACCGACAATTGAACAAGGTAACCGTCAAGAATAGGTATCCGTGACCTAGAATTGATGATTTGATGGATCAACTGCGGGGAGCTGCGATATTCTCAAAGATCGATCTGAAGTCGGGTTATCATCAAATCAGAGTCAAGACTGAGGATATCCAGAAGACGGCATTCAGAACCTGTTATGGACACTATGAGTACTTAGTGATGCCATTTGGGGTGACAAACGCACCTTCCATATTCATGGATTCGTCGTGGTGTTTATCGACGACATTCTGATCTACTCAAAGAATGCTGAGGACCACGAGGGGAACTTGCGACAAGTTTTACAGGTGCTGAGGGAGAAGGAATTGTACGCCAATCCTTCTAAGTGCGAATTTTGGCTCGAAGAGGTAAAATTCTTAGGCCATGTGATCTCTAAGGAGGGTATAGCTGTGGACCCAGCAAAGGTAGAGACCGTATTGTCATGGGAACGGCCAAAGACAGTGACTGAGATCAGAAGTTTCGTTGGTTTGGCGGGATATTATCGTCGCTTCATCGAAAATTTCGCCAAGATTGTTGGACCTTTGACTCAACTCACGAGGAAGGATCAACCTTTTGCATGGACCGAAGCGTGCGAAACTAGTTTTCAGACGATGAAGGAACGTTTGACGACGTCACCCGTACTCGTTCTACCGCAACCAGATGAACCTTATGAGGTATACTGTGATGCTTCGCATCAAGGTTTGGGATGTGTGCTGATGCAACATCGGAAGGTAGTGGCTTATGCTTCACGACAACTGAAAGTTCATGAGAAGAATTATCCAACTCATGACTTAGAGCTAGCTGCCATCGTATTTGCACTGAAGATTTGGAGACATCACTTATATGGATGCAATTTCACCATATTCAGTGATCATAAGAGCTTGAAGTACTTGTTTGAGCAGAAGGAGCTGAACATGAGACAACGTCGGTGGATGGAATTTCTCAAAGATTATGAGTTTACTCTACAATATCATCCTGGAAAGGCGAATGTTGTTGGTGATGCCTTGAGCAGGAAGATGCACATCTCGTCAATGATGGTTAAAGAGCTTCAACTATTGGAACAATTTAGAGATTTGAGCTTGGATGTGAGATTATCCGACGGAGAACTGAAGTTTGGGATGATCAGAATTGCCAATGGATTGATGGAAGAAATCCGAGACCAACAGTTACAAGATGAGTTTCTGCTCGGGAAGAGGAACTTGGTAATTCAGGGTAAGGACCCGGAATTCAAGGTAGGAAATGACAATATCCTGCGGTGTAAGGATAGAGTTTGCGTACCTAACAACCCTGACTTGAGGAGGTTGATTATGGATGAAGGTCACAAGAGCAAGTTGAGCATTCATCCTGGAATGAAAAAGATGTATCAGGACTTGAAGGTAAATTTCTGGTGGCCAGGAATGAAAAGACAAGTGGCTGAGTATGTGGCTGCATGTTTGACATGTCAGAAAGCAAAGGTGGAACATCAGAAATCTTCAGGTATGCTACAAAGCTTGGATGTACCAGAATGGAAATGGGATAACATATCGATGGATTTTGTACTGGCTTTGCCAAGAACTCAAAAGGGATATGATTATATTTGGGTAATAGTGGATCGATTGACTAAGTCGGCTCATTTTATACCTGTGAGGTCTACGTACAACGTGGAGAAACTATCAGAGATATATATAGCTGAGATTGTACGACTCCATGGAATACCGAGCAGTATTGTTTCCGATCGAGACCCAAAGTTTACTTCACATTTTTGGGGAGCTCTTCAGGAGGCTTTGGGAACGAGGCTGAGACTAAGTTCTGCTTATCATCCACAGACTGATGGACAGACTGAGAGAACTATCCAATCATTGGAGGATTTGCTACGAGCTTGCGTGTTAGATAACAAGGGCAGTTGGGATAACTTATTGCCATTGATTGAGTTCACATACAACAACAATTTTCATACCAGCATAGGTATGTCACCGTATGAGGCTTTGTATGGCCGCAAGTGTAGAACACCCTTGTGTTGGTATCAAAATGGAGAAAATCTGTTAGTAGGGCCAGAACTTCTGCAACAGACTACCGAGAAGATCAAGCAGATCAGAGAGAAAATGAAGACTTCTCAGAGTAGACAGAAGAGTTATGCAGATCAAAGGCGCAGAACTCTGGAATTCGAAGAAGGAGACCATGTATTTCTGCGAGTTACTCAGACTACGGGAGTTGGTCGAGCAATCAAGTCAAAGAAGCTTACGCCCAAGTTCATTGGACCTTATCAGATCACTCGTCGAGTTGGACCAGTTGCTTATCAGATTGCACTACCTCCATTTCTATCGAACATTCATGACGTATTCCACGTGTCACAACTGAGGAAATATATTGCGGATCCGACACATGTTATCGAACTGGATGACATTGAGCTGAAGGATGATTTGTCTTTCGAGACATCGCCAATTAGCATTGGTGACACCAGGGTAAAGCAGTTGAGAGGAAAAAAGATCGAGTTAGTGAAAGTCATTTGGAATAAAGACACCGGTGATGCGACATGGGAGCTGAAGGAGAAGATCCAAGAACAGTATCCAGAACTTTTTACTGACCACGAAACTTTCTTTTTGGAGGGTAGTAATGTAAGACCCAAGTTTTTATACTTATGCCAAGTGAATAAAATCCTATTCACGATTAGGGTTGATGTATCGTGAAGGGAAACCTGAACAAGAGTTTACTAAATGAAATAAATTTCTGAAGGAGAAAGTTCAGGAAAAGTCTAAGGATTGTATCAAAATCGATAAAAGGTATAGCACGATCGATATACGCTTAAAACTAAGGCAGAAACCCTAGTAAATAGCTAGTTTTCACTTAAAGTCACGATGGAAATTAATTCCAAAAATCTTCAGAGAAATGTTAGAACTTCTCTTATTCCTTATACGACAATCGTTTCGAGGCGAAACCCTAGAATCTACGAACGTCCGATTCCAATCCTCGGAAGTTTGTCGAAACTAAAACCCTGATAGTTCAAAACCCTAGAATCAACCGACGATGAAGAAGTTTTCTATTCGGAGCTTCAAATGAAGATTCTACACGCGTACACCCATTTCTCTTGATGATTTCAATCTTTCTCCAGAAGGAAGTTTTCTCTTCCGACATTCAATGCAAAAAGTAACTTATCGGGTAAAATAGTTTTACACCGACTTTGCATTAGTCACCTAAAATACAAGGAAACCTCTTTTGAGTTTTGGTATTATGTCGCCAAAACCTATCTTAGAATTCACGGAGAATGAAGCCGGAAAAATCGGAATCGCGAAACTTTCATTTTCCCGCGTTTTTCCAACCTCTATATATAGCCAAGAAATGAGGAAAAATCACAAAAACTCACCCATTTTCTTCCAAGAGGCCGCGAGTTTGCTAGAGGAGGGAGAAGAGAAGATTTTCTTCATTTCTTGCTTGATCGTTGATTCGACAGTTGCTGCTTGAAGGTATCGAGGTATAGTCGCTAATACTTACCTCTGATCGTCTTTTCCATAGTTTTTCTCTATGTCTTTCTGTGCTCATAGTTTTGAGGTTTTTGCAAAACTATCCTGATAACTTCATTTTTCTATCTAAACATCTTCCCTACGTGCCCAAGAGCATGTTTAGCTAATAATACTGCGCCGATTCTCGAAAAACTACCGTCGAGTTTCAATTCTGCTTAAAATACCCATTTTGGGGCAAAGCTTCGTCCTTTGGGCTGAAAACTATCGCCTTAGCTTAGTGCTAGTAGGATTAGTTGTCATAAACGTCGTTGGTGACGTCCCCATCCAATTTGCTTTTTGAAATTTCAGTTTTGAAATTCTGAGCTAAGAATATTGACCAAAATACCCCTGCGACAGTTTTCGATCCGATAATTTTTCCGAGTTTAGAATACCCTTAGTTACGACTAATAATAACCTAGGAACCAAGTTTGATCGAAGAAAAATCGACCCACCTAATTACCAATAGTGGCCGAGCACCCTAGGGGGGAGGAAGAAAAATTCTTATTTCAAAAACTTGTCCTTTCGCGCTAGATTATCGTACCTCGGAGTATATACTACTTCGTGTAACCTTAGTGGGTATTGATTACTGAGTTTCTGATAGTTTTTGATGGAATTCTGTGGTTTTACTCTAAAGGTTCTTTTGAGGAATTCTCTGAAGAACAAGGAGCTGGTTGTGAAGGAACTTTCGAAGATCACCCTGGAGAATCTACAGGTGAGGGCTACTCACTGAATCCTTAGTTAATGCTTAGGGTCGATGCTTTAGACATTGATTTACTGTTTATGCACCTGTTTGTGTTTGACTGGAAAAATGTTTTCTGAGGCTTCGGCTGACAATGTAGATGATTCATCTACTGAATGTTTTTGAGATTGAATTACATGGTACATGCTAAGTGGGTAATCTAGGATGTGTGATGCATGCTTTATATGCTAAGTGCTACGTGATTATTCTAGGATGTGTTGATATATGACATGTTTGTTGACGGTGCTGATTTAATTATGTCTCTTCACTGATATCTGTGATTCTGAGTAGTGAGGATAGCGGGCAGGTCATGCCGATTTTATTTTGAGATTTTGGGGAAAGTTTGATAGGACGAATGAGATTCGGGCCTTGTTATGGTTATGATGGATCGAGACATTCTCGGGGAGTTAATTGGGATTATGGGATGTTGAAAACTCATAAGATTTGCGATAAGACTAAAAGGATATTATTTTGTAAAGAAAACTCATAAGACATTAAACAACCTCTAAATCTTCAAATAATGATAACAAACTTGAAAGGAAGCTTAGGATTCAAATATTAGTTTTTGGAAAACGAGAAGTGTCGTCGGATCCAAGTGTTGAGAATATTGATAAGTTTTGAGTATGTTGGTACTCTTGTGCTCTGGGAGCAGTTGTGTTGTTGGGCTATCCGAGAGATAAGCCGGGAAACGGGTAGTTTCCGAGTATGTTGATACTCTTTGCTCGTTGAGCAGTTTTGACCATCGGATTGAGATGAGTCGGATGATTTGGAGATCATCATGAGTTACTATGTTGTTGTAAAGAAGTGTCTTTTGTCGCAGAATCGACTTTACCTTAGGGTAAGCTTTTAGAGACATTAATTTAGCTAGAACACGTGGCGACGTGTCGAGTGAGGTCGGAGACGTTGTTTGGCTAATCACTGCATTGCATGCACTCATTAAGTGGTTTAAACACGGTGAGATGCCGGACCACGGCGGATTCCAAAATGGTTATAAGACCCGGATTTCCGCGTAAGAGCGCTGTTAGGTGACTCTTAGTAGCAGACCGAAATGGCAGGCATTCGGGTTTTATGCTGATCTGACTACTGTTGTTGTTGGAGTAAGAGGCACGCGGGCCGAAATGGTCCCACCGTGGCTGGTGCTAGGGCTGATCCGTTGATGTCCATCCGTTCCGGAATGCATTTGGTTAACTGGGTTAACCTGCATTGCATATCATGCAACATGCATACTAACTTAGTTGCTGAATGTGATTGTTACTTGTTAATCCTACTTGGAGCATGCTATTTGTTATTACTGTCGTTTATATTCATTGTGGAATATGCAACCCTAGGATGCTATCTCTAGCTATAAGCCTAAGTGGCTAATCTCTTATCTGTATCTATTGATGATATTATTTACATAATTCTTTGGAGTTGACCATCGCGTCTTCTGTGTGTGTTTTGGCGGACTACGCCCATTGTCAGATGTCTTTAGCGGACTGGTTCACGATGGTCCACCCTTCGGGGGGGACTAGATACGAGATGATAGACCAGGATGACCCCGGTTCGTGGGTGGTAGACCCCGCTAACCATCGCGCGACGTACTCGGGGAGGATCATGGAGGATCGGGTAGACAGAGTAGGACACTTGATGGAAGGAGTGCTGAGGAGGTGCACTGTCAGTTTCAACTTGCCGCCTGGAGTACACTGCGGACCAGGATTAGGAGCACCGCCACCACCGTCATCTTCTGATGATGAGGACCCTTCAGAAGAGGAGCCTGTGGGAGTGCATTCTTCAGAGTCCAGCACACCCACCGTTGCTATCATTGATGATCATGGTTCGGGCCCTAAGCCCGAGAGGCCAGCACCGGAGCGCATCGCGGTTGCGAGAGGAGGACGGGTAGTGTACATAGACTTGGTCGTTCTGGATTCAGATTCAGACGACGATCATGCTAGCATGTAGGTTTTAGTGCTGGTGTGAGCTCCTCGAGATATGATTAGTGTAGGAGTAGAGTCTTAGCTCTGACCATCATTTGTTTCTTTGGGGACAGGGTAGTTTCCCACCTATAGCTTTTTGTGTGGTTTCTTTACGGGAATCACAGAGAGTTGGTTGGACTTAGGAGGTCTTGTTTCAGGCCGACTGGGCTAACTTATTCTCGTTTTTGAGGTTTGTGTTGCGGACACTTCACCTTTACTTTGGTCTGTACATATTGCCTACGGGCGTTACACTTTTCTCCTTTCCGTCACTGGAGGTTACTCGTGACGAGGTTGCTACTTACAGCGGGGGCTGTAATCTATATTGTATATTAGTTCTGTTGTCTTTCGCATTTGCGTCTTATTTATTTCAGTCTTGTTTATATTATCGACGAAAAAAAAATATTCACGTTTTTCCGCATTAAGTTTATTTTTGGTTATTAAAGTGACACCACCGAATTTGGGGTGTTACATTATACATAATGGTTCTGCTTATAACTGTTTCCGCACATTTCATTAGGTGTTTTGGACGTTCAACTTGTAATGCTTTTCAATTATTGCAAACTAGTAATATAAATAGATTGAACTTTCCTTTACGAAATGTATTGAGTAACGTTGCTGATCGCTACAACACAAGATAAGAATAGTCATATATTGTCAATAGCTTTTGCAATCATCGAAGGAAATACGTTGAGGTATTGTTTGGTTAGTAAAAGAAAAGTGAGAAGAAAGAAAAGAGAGGAGAAAGAAAATAAGATGATTTTTTTTTTAAGTTTTTGGTCTAAGAGAACACAAAAAGAGATGTGAAAAAAAGAAAAGACTATATTTATAAAATTACATAAATATCCTTACATAAGAATAAGATGTGTTACATAAATTTTTTAAGTAACAAATATTGTTTTCAAAATATAATGAAATTTGTAATAAGTAATTAAAAATATTAACATTATTATAATTATTATTTATTTTATATTTTTTACTATCACATATTATCTGGGGAATATTTTGACCAAATTGCATAAAATACTACCCTCTTTGCTTTTTTGTTCATGAGAGAAGACAAATCTTTAGCGGGTCCCACTGGTCTTCTCCCTTAACTCTCACGATTTATGCACTACCAAACCGGAGAAAATTGATTGAAGATCTTGTTTGAATTCTCTTTCTTCATTGTTTCATGTCTTTTAAACAAAGCATGAGTGTTTGATACGTCAACACGTCACCCTAAAAGTAAGGTATATGCCTGAAATCAGATAAACACACAAGTATAAAGTTGGTTATGACAAATGCGTCTCTTGGGTGACACCTACCAAATGCTTATCATGTGTACTACATCAACCACATTAATAGAAGCTTTAACCACAAATTTAAGAACACATAGTTAAAACAAGAACCGGTATTGCTAGGAAAATTTATATTTCACTTCTCTACATGTTAACTTGTTCAAGTTAATTTTTTTAACTTTGTTCAAATGATGCCGATTTTGAGAGAAGGTTGGTGAAGTTTCATGAGTCTAGCACAGTTATGCAGTGGTGGATGGATGACATAAGATAAGAGACAGAGGAGGGCTCACTGTGCATGCTACTCACCAAGAATGATGATATTTTTTCATTGACCTAAACACACTTAGATTGGACCGATTTTCTTACCAGAAATCGCCTAGATTTAGGAGCTTTATTTATTAGTCTTGTCTTGACGTTACAAACCTGTCCCGTGTTACCCGACGCTAGACAAGACAAGTCAAGGATTCACTGGACTGAAGCGAGTTCATCGCCGACACGCCCACGTGTAATTAATGCACGCCTGACCTAAAATAACACACGTCTTGCTAATTCCTACACCACCCAATCATTCAACTGCGCAACAGTTATCACATGCTAATTACTACACATATCATTAGGAAATGATCACTCACCCCTTAGTATCTTTTTTTTTTAAATGACATAGCTCGTCTAGCATGATGCGACTTATACCCAACTCGTCACATTAACATCCACATGTCCGAAATCACCCCCAGATGGTAAATTGTTTTTTAATCTTTTTCAGTAAATGATTTTTTCTACATTATTAAAAAAACTATTTTTCTCCAACATTCATGATATATTTGATTTAAGAGATAAAGTGTGAATAAAGAAGACTATCAAAATGAAGGTAATGAAAAAATGAATATATTATTTAAGTGATTTGATACGAGAGAAAGTGAAGAGAAAGATATGAATCATATAATTCACCCTATAATGATATGAATTTCGGTAATTTGACATGTCCAATAAAAGATCAAATTGGTCTTAATTTAGTTAAAGACGAATTTTAGAAATCATTTTAATCTTACTTAATTCCTAGCTAGAGACAAAATTTCCCAATAGTTTAAAGAAGTAAAGCAACCTTGGAAAAATAGACTGAACTTAGTTTAAAGAATCAATCTGGAAATAAAATATTCTCAATCCCCTGCAACAGGACAAGAGCATGACCAACTAGGAATAGCGTCATCACTTGTCAGAGTATCAGTTACTAGTCCACCACCACTGTCTCTGATTCAAAGTATTTTCAATTTTCAATGCAAAATCTTCAACACCATCCAATATTCACAAACAAGGAAGAAGAAAAAAACAACACACTATATCATCACTATGCAACTTTTACCATTTTTTTCTTAATTATTCCTTGTTTTTCTTTTTTCTTATATCATCACCATTACGCTATCTACAACAAAAAAAAAAAATACAGAAGAAACAAAACAAAAACTACTTTAATGCGACGGTGGCTGCGCTGATGCACCTGCATTGTTCCTATTGCACCGCCGCAACAACTATTTCCACGGTTTCAGATCTGCGGTTACGGTTTTCGATCAATTGCCAGCGGCGATTTCCACGACGGTGGTTGTTGTTATCGCGGATTCCCTGGCTTGTGGAGATGCTGGTAGCCTGGCGGAGAAGCTTCTGATGTCGTCGGCGGGTCTGTTGTTGTCGCTGGTGACGTCGTCGAAGTTGAGGGCGTAACTGAGGGCGTCGTAATGGAAATCGGCGGAATGACGGCGGTGGCGGTGGCGGCCGATCCGGGCGATGAAGTTGCAGCACTTTTCCTTGAGGTGAGGGAAATCGGTGGAGCGGGAGGGCTTGTTGTTGTTGTTGTTGTTGAGCGAGGTGCTCCGAGCGATCCTTGGTCGGACGCGGTGGTTAGGGAAGCCGAAGCAGCAGGAGAAGCAGAGGGAGGATCTGAGTTTGCTCTTGAGAGAACGAGGCGATTCGAGAGTGGAATCTTCTTCCGCCATGAACGCCAATGCGAGAAGAAGGTTTTAGAGAGAGAGAGAGAGAGGAGCGAGAGAGAGAATGGGAGAGAAAGTGTGACTGTGAGTGTGGTAAAATAGGTGAAGGTGATAGGGAAAGGGGTGAGGTTGAAATGACCAAAAAGGGCGTGTAGGTTGCGGTGGGTCTCGCATTTTAGGGAAGGGTATTTAAGTCAATTAGTTTGGTGAATATGGGTCCATTCTCGTTTCTACTTTGGTATAGTAACGTCTTAAGAGGAACGTAGTAACGCTCATCAATTCTTCTCCTTCAATATTTTGTTTACCTTTAAAATTTCTTTTTCTAGTCACCTTTTTACTACCTAAGACTCATTTTCCTTTCACCACAGCCACAAGCACCTATATATTAGATTCAAATCTTTTTTAGTAGAAAATTTACACATCCTAACCCAAATCCTCATTCTAGTTCACAATAACACCTTTGTCTTAAGCAATGTGTCTTTTGAGCTGCATCGACTTATGTTTTTCAGACATCGTTCAGTCGGCTCACAGTCTAACAAGATACTAAACCATAATCATTAGACGAAGTGTGTCATTCAGATAAGGTGATTGTAATTCTTTCCCAACACAAAGTTAGTTAATCTACATTCCATATAGTCTCCAGATACATTGGTCATCCGATCCATGACATTCTGTAATCTGCGGGAGACATCGTGTCTGGAAGCAACAAGAAAAGGTGTGTCCTTCAACTAGGCGACCGTGTGACGTATCAGTGTAATGCATCCAAAAAGTTTGCCTCGTGCGTCTTTGTCTTCGCAATGCTACATGCTCTATCAACTTCCCAGTGCAAAAGGTGATGATTAGTATTAAATATAATTTAAAATACACTGATTGTGAAAGATTCTGTTTCTTCGGCAAGACACGACAAGTCACAATCCAACGTCACGCATGTCGTTTGGGATTTGAACACCTCCCTATTTTATGGGGTCAAAATCCTCTTCATTATCACCTCTCAATACTTCCCTAACTGTTGTTCTTCACCAACACGATTTGCAATCGTGCATCGCACGATCTAGTGTTTTAGAATGAACCATAAGAGTTTGAAAAAAAAATTTATGGTGGTAATATAGTGGTTGAAAAATCTTTTTAAACTACATAGGGTGACATTTTATTAAGGCTTAAAAGCAGTTTCTACCCCTGAAGTTTAATGATATTGTGATTGATACCCCTGCTCAATTTTTTCTGTGAAGTGTACCCTGAATGTATCAGAAAGTTGCAAAAGTGCCCTTCCGTCAGCCCTTCCGTTTAAAACTTGACGGAAGTGCTGACATGGTATTTCTTTTTTATTTTTTATTAAATTTAAAAACTAAATTTAATTAAAAAATTCAGGGACCAAACCCAGTTCCACAACCACCACCCATCACTCTTCCACAAATATTCTTTGCCTGATTCTCCATCAATCCCCAACCCAAATACAGAAAACAATTTTAAAAACTCAGCAAACAACTAGATCTTGCCACCCCCAACCCACCAAAACACACAACGCAACCCATCGTGTCACTCCCACATCATCAACATCTATCTCTGAAGAAACAGTAAATAGAAGAAGGAAAGGAGAGATCTGTTTGGAAGAAGAAGGAAAAGGAACGCAGAAGAAACAGAACGAAAAGGAACCCATTAAATTGGGGTTTGCTTTGTGTATTGTGTTCGTAACCCCGACTGGCTCACACATCTTCCTCGTTTGATTTCACTCCCCAATTTCATTTGATTGTTGTTGTTTCTTTGTTTGATTTTTCACGTGAGAACGAATGGCAAGGGAATTGTAATTAAAGAATTTCAATTTGGGGATAAATTAGTGAAGCTTTGATTGACAATTTAGTTTAGCGTAAGAACTGAGTTTAAGTTTCATCAAAAAATTATTTTAAAACTGAAACTTTACCTTTTTTACTTTGCTATTCTTGTTAATGGTGTTTTTACATTGAAGTATATATAGAGAGTATTGACTCAGTTTGGTGGTCCTGGCTTGACTAGCGAGGAGATGGAGAGAAGAGAGGAAGAGAGAAGAAGAGGAGGTGGTGGTGAATAGGGAGATTGTCCCTGAATTTAGTCCTTGAATTTTTTTAAGTAAATTTAGTTTTTAAATTTTATAAAAAAAGTCACGTCAGCACTTCCGTCAAGTTTTAAACAGAAGGCTGACAGAAGGGCACTCTTGCAACTTTCTGATACATTCAGGGTACACTCCGCAGAAAAAATTGAGGTGGGGTATCAATCGCAATATCATCAAACTTCAGGGGTAGAAACAACTTTTAAGCCTTTTATTAAATAAATGAAGAAGAACATATTTTCATTTACCTAATTTATTTATATAGCCAAATAATTTTTTTTACAATCCCAATTACAATCATTTGTGTCTAGTGTTTATAATTTGCTAAAATTACTACTATCATAAAGCTTAAAATTACTATCATCATAGCCTCCTAAATCACCCCATGCATAAATTTGTGAAATAAAATCATGTCCATGGTCATACAAAAAAGGTTACAAGTTTCAATGTTGCGAAATCTTCCAATGTATAATTGATATTCTAGCACTTTAATAAAAACAAGCATAAAGTTTAAGTATATTTCTACGCCTAACATGAAAAAGGAATAAGAATCCATACCCTCAACTTTTTATCCCATCTCTGGTAGAGGATTGGATGTGGAGTATAGGATACAGAAAACTCAAGCTGAGCTTGGGAAGACATCCTTGTGAGAATAGTTGGACCAAATATAGTGTTTATCATTGCTGCCTCGAGATTCAAATATAATCAAATAACCAGAATGATACTAGTGTAAATGCATGAGCGAATGCAATTTCCACTAGCTCACCCTCTGATGTTCCTGTGGATCCTTGTAAGTTGTACCTGCAACCACATAATATAGAATGCATATGTATTTAGTCCTTTAGTTGAGCTTGTAAACAGAATTTTTTTGGGTACTCAGAGTGGAATCTTCGTCCGCCATGAACGCCAATGCGAGAAGAAGGTTTTAGAGAGAGAGAGAGAGAGAGAGAGAGGAGCGAGAGAGAGAATGGGAGAGAAAGTGTGACTGTGAGTGTGGTAAAATAGGTGAAGGTGATAGGGAAAGGGGTGAGGATGAAATGACCAAAAAGGGCGTGTAGGTTGCGGTGGGTCTCGCATTTTAGGGAAGGGTATTTAAGTCAATTAGTTTGGTGAATATGGGTCCATTCTCGTTTCTACTTTGGTATAGTAACGTCTTAAGAGGAACGTAGTAACGCTCATCAATTCTTCTCCTTCAATATTTTGTTTACCTTTAAAATTTCTTTTCTAGTCACCTTTTTACTACCTAATACTCATTTTCCTTTCACCACAGCCACAAGCACCTATATATTAGATTCAAATCTTTTTTATTAGAAAATTTACACATCCTAACCCAAATCCTCATTCTAGTTGTCTTAAGCATTAAAGTGAAATGTGTCTTTTGAACTGCGTTTTTCAGACATCGTCCAGTCGGCCCACAGTCTGACAAGATACTAAAGCATAATCATTAGGCGAAGTGTGTCATTCAGATAAGGTGATTGTAATTCTTTCCCAACGCAAAGTTAGTTAATCTACATTCCATATATTCTCCAGATACATTGGTCATCCCATCCATGACATTCCGTAATCTGCGAGAGACATCGTGTCTGGAAGCTGTCTGGAAGCAACAAGACAAGATGTATCCTTCAACTAGGCAACCGTGTGACGTATTAGTGTAATGCATCCAAAAAGTTTGCCTCGTGCGCCTTTGTCTTCGCAATGCTACATGCTCTATCTACTTCCCAGTGCAAAAGGTGATGATTAGTATTAAATATAATTTAAAATACACTGATTATGAAAGATTATATATGTTTCTTCGGAAAAACACGAGAAGTCATAAACCAACGTTACACATGTCGTTTGAGATTCGAACACCTCCCTATTTAAGGGGTCAGGATCCTCTTCATTGTCACCTATCAATACTTCCGCAATTGTTATTCTTCACCAACATGATTTGCAATCGTGCGTCGCCCGCTCTAATGTTGTAGAATAAAACATCCGAGTTGAAAAAAAAAATTTATGGTGATAATAGTGGTTGAAAAATCTTTTTAAACTACATAGGGTGACATTTATTAAATAAATGAAGAATGAAATATTTTCATTTACCTATTTTATTTATATAGCCAAATATTTTTTTTTACAATCCCAATTACAATCATTTGTGTCTAGTGTTTATAATTTTGCAAAAATTACTCATAGCCTCCTAAATCATCCATGCATAAATTAGTCAAATAAAATCATGTCCATGGTCATAATTACCTATCACGAATTCAATGTTGCCAAATCTTCCAATGTTTAATTCATATTCTAGCATTACCTACTTTAAAAAAAACAAGCATAAAGTTTAAGTACATTTCTACGCCTAACATGAAAAAGGAATAAGAATCCATACCCTCAACTTTTTATCCCATCTCTGCTAGAGGATTGGATGTGGAGTATAGGATAGATAAAATCCTTGTGAGAGTAGTTGGACCAAATATAGTGTTTATCATTGCTACCTCGAGATTCAAATATAATCAAATAACCAGAAAGATACTAGTGTAAATGCATGAGCTAATGTAATTTCTACTAGCTCACCCTCTGATGTTCCTGGATCCTTGTAAGTTGTACCTGCAACCACATAATATAGAATGCATATGTATTTAGTCCTTTAGTTGAGCTTGTAAACAGAGTTTTTTTGGGTACTCAGAGCAAGTGCATGCAGAGCCTTCTCTAGCAAAACAAAGATGCAATCGGAGATGAACTTAGCTAGTCCCTCAGAATAGCATACAAAATAAACACCTTTCAAAGTGGAATCAAGATAAATAGGCCAAAAAAGAAAACCATAAAAAGGAAGCCAGTCATCCTACCATAAGTCAAGGATTTATCCCATGAAAATAGCTACCTGAAATGAGTACATTATCTTTGTTTCACCTGATGAAACTAGAATGACAGAAACACCAATTGAGTGAATATGGTATGTTGTAGTTAAGCAAGATATATTCTTGTCAAATCTTTATAACATGGTTCAACAATTGACTGAGAAATAGAAAGGAAAGCATGCATTCAGGACTCAAAAAGTGCTCAATTCATGAGTAGAAAGTTAAACATACGGAAAGAGGACAATCATCAACTAAATTTGATAATGTGCACCTAAAATTGAACAAAATAGGTAGAATCACTCAAGTTGCAAAGACATGCATTGACTTGAACCAAAAGCATTAGACACGAGACTATGCCACCAAATGATGGTATCTCATCTATACCCAACTAATGAAATATGTGATGTGAATTAAAAAAATATATGGATATAACATTTATAACCTTAATTACATTCGTAGTTTTTTTATTAACATGTCACAATTTTATCAGTGAGATAGAAAATGAGACACCATTTAATGTCAGTTTGAATTTCCGTTAAAGGTAGTGGTTCTATGTTGAAGCAAATGTGGGCTCCGATAAGGAGATCATATGTCCCCATACCTTTTCGTGCTTTGCATAGAAAACCTCTCCATTTGTATGTAGCGATATGTGAATAAAAAGACTTGGCTGCCTATCCATCTAGGTAGAGGATGCCCACCCTCTATCTCATATCTTTTTTGCACAGGACAAAGTGATTTGAGACATTCTTGCTTCTTTTGGAGATAACTTTGGGTGTGTGGTTAATGTCAATAAATCTTAAGCTCTTTGCTTGAAATGTGCAAGCACAAGGGATAAGAGGAAATTATCTTAAGTATGTCTCATTCTTATTGTTTCGTGATGTTTGTAAGTATCTTGGGTTTTCGCTCAAGGATGAGATATTCTCTTGTTTTCGTACATTCTTGATCAAATTCATATGTGACTCTCCTTTTGAAATTCTCACATTCTAAACACAAGGAAAATGATTTGCCGCTCCAAATTTATTGTTACTACGATTCCTACCTATACTATGCAGGTTGTGTGGCTTTCGAGGAAGGTCATAAATAATATGAATTAGGTTACTTGTAATTTCATTTGGTCCCAGAAGAATGGAAGGAGTGGTTGGAACTTGTTGAATTGAGAGACATTAGACATTGTCAAAGGCTAAGAGTAAGGGAGGTTCTGGAGTTAGGGATGCTGGGTTGGCTTACATAGCTCTTTTCGGAAAATTTACTTGGTATTTGTTGCATGATTCTCTCAAACTTGGGGTCTACGTGTTGGCACATGAATACTTGTCTCATAATTCTATTTTAAATGTGTCTGCTGCAAAAGGGGCTTGTCCTCTTTGAAAACCTACTTTAACCTAATGCCACGCCTACACCTACACCCACATGCATACCTATACCTACACGCCTACACCCATACTTAAGCCTACATCTGCACCTAAAGCTACACCTATATGCATACATACACACCCGCACCTACACTCAAACCTACATTTACACCTCAACCTACACCCACACTCATACTTATACCCCAACCTACATGCAATATTACACCCACACCTAAACCTACACCTATACCCACACTCGCACCTAAAGCTACACCTATATGCATACATATACCTACACCCCACCTACACTCACACCTACATTTTCACCCCAACCTACACCAACACATGACCTACACTCCAACCTACATTTAAGTTACAAAAAACGATCGAAGATTATTAAGATTATGATCCTTGTGAAACCGCTTTTTTTCTCTGTAATTCGATTTTCTTTTTCTTTCATATCACTTTTTTTTTTATTGAAAACATGTAAGTTTTTTTTGGATAGGCAATGAATTATATAAAAAGAGGCACAAGGGGTGTCAACCCATACAAAGAAAAAAGAAAAGAATGTACAGAGAGAGGTGTGCAATAAAAGAAAACAGTAGAATCAAGGCAATACATTACGAAAAGAAAACAGAAGTCCCTATGATACATGAAACCAACACCAATTCTTGGACAGCTCTTCCAACATCTATGGAAAACACTAAAGCGAGAGATAGAGAGGCACCACCATCATGATCTGAACAACCAATGATGCACACATCCTAGCTGCTCCACAAAGTCCCAATTTTGTCATCTCCATACTGTCAATGAGAAGGTTTCAGCAACCTCTCCCAACCCTCTTCAGACAAGCACAAACCTGATGCTAATTATGCTACACTTTTGATGCAAATAATAGGTTATGATATCCATTCATAAAAGGAGAAGTGAAATCCCTTAACATTTCCTTTAAGCAACAACCATGCTCGATATTGAGCACTTTCCATCAGGTCTGTTCCTTCTTGAACTGCTCCATCTCGAAAAACCAATCTATTCCGATAAGACCATATGGTCCCGGCCACTGCGAACCATACGAAGCGAATTATACAGTTTTGCTTTGCAGTCAGTGATCAGGGGAAATAGTGTTGAACCATATGCGATTTGCAGTCCCCGGGGAGCACTAAAGTCCACCCCAGCCACCTATAACATTGTGACCATACTTCTGCAGCGAGTGGACAAACAATCAACATGTGATCAAGGGTTTCCTCCTCATAGGAACAGACCGGGCAGCGCACTTCCTCTGCTGCCAGAATAACCTTCCTCCTGCGGAGATTGACCCTTAAAGGTAGGCGGTCTAACACAATTTTCCACATGAACACAGAGATATTCAAAGGGACATTCGGTTCCCAGACAATATGAAAGAAAGGGGTCGTTACCTCACCTGAAGAGCCTTGTAAGATTTTGTATGCTGAATGCACCGTGTAGTGTCCCTCCGGGTTTGCTGTCCAAACCCAAGAGTCATTGGACCCCTCCGTCAATGGTACACTTTCAAGTAACCCACACAAATTCGCCACCATCAAGTTCTCCCGAGTGCTCAAATTCCTCCTCCACTTAAAGAGCCAAGTCCAAATGCCTTCCACCCTCTTTCTCAAGTTTATTATCGGGTCATTTTTCTGCAAGGATAAGTGAAAAAGCTTGCGAAAGCTAACACTTAGTGGAGTCCCACCACACCAAATGTCCTTCCAAAACCGTGTTGAACACCCATTCCTCACTCTCCGGCCCACAACATCATCAAACAAACAAGTCCCCGACTCATCCTCGAAGCATAACTTAACAAAGTCACGCCACCAAATTGAGTCATTTGCATTAGCATTCAGAACACCTTGCGCCACTCGATTACCATACCAAGCCTAAAGAACCTTGCCACATAGATCATTGGTCCCATGCATTAATTTCCATCGTCATTTACCCAAGATTGCTTTGTTAAAAAGTTCCCAGTCCTTTATGCCCAGGCCACCTTCCGCCTTCGGTTTACAAACCTGCTCCCATTTAACCCAACTCATTTTCTGAACCGATTCAGATCTGCCCCACAGAAAAGTCCTCATGATTCTCCTTGCTTCCTTAACCACCACCTTCGGGATGCGAAAGAATGAGAGGAAGAAGAGTGGTAGCGCAACAAGTTTGCTATTTATTAGACAAATTCACCCCCCGAAAGAAAGCGATTTCTGCTTCCATAAGGAGAGCTTTCTCCGCATCATAGCCAGTACAGGTTGCCATAACAATGCACGTCTTGGGTTACCTCCGATCGGGATTCCCAAATACACAAAAGGAAGGTTTATTAAATATTTATTGAAAACATCTAGGTGCTAGTTTAAATCGTGTGATGTGCAACAATAAGCGCACTAGAATTCTAGATTTTAATATACATTTTCATCAAGTAGAACTATTTAGAGTATGCTTTGCTTGAATTTAAAAAATATATACATATTAAAGTTAGACAATGAAAAAAAATAATACTCACATTTTCCCCTAGACTATATATTTACAAATTTTTCAAATAAATAATTCATGATTAGACATGTTATAGGAAGAATATTGAGATACCCAGATAATGTTTCATATTAACTTCAATAATTTTTTTTGCATGGTGGACATTACATGTTGTGGTATGTGGTAAAAAAATTATTTTAAAAAAATTATATTAATGTACCAAATATCACATTGGCTTATCAATTTCTTTAAAAAAATCCATTATACGTCAAATTTGATAAAGGAAAATTGTTTTTTTATTTATTTAAAACAAAACCAATTGTGTAGTCACGGTATTTTTTGGTTAGTCACGAGTTTAATATAGTAATATGGGAGACACGAGATATTGCGTCAATACGCGTCAACTCATTCACTTGTCTAATTTTTCAACCTATTGTTTAACTTGTTTTAAAAAAAAACCTATTGTTTAACTTGAAGTTGTGCCCTTTTATATTTCTAGATTCAATATAATTAATTAAAAATTAAACACTAAATTCATGTAATATTTCAAATTCTCATCTTTTTTTTTTCATCATCATTGTAAAAAAATTCAAATTATGTTAGTGTTTTTATGTATAATGGTATTTTTACCGCCAACATTGACTAATGTAACACCCCTAATTTTATACATTATAAATTAACATATATTTAAAATGATGTGTATATAAGTGTAATAAGGATAGCTTAGGATATGAAATATCACCAGCTGTATTAACAACTGTATCCAGCTGTATTGACAGCTGTATAGTTAGTAGTTAGAATTCTGTTAGTGTAGTTAGCTTTCTGTTACAGCTTGGTTAACTTGCTCTGCAAGCTACCAACACACTATATAAGAGAATCACACTCTATTGTAATAGCTAGCTTATCGTAATAGAAATCCAGTTTACAATTCTATGTCTATTTCTCTCTCTTTTTCCCTTTTTCTATTTCTGCTATCATGGTATCAGAGCTTAGGTTCAAGATCCATGGCGGAATCTTCATCTTCTTCCTCTCTATCTTCTTCTTCCTCACTTCTCTCTTCTTCTTCAAGATCCAGAGATAGCCTTTGCTATTAACAAGGTTTATCAGTTTTTGGCTCAACCTCAAGAGGAGCACTGGAAGGCAGTGAAAAGGATACTAAGATATCTCAAAGGACTCTTTCTTATGGTGTGCAGCTTCAGCCTTGCTCTCTTTCTAAACCTCTTCCCCTCTTGGCCTTCTGTGATGCAGATTGGGGAGCAGATCCAGATGATAGAAGGTCTACATCTGGATCTTGTGTTTTTCTTGGACTTAATCTCATCTCATGGACAGCCAAGAAGCAGACTCTAGTAGCCAGATCCAGCACTGAAGCTGAATACCGCAGCCTGGCTAATACAACCGCAGAACTTATTTGGGTTCAATCCTTACTTAATTACTGAATTGCAGATTCATTTTCAAACACCTCTGGTTTTGTGTGATAATATGAGTACTGTGCTACTTACTCATAATCCCATTCTTCACACTCGAACTAAACACATGGAGATGGATATATTCTTTGTTCGAGAAAAGGTTCAGGCCAAGCAGCTTGTAGTTCAACATGTTTCTTATAAGCATCAAAGGGCTGACATTTTTACCAAAGCTTTGTCTCCTACTAGGTTTCAGTTTCTCAGAGACAAACTGAGTGTGTTTGACAAACACAAGTTTGTCCAACTCACTTCAGTTTGCGGGAGTGTATAAGTGGAATAAGGATAGGATAGCTTAGGATATGAAATATCGCCAGTTGTATTAACAACTGTATCCAGCTGTATTGACAGCTGTATAGTTAGTAGTTAGAATTCTGTTAGGATTCAGTTAGTGTAGTTAGCTTTCTGTTACAACTTGTTTAACTTGTACTGCAAGCTACCAACACACTATATAAGAGAATCACACTCTATTGTAATAGCTAGCTTATCATAATAGAAATTCAGTTTACAATTCTATGTCTATTTCTCTCTTTTTCCCTTTTTTTGTTTCTGTTATCATTGTAAATTTTTTTTAGGAGAGAATCATAATTGTATTGAAAAACTTAAATTGCATGTCTCATGTCATATCAAATAAATTAATTTTAAATATTCTTTCAAAAGTACATCATCACAGTTATATAAATTATTTAAACACTCATAATACACGTGGTGACATACACTCTAACCATGATCCAACTACTTGACGTGTCTTTTACTGATTGTGTTGAGATCCTGCTTGACACATACTTCAGTCTACTTTCTAGAATGTCTCAAGCGAGTTACTTTCTTTCTCTGAAAAAAAGAAAGTAAAGGAATGAGAATTTTACAATTCTTAGTAATAACAATATCCACTCCAAAAACGCAATAAAAAAATATCCACTCCAAAAACATGAAAACTTACATATTTAAGCATAAATTAAATCGTTATATCAATGATAAACATCCACAAATGACTACTAGTTTCATAAGTGGAAATAACATTATTATTTTTTTTAAAATAGCAAACTTCATTAAGTAAATCAATGGGGCATTGAAGTCAAAACATCAGAATCCAAGAAAGGACTCAAACCAGAAGGTCCCTCCTCCACCCAAACATGCTCAGGGAAAGAAGAAGCATTCTTAGCCATATAGGTTACCGCGGAATTGCCATTACGGCGAACAAAGGAAAGTTCAACATGATCAAAGAAAGGAATAAAAGCATAACAATCACTAATAATAGAAAATAAATAAGACACTCCATTCCGCTTCCGCCAAGCATGGTAAAGCTCAAGATTATCCGTCCCAAACTGAACTGAACGGAAACCAAGTTGGGTAGCAAGCTCCATGGACCACTGGAGGTCAAGTGCTTCAGCAATGACCGGAGAAAGAACCACCACAGGGTATCGGGTTGCCGCTGCCATGATATCACCATTTGAGTCGCGGGAAACCATACCCAAACCCGCCAATCGGTATGCTCCTTTTGCTGCATCTGTATTCATTTTAATCCACCCGCACCTTGGTCTCTTCCACCTCGAAGGGTGCTGTCCACGCTGAGTTTGTGCCGCCGGTAAGGGGAGAACACGGAGAGCACCACCACGTCGCATGACATCATCGATCTGCACCTCCACTCCGTCAAACACGCACCTGTTCCTCCTCTCCCAGATCACATAAATCAGCGTCTGAACCTCTGCAATGTTCTCTGCTTTGTCACCAGCCAAGATACGTTACATGAACTCCTCAAACCGAGTCCCCTGCTGCACACGTATCCCTAAAGGTGAGCCAAACCAGCAGCAACGGGAAACCTCACACTCCATGAACAAATGGTCCACCGCCTCTTCCTCCATGCCACAAAAGGGACAAGAGCCATCCACGTTCACGCCACGCCGTCGAAGAGCAGAACAGACTGGAAGTATGCCTTTGAGAGCTCGCCAAGAGACATCCTTGCAGGACCGGTCCCGACATTTTGGAGGCCCTGGGAAAATAATAAAAATGAACCCCTAATAAAGAGAAATATCTCTTGGAGATACAACTGCTAGATACCGTTATATATTTAACGTTCGAAATTTTATCAAAACCATTATGTTGGTTTGTTTGGCAACTGACCTCTTGCAATCCGCCCAGGGGTTGCGTCTTCGAATCCAAGCAACACGACCTTTTGCTTTAATTTTTGAATTCTTTTAGTACAAAATTAATTAACAAATAACATGTTAAAACCCAAAAGGTGGGATTCGAACCCGGTACATAAAAGTAACATAAACAACTATTAACCACTAGACCAGCTAAAGTCATTAATAACATCTTGAACATTAATTATTATAACTAAATTGTTTTTTTGGAAAAGTTTAATGTGAATTTTTTTTGGAGGCCCCGTCTTTTTGGAGGCCCTAGGCTGTGGGCCTGCTTGCGCAGGCCCAGGGCCGGCCCTTCATCCTTGTAACGTGGCAGCGCTGAAGACTTCCAGAATTTACGCCATAGAGACACTGCCATGGATTGCTCAGTGGACACCGTAGGGGTAGAACTCGCCACCAATCTCTGTATAAACTCACCATCACTAGAGCCTGTCCAATAGAGGACATCCTGCCCACCATGTATCGATAAGGGGACAACCAAGATACGGACTGCCGTTGCGGGGCAAAAAATCCACTCAACCAACTGTTTATTCCATCTCACTCCTGGAACCAAAAGGTTAGCCACTTTCTCAATGTGAAGCCTCTCAACCTCGTCGAAACGAGCATTAATTGGCGCACCATTAGGGAGCCAATTATCAGTCCAAAATAACACAATTAAATCTCTTAAAATTGTAGACCACTTTTTTATTCAATTGTTATCACTTACTTTTCTTGGCTCTTTCGACCACTTTTGCATATTCCAATTGCGGCTTAGAGCTCTATTCAAATGCAAAGGAGTCCCCCTGTCTAGGAACCTGTGTTCCAGAAACTATACAACTAGATAACTCAACTATTGCGGGATCATTTTACTTAAAGTGTTTTATATTAATTAACATTTCATACCCATATGTTAGCAACCAAAATTTGCTATTAATTAGTATTCAGGTTTGTCCAACAGTGTTCTTCTTATGATAACATTCAGAATTTTCCTATATGGGTCATCTTAAAGGTCACCAGGTCATAACAACTTATAATTAATTAATGTGTTTGTTTGGTTAGGATAATGGAATAAGGTTAAGAAATACAATAATAAACACAATAATTTGACCAGAAGGATATCCAGATTGATAAGAATTAAGAAACATAAGATTGCAAGTGAAAAGAATGATGTAAGAATTGATCCCTATAAAAGATAAAAACAAACCCCTAAAGAAGAAATATAGGCTTCATAATAAAGGGTAACTTGAAATTAAACAATATGAAATTAACATTTTGTTCTCAACTTTCTAATATCAGAAAGTCACATGTATATCAAGTTGGATTCATAAACAACTTTATTAGATAAAAATAATTAAATAGGAAGAGTAATGCTTGTTATTATGAGTCTTAAATAATGTTGCTTTCACACTCTTTTTTGGGTGGAAAAAGGTGGAAGGATGAGAGAGATAAGAAGAAAAGAAAAAGTATAGTAAGAGAGAGAAAACATGAGATGTGATAGATGATAAGAGGAGAAAGATAGAAACAAAAATGAGGTGTATAAAAAGTGAGGTGTGAACATATCATTATTGAGACGAAAGAGAGTGAGCAGTGTGATTAGTGTCTATCGAAGTGAATTCACGTCATGTTAGATCAAGCGTTAAAAGGAGCATAACTTTTTTGACACCCACGTACACACTATTTTTCTCTCTCTATGAGTGCTACAAAATTCTTTTATGGAATAATTGTTAGTACACACCTCATATTTGAGTAAAAAAAGGTGGATGATGAGAGAAATAGAAAGTAAAAAAAAGTAAGAGAGAAAATGTATAAGATGTAATAGATTATAAGATGAGAGAGATAGAAATAAAAATATGTGAAAATGAAGTGTATAAAATATGAGGTGTGAATATATCATTGTTGTTCTAATAAAAGATCCAATGAAACAGTTCAATTGCTCTGCTAGGGTTTCCTTATCCCATGCTGCAAAGAAGGCCTTTTCTGATTCTAGTGGTGACGCCTCAAGTTCTGAGGACGAGGAAGACGAAGATGGGGTACAGAGGGGCGACTCTGCAAGGGTTGTCGGTGCTGCTGTGCCCGCCGCTCGTCCTTGCTACCCCTTATTCATCGACGGGATTGCAGATTCAGTAGATTACTATCAGGTGAGGGATCTTTTCTTGCAACATGGTAGGCTGACAAACGTATTTCTACAGCGCAAGAGGAGAAGCGGGAGAAAGTTTCGCTTCGGCTTTGTTCGGTACGCTAAAAAGGAAGACGCTATTAAAGCCATGGAATTCTTGGATGGAGTAAGGCTGGGAGGTGCTTATCTATCAGTTAAACCAGAGATTTACGCTGGAAAGATGAGGGGTGGCTATCGGCGCAGGTGCTCTGTTTCAGTGGATTCTCTTGCGCCGGCGAAGATTTCCCATGCTCAGGGTCGGCCGGTTTCAGGGAGTCACCATCTTCCTTCGCGTCGCTCCTGGAGTGCCGTGGTGAAAGGAGTGCCGGTGGAGAGGCCAGCTCAATGTATGATGCTGGATTCAGAGGTTATGTTCCCTGAGTCGGGGGGTGGCCGCGGTCCGTGTTTGCAGCGGATTTCCGACGACTTTCTCTTCCCTGAGTCAGTTTCTACAGGAAGGTGTGAGGAGGGCGACGTGGTGCGCGCGTGCGACGAAGTTCTGTTTCCGGAGATGGGTGCTTGGGTTGGCCTCGAGGTGGCGCTGCCTTTGGCTGCTGCTGTCGTTGTTGAGGGAGCGTTGCAGTTGGTGGGCAACGAAGAGGTAGATTGGAAGTGGGACCAGTTTTTCACACCTGTGCCTAATTATGATAATTTAATGGGTGTTAATTCGGTGGTCTATCCAATGCTTGAATTAAGGGGCTGTTTGGTTTCTTTTAAGATGGGGTTTTTGAATTTTAATTTGTCACTTATTTCCCCCCTTGGAACTAGGAGAAATTTATGGCCATGGTTAAACGATTTTGTTCTGAACCAATCAGGTTTTTTATCTGTGGCTTTTAAGGTTTGCACCACCCCTGTTTCTGCGGCTGGTGGCTTCTTGGCTGCAAGGGAGGTTCTTGGGGATTCGGATTCCTCTGCATATGATGTTGGTTCTTTGAGTTGTGATGAGCCCGCCATTTTTCGTACATCACACTCTTGTTTTGAGGTTGGCGCGTGCTCTGTTATTGGCTCCGATCTTGTTAGAGGCGCTCAAGATTGCTCGAAAGCTTTTTCAGAATTTGTGAGGGAGGAGGATGCCTTTGAGGAGGAGGATGCTGCTACTCTTGGTGATGATCTCGCTCTTGATTTTTCCCCTCCGAGGCCCCGTCCGCGTGGTCGGCCTAAGAAATTTAAAGAGGTTAAGATCAACGTGGGGGGGGGGGGTCTCGGCGGTCTAGGGGTCGTCCGCGTAAATCTGAGAGCCTGGTGATCGCATCTGTGCCAGCACCGCCTAGTCCTCCTTCTCCTTCGGGTCCTTATTTCACGCGAGAAAAGAAGGCTTGGTGTCTTGCTCAGTTTGTAGGCATGACTTTCCCTGGTAGTAATGAAGACGCCATTAGAGGGTTGGCCGAAGTACTTAAAGAGAATTTTCCTCTTAGGTGCTAGGCTGGTTGTGTTTTTAGCTTGGGTGGTTGTTCTCTCCATTGGTTGTCTTGGTGTTTTTCCCCTTCTTTGTGGGTTGTTTTCCCTTTCATCTATTAATGAATAAAATCTCTTTTGCTCTAAAAAAAAAATCAGCAAAAAAATCATTGTTGTTCTTTTATGTCTTTTTATAGTTCATTCATACATGTCTCTCTCTTAAAATCTCAGCACTCATTCCTCCAAGTCTTGACTCTAATTCATTAATATTTTTAAGCAAAATTACATTTAAAAGTCAAACAAAGTGTTATGAACCTTCTAAAGCTAAGTTTTTTTTAGTAAATGAAAGATGTATGGGTTTATATTATATTTCTAATATGTTTTTCACATAAAAGAATTTTATGGGTGGACAATGTAGATATCTACCCTAAACCACTTGGTCATAAAGACCATGAAATGTGCTTCATCCCCATAAGCAATGGCCGATCTCTACCACGCCACACATTGTGACCGGTCATAGAAACTTTGATACTATATCATCTATCTTTCATTCTCTTGCATTTTATTTGTGGACCAGACACCACATATTTCACCCAAAACCTTAAGGTAATGGGTGTATGAGTCCTCACACTTATAAATCACTCAAACTTATCCTTAGTTTTTAATGTGGGACTTACTCAAACTTGAAAATTCCCACCAATTTTCTATTCTTTCCTTACTCTTCTTTTTCTCTCGCATTATACATCTATCATATCTCACATTACTCTCTCATTTTACTGTATATTTTTATAGGTGGAGGTGGATTTAAGATGCGTATGATATATTTTTCTAAACCAATTGTCCCAAAAAAGTTTAAATTATTATATTTCTACGAGAGAAACCGCGTACCATTCAATTCGTTTCCATTTACGTGAAGAATTTGCTTTTGACTAACCTCAGATAAACGTGAAGGTGCAACTAGGAAACTTCTTGGATGGTGCTACCTTTTGCGTACCTTGAACCTTTATATATGTCTACTTTTTCTTCCCTGTCGCTATCCAGTAGTTGAATGCTTCTTTTATATTCCACTTCAACACTTTGTTCAATTTGAGCATTTCATTCATTTCATTTCATTCATTCATTCACAGACATTGAAATGCTTCCAGGAGTTGAATGTGCTCGAAAGAGACGCTTGCATCAAAGCGCAGCACATGATTCCCCAAAGCACTCTTTCTGTTTGTATGCAAGGAACTTCTCACCTTCCTTTCCCTCACCCTCCACACTGGTATTCATTTCATTCTCTCTGTCTTTCCTCTTTTTTTCTCTGTTTTTTGTTGTGTTTATTGGGAGATGAATTGTTTGAATCATGTGAACTGCAGAATAGAAACCCGGATGAGGAGGATCAGGATCTGGGAGGAGAAGCCATGGTAGCCAAACGGAGATTGGATGAGAAGTTCTCAGCACATATGAAGCCAGAAAACCAGAGCCACAGCCGGAAAGGGAAGAACCTTATTCATGGTTTTTGGCAGCAAATCACATCTTAGAAATATAAGAGGAAAGATATGAAATTGGGGTGAATTTTAGTTATTTGGAATGAGGGAAAAAGAATATAAAAAAAATGATTGTGTATTACTAATTTACCTTTATATATATTATTTGAACATTTTGTTTCTAAAATCAGCATTAGTATTTCTTAAATTTTTTCATAATATATTCTTCCATAAAAACTAATCAAATAGTTTTCCTTACGCTTTACTGCAGAAATTTCTTTTTAAATTTTATACGATAGTATATAAATAAATCACGACTGTGGGATATAATCATGAATAGTCAAAATTAAAAATTATTTAATAGTCGTGTGATGGTCTCATAACCACTTAAAAATGTCATGATTAGACCATGACTTAATGGTTTAATCTTATCACTAATGAATAATTTAACGGTCATAATTTCTATGCTCTTCTATAAAGTGATCATTGATACATTCACGTATCTAACAAACTCATATCCCAAAACATATTATTATATAAAATTAAATAGTTCTTTTGTCAAATAAATCGATTTATAGCTAATTATATTATAGGCCAAACGACACTTACCATCATCAAAGAGAACTTACCACCCTATAAACCAATAGTGCCATACAACGGTACAACAATGGATAACTAGCTTGAGAATTACCCTTTCTTTCTCATCTCGGTTTGGGTAAGGCTTCACTACTCGTTCGCTTGAGGGGTTCAGTTGTTAGTGGACTAGCGCTTCTCCTTGTCCCCTTTCTGCATCCGCGCATGACCCTTTTTCCTTTCTTCGGTTAAATACTTAAATCACACTTTCTTAAGCAAGTCATCAGATCAACTACTCTATAATTTCAATGCTAAAGATAACAAACAAATAAAAACTATAAACACCAATAGTCATACTTAACACTTAAATTAAGTCAGTAACTTTTAAGCTTGAGAGTCTTTTTCTCTCTTCATTTTTAACCATCACGTCGACTCTTACAATCTCACTCGGCTCTGTCGGTGTTGCAATTAATTCTGCTTCAAGAATGGCTGACATAAATAGCAAACAACACCAATTGCACTGTTGGTAAATAAAGTAGTAATGGAAAACACCGAGAGGAATACAACTATCAAGGTAAAATGGTGAAGCGTGGAGGGGAAGAGAGTTAATTGGTTGATGAAGGAGGTGGGTGGAGGAGTGTGGTTAGAAGACGGGAAGAAAATTGAAAACCTCTCACTAAGGATTGGGAAAAACTCACCTAATGTGACCAAAAAACCTTAAGGAAGGGAAGTCCTTATGGAGGTATTCTAGCTCCCATATATCTCGAAGCTCCCATATTTTAGACCAAAATAAGTTAGGATTAACGATCTATGCACTGTTAGTATAAATTTTGTTTACACATACATATAATTGAATTCCATAAAATCAAAAAATATATATTTATTTAAATTAAAATTTAAAATGTATGTAACTAATCCTCTACGTGGAAAATTGTAATTGGTTGTCAATAACGCTACATCACAATTAAACTCAACAACTTATACATAATTAATGTGTTTATTACGTTAGGACAAGTGCAAAGATTGATGCAAGCATTGATCCTGAAAAGGATAAAATACCCTCCTCCGTGGGGGAAAAAAGGCTTGATAAAAAAGGGCAACTTGAAATTAAAATATAAAATTGACTTTTTGTTATCAACTTTTCAATATTAGAAAGCTACAATCGTTAATTATTATCAGATTAATCTATCACTCCAGGCCGGCAGGCCGATGCACTAAATGGTAGGGAGTGTTGACTAATGAGATTTTTTTCATTCACACAAGTTGAAACTCGAAGTCTCAACTTTCAACCACTTGCTAAGATACGAAGTGATGAACCACTACATCAATCCAACTGATTAACCGCTCATTACTTTTGTTTTGCATCTTTAACTTTAATAAACAGTACTAACAATACTCAATATTACAAGGAGACTTGAATTTTTGCATTGAATACATTAAGTAGTAAAAAATTTCATTTGCATTAAATACATTAAATAAAAAGAATGGTTAATGGTCAAATTATTACTTCAGTTTGTACGCAAATTTGATTTTAGTCATTAGGAAAAATGACGATTAGTGGCAGTGAAAAAATCGCCAGTAATCCTAAACGTTATTTTTCCTCATAAGATCTAAAATCAAACTCGTTTACAAATTGAGAGACTAATTTGATCATTAACCCTAAATAGAATTAAAAATAACTACACTCTCTTTATTATTCATTATATTCATTACTAAATGTCAAACTTTTTGAATTTCTCATATTTAAAAATAAATATTAATATGAATTTTAGTATATTTTGTGTGTGTATATATTTATATATAGGGTTACCCTTATATATATATATATAAAAAGTAAAATTGACTTTTTACATTAGTGACAAGATCAATTAGTTATTTATTTTCATTTTTATTATTATTTGCATATTAATCGACCTAAAGTTGAGAAAAAGTAAAAGATGAAAAAATTACATAAAGTAATATCTTTTATATAAAATAAACATGATAAATATTGAAATTAGTCCATTGTTAAATGTGTTTTGCAAATATATATTTTGAAAATCTTAAATGATTATGCATTTTGTTTAATATTAGCTATAATGTTGTTTCATTTAATTTAATAAAATAATTAAAAATCCACTTGAGCTTTGCTTTAACAAAAATAGTTATAAATTAAATTTGTGGCAACTACTTTATGTTATTAATTTTTTTAGTTATAGGTATCAACTTTTCAGTTTCTTATAAAAGATAATTTATTAAGTAATAATTAAAAATAGTTAGAATAGTCATTGTGAATTATAAATTGGGGAAAAAAATTAAAATGTTAAAAAAAGTAAGAAATGTATTTATATGTAAATATTATTAAGAATTTAAAATAATAGTAATATTAATTATGTATAAAAAGAGAACTTTATAATATGAGAAATTTAATACACATAAAAGCTCTAATACTATTTACTTAGATGTCTCAAAACAATTTTTTTTTTGTTATTTTTATAAGGAAAAACTATTTTAAAACTCATTGATTTTTGTATTAAATACATAAATAAAAACTCATATATATTTAATTATTATTGAAGCATTCGGTCAATTTATAACATTAATTAAGTTTTGAAACAGACAAACCAAAATATGAAGTTGTCTAGATGATCTAACGAAAAAACTTGAGTTAAATCACTCGAGGCTTAGGTGAACCGATAATATTTAACATAAGTGGACTCATTTATTTTAAATATTATTGATCCACGTAGGAATAGAGTGACTCAAGTTTCCGGAGTGATATATGCAAACCCTAAAGTATATATACATGAGAGAACGCGTATCATTCAATTGATTTTATTCTACGTGAAGATTTTCATTTGACTGACCCAAGGTAAACTTGAAAATGCACCTACGAAACTTCGAGAATGTCATTTTCCCTCAAATGCTCCTTTTATATTCCCCTTTAACACTTAGTTTCATTTCATTCATTTTATAGATTCATTCCCAGAAATTGAAATGTTGTTTCCAGGAGGAGTTAAATGTGCTCGAAAGAGACGATTGCATCAGAGTGGAGCACATGACTCCATAAAGCAATCACCCTCCTCACTGGTTGGTACTTATCTTTAATTTCTCGGATCGAATTCTTCACTCTGTTTTTCTCTGTTTTTTGTTTGTTGTGTTGATTGGGAGATGAATTGTTTAATTATTATGCGAATTGCAGCATAGAAACCCGGAAGAGGAGCATCTGGATCTGGGAGGAGAAGCCATGGAAGCCAAGCGGAGATTGGATGAGAAATTCTCAACACATATGAAGCCAAAAAACCAGAGCCACAACCAGAAAACGAAGAACCTTATTCATGGTTTTTGGCATCAAATCAAATCTTAGAGAAACTAGACAAGGAACCCCAGATGAGATCAGAAAGTGATAATTTTTTCTTGAAATGTGAAATTTGTTGAGTGATACAATTCATACATCAAGGAAAAACTGGATTTTGGTTCCATTTGAAAGCCGGGGATGAAAAAGAGTGATTAGAAAGAGAGAAAAAAAAGTTTTTACCATCTCATTTTGTTTTTGTGCCAATCAAAGTTTTGTTATATTTATTTATAATTAACTTTCACATTTTTCTATGTGGATTAACATTATCAATTAATTTTAATATATTGTGTTTGATTGTTAATATCAATTATGTGAATTATTAATTTAATTATTTTATATGGATTATGATTGATGGTAGATTAGACTTGTGTTATTTACTGCCCTATGATGAGTTAGGCCAGTTAACTTTGTCTAATGAGGGGACCCTTATCTCATAAGTTGTTTTCTCATTAGACAGTTTAGTCTAAGAAACGTATTATCAGATGTGGAGAGCAATTCTACCCTCTAGTCACTCTCTGACAAAGCAACATGTAGATTCATGGATTTCTCAACCAAGTCAGGTACACAATCTCTTCACCATGACAAATCGACATGTTATAATTTATCTCTACATGTTTGAATGATCTATTGGTTCATACACTCTCTAAATCTCAGTGTCCTCAAAATGATGATGAGAGAACTGTAATGAAGAGGTCTCATTTGCTTACGTTGTTGGCAGTTTGATGTATGCTCAAGTTTGTACTCATCCCGACATTGCTTTTGTTGTTAATGCTTTAGGGAGATACTTGAGTGACCTAGGTATGGGCCATTAAAAGGTCATGAAAAAGGTCTTTAGATATTTACATGGAACCACACATCACATATTAACCTATAAAAGTTCTAATCAACTTCAGGTTATTGGTTATTCTAATTCTGATTTTGGTGGTTGCCTTGTTTTTATCTTCATGATGACAGGAGAAATTGTTTCTTGGAAGAGTGTTAAACAAACACTTACAACCACTTATACCATGGAGGTAGAGTATGTTGATTGTTATGAGGCTACACGTCAAGCCAATGGTTGATGAATTTGATTTCTAGCTTTCACATTACAGTATTGAAAGCATTTCTAGACGACTTGTGATATATTGCGACAATACTGCTGCTGTTAGTTTCTTTTATAACAACAAATATTATTCTAGATCAAAGCATTTTGATACAAAGCTTATGTTTGTTTGAGATAAAATTATGGAATTTCAGAGTTGGATTGAGCATATGCTACATAAAATATGTTAGCAGATCCACTAACCAAAGACTTAGCTGTTGAAGTCTTTTAAAATCATGCGACTCATATGAATTTAGTTAATTCTTTTGATGAATTGGGTTAGGGGGAATCAGAGATTTAGTTTGTTATGAGATGTGTTTGAGATGTGTTACCTCTATCATATCTCTTTAGTATATTTAGATGCTTGAGCTATTTTATGGAATAACACTTCTGGTTATTCTATGTTCATCTTTGTTTTGTATGAAATATAAGCACTCATTATATATGATTAGTATCCCTATCAGATATGATCTTTTTGTTGAGGAACTTTTGGGACAACTTATATTTTTTACATGTATTTTGTCATAATTGATATTTCGTTTAATGATACATATTGTTTATATCAATTGTCAAATGTTAATCCAAGTGGGGAAATGTTATATTTATTTATAATTAATTCTCTCCTTTTGTTATGCGGATTAACATTATCAATCAATTTGAATATATATTTTTTTGGCAATTAATATCAATTATGTGAATTATTAATTTAAATTCTTTTAATGTACTATGATGGATAATAGATTAGACTTTGTTATTAACACTATGATGAGTTACGTCAGTCAAAAAAAAAATCTTTGCTTAATGAATGGACCCCAGTCTCATATGATATACATACACACTACATATAAAAATTGTTTTTGCATTAGATAGTTCATTATGAGAAATGTATTATAAGACCTTGAGAGCAATTCTACCCTCTGGTAATTCTCTAACAAAACAACAGGTAGACTCATATATTACTCAATCATGTCAAGTACACAATCTCTTTGTCATGACAAATCAACATGTTATAATCTATCTCTACATGTTTGTATAATATGTTAGGTTCATATTAAGTTTAGCAAGTCTTTGATTTGCTTTTAGCTTACCTTCATTCATGTAGCATTCTCTCGCCCATGCCTCACAACTCACAATTGGGTGATAAGAACGTGTATGGTTAAGCTTTGAAAGTGGGCCGAAACTAAGTAATATTTTTTCAAAGCATCAAATTTGTTCCATTAAAAATATGAATTTCACGTTACTTTCAATGCCCACACAATTTATTATTATATAAAATTAAATGGGGTTTAGTCAAATATAATTTGATAAAATAATTTGACTGGTGTGCAAAACTCTTTAGATTATCAGTAAATTATTATAATTAAGATTAAGAGAAAAATGATGATGTACCTACGGTATAAGGTTTTTTTACACCGTTAACCAATCAGATTTCAAGGATGTGCCACGTTAGTTAATGAAATTAAATAAAAAGAGAAATTTTTTCACATCCTTAAAATCTGATTGGTTGACGGTGTAAAAAACTTTACACCGCCAGGGCATAGAAATTAAACTTTAAGATTAAATGTGTGTGCAATGTCATTGTAAATTTTGTTTACACAATCATCATATTAAATTTCGCAACATTAGAAAATATTTATTTGTTTTATTTAACATTTAAAACGAAAGTTATTATTCATCATACGTGATATGTTGTGATAGGTCGTCGGTGCATACTCATTAAACTCTTACAATTATATATGTTACTCAAATTTAAGTCATAACATACGAAATTTAATAATTAATGAATTGGGTTTGAATATTGAGACTCAAAGTATTTTGGTTTATTACAATTAATAATCAAAAACAAGAAAAAAATTTAAATTATCATGTCAACTTCATTAAGTGACGTGTCAGAAACCACGTAGGATCGTCGTGACACTAGGATATTGCAGTCAACCAGGTGATCTATTACTAAAATATGTGAAAGTTTGGGGACACACCGAAAGTTACGACAACGAGGGTTTAAAACCAAATGTCACTCAAAGTTCAGGGGTCAAAAACTTATTTTCCCCTAGTTTCAAATGTGTTATTGATGTTATTACTCAATAAATAACTCGGCCACTCTGTCACTCATTTTCTAAATATCTATCAGGTAGCGTTTGGTATGAGGTATCAAAAAATATTCCCGGGAAAGTATGTATGGGAATGTTGCATTCCCGTGTTTGGTAGAAGTTTTTTAAAAATATATCCGTAAAAATAATTGGACAACCGTAAAAAAAGCAGAGAATTACTATATTTGTCATAATTACTATGTTACCATAGATCATATAAAATTCAAGTAGTTATTGAACCAAAAAAACATAACGTATTAAGGTTCAATGCACAGGTTTAAATCCTAGTAGTTTTTAACTTTATAATTGTCCCAACCTTCTAATTTGAGAGCAAATGAAGTCCAAACATAGAACTGGCCTTGGCCTCGGGCATAGGTGGTCAAGGGAAATGGAAGCTTGATCTCTCTTGAAAGCTTTTTCAGAAATGGAAGTAAAACCAACTCATACCACAACAGCTATACAACTATACAGCTATACTGCCACCAAAATTGATGACCCATGACTCCCTTGTTTGTCCATTTAAGCAGAATGAGGCTGCTCATATGGAACCTCAGTGTCTGGATCCTGCTCTGATGTGTCGCTATCAGAGTCCAGAACATCTCCATCTGTGTTATCCCCTGATATCAGAAGTAGATTATCAGCTTCCTCCTCCAACTCATTCTCAGTAAATAAATCCTTCTGAACAGGTACACTTCTTTGCTGCTGGGATGAAAGAACATTTGCAATAGCTTTAATAGCAGCAGATGCCTGGTTACTATCAACATCATCATCAACATCTAGCCATTAACAATAGGTTCCTCGGACAAGTCCTCCTTCCGTGGGGGAGGAACAAAAAAGGGAATTTTACCCCTCTGCCAGTCATGAAGTACCATCTTTGCTGCAGTCATCAGGTCAGGCTCACCTCCCTGGAACAGGTATAATTAAAAGTCACACTAAAGTCTGAACAACCTTCAAACCAAAAAGCTCAAAGAAAAACAAATTAAATGAACACCAAATGAAATAAATTGACATGGGGAAGGGGATACCAATTGAATTGCACTGTTTTTCTCCTTAACGAGGAGAAGCAAGCAAAGGATAACTTGAAAGCACTACTTTAGCACGTTGTCAGTCAGGACAAAAGATAGGTATCTCAATTCTCAAGTATAGAAGAATGTACACAAAGAAGGCATATCTAGTCTCAGCCAAAATGAGGAAAGCTAGATAGACTGATAAAGCTAATGACCAGGCCCCAATAACAATCCAATAATGAGCTACTTCTCAGAAATAAAAAATCAAGAATCTAGATCAACTCAGAAAAAATACCTTCAGAAGTTTGCCAGTCGATTTGCAAAGCTGAAGTAGGAAGTCATTTTCATTTTCCCTGATGACAAGAAAAACATGTTGATAAGTGTTTATACATAAGCTATAATAACAAATTGACAAGCAACTCAACTACTCAAGGTAAGTATTAACTGCATGTAACAGTTCCCATGTAGAATGATCATGTAATCCCCACCTTACTTTTCATAATTCATCATTAGATGCTAAAACTACGGGCAAATGGGGGGAGATTCTTAATGCCTTCACAGATTGTTAACATTTTACGATTCAGACCAAATGAGCAAAAGGTTGCAGCCTGATATAATAGTCTCAGGCTGTCAATTTTAAACAATTTCTATTTTCAAAAGTCTATAGTTTTGCACTCCCACCGTTTCAATATTTATGTTGTTTAAGGTTATGCACGAGAATTAAGAAATCACTATTTGATAAAATAGTTGACTAAAATACGCTTTAAAGTTTAGCTATATTAAGTAGAGAGAAAAATAATTATTTTTTAAGTGCATAGTGAGAGTTGTGATAGGTGACAATTGAAGGTGGTAGGGAAGAGATATAAAACTAAATGATGGTATAAAAGGAAGAAAGTGAGAAAAAATGCATTGGGTTTGCATAACAACTTATATTTTGGAACCTAGTCCAAATGCTAAAACAACTTAAATTTTGGAACGGAGGGAGTAGTTGACAAAGATTGCAAACTTAGGTCAATTTCATGGGGTTGGTTGGATGACACAGTATGATAATGGTGTTCTTATATAACAACTACAATAACACAGATTTCTCAATGCCAAAGATTGCAAACTTAGGTCGTTTTCTGCCAACACAATTACAAAAGGTGAGAACACTCTAGAGCGACCTACTTGTCACCATGGAGTTAGGAGACAAGAAAACATACCACTCTTTCATTTTATATGCTCTGTGCAAGTGCTCCTTCATCACACGTTTCAAAACCTCACCTATACGATCCGCAACATCTTTCAAGTTTGTTACACGTACCTGAAAATAAATCAAGTACTAAGCCAAGACTATAATGATGATGATAATTGTACACTCTACAATTATTGTTATTATTATTAGTATTATTACTACTACAACATATCTACATTCTACACAACTAATATGCAAAATAAATTTCACACGAATTTCTGTTAGAATATGAAAGCAGGAGTAAATTATTCATTGAGCAAGCAAAACAAGCATGAGCCCAGGCAAACAGATTTAGAATTTGTAACATAAAACAACCCAATAAAAGCTATGATCATTAGGTTGGTAGGTGAACTCACTATAACTCAATACATCGGAACATATCAATAACAATTAGTCACCAATCTAACAAATCAACATAAGGGGAGAAGCAATATTGATCATAATCATATTTTGTGGGCAAGAATGCCACAGATACCACTAGTGTGTTTGAACCTGGGTTAAAGAGATAATCCACTAGCCCTGTAGCCCATATTCAGTCTTGCAAACCCTAAGAATAGCTCATTATGGGACTAAGTTTTACATATCAAAATGTATACTATACCACTAGACAACAAGTCAACAACCCAACAAAATAGATATCACTGGAGACTACCGGGTTGATTGGTTGACACCATATCCCTAAATAATAAAATGAAAAGCACTAAAAACAAATTACAACAACCAAAGCCATTGTGTTCGGCAGAAATAACATTAAACAAAAAAAAAGTCTGACCATAATATTATTTATTAAGGTGAATGACAAACAAAATTGAAGAACACAGGAGGAAACCTACCACGCCCTTCAGCACAACATCTACTTCAGAATCCTTGTTTTGGTAAACAACACCTGGACAGTCGATCAACCTTGCCGACCTTTGTAAGAGTTATATACTGCCATACTTTTGTTTCCCCTGGAATTGGAGCAACCTTGCCGACCTTTGACACATAATGGCACACGTCAATCAACATGATAAAATGCTCATTCGACAACAAAGTTTTAAATATTGATTCCATAGAGGATAAATTTGCGCTTCTATGCTTTCATTAATTTCAAGCTTCCATACTAAACAAATTAAACAGAAGCCTGAAGCAGTTAAGGAGAAAGAATATTTACATTTTTCGTTCGCAACGTATTAATCACTGATGACTTCCCAACATTTGGATATCCAATAAATTCAACAGATATTGCTTGCTTATCACTTTTCAATCGAGCAAATTGTCTCAGAACCGATAGAAGTGAGCCCTATTGCATGATAAGGACCATTAAGAAAATATCAAATTGATGAATGAATGGACTAGTTAAATGAGAGAAAGCAAGATGTGTTATCTCCAACTTCAATAATCTTTCATTTCCTTCATGAAGGATACCACATTCAGTAAATTGATGGATAAACTAAACAAATAACTAAGGTATACTAAATATACCTTTCCGAAGGACTTGTTAATGCTTGCATGGAATGCTAGAGTTGGATATTCTTTTGACAAAACTCTAAGCCACCCTTTTGTTGCCGAAGCCGGAATCAGATCACACTAAAAAAATGATGATTTAAAATGCCGAAAATAGCAAGTTATGATGTTCAGTGAAGTTTTAGAACAATAACAAGAAGATACAAATACAATGATGCGAATTAGCCATTACCTTGTTCAGTAAAAGCACCATGTGCTTGTACTTGCAATTTTCTTTGAATAGCTTCTCTAAATGGTAACACCGTGTGCCTTGAGGATCCCTTGCATCTAGAACCTGCATTATGATACATAAACATCAATACTTGGGATAACACACTTGCATGATGATAGTGATATGAAGAAAGTTGAACAAAATTACAGCAAAAGATGAGATTTTACCTGGACAACAACATCTGAAGAATCGATGACCTTGTAGAGCTTACCTGAAATGTGCTTGCTTTGACCTTTCTGAAACATGGTATGCCCCAGTAAATCTATAAATCCATCTGCTTCATTAGCTTGTGGAGTTCCACTAGCACCTGCACCATACTTTTCTTCAAAAGCGTCTGCAAAGTGATATAGGAAAATGATTATAACAACAATTACATTAACGGTTGAAGTGGTGACCTATCCCAAAAAACAAGTACTGCCACATGAAGCTATAATTCCACGGATCACAGTTAATTGAAAAACACAAAGAATCCAACATGCTAAAGCTAAATCAGAAATAAGCCACGCCAGCCATAAGTTTTACCTTGTGCAACATGAGCTTTCTTAGCTAAGGACTGATAATCAAAAGCCAAGAGGCAGGGGCGCTTCCTTTTAGTCTTAGGACCAAACACATATGTGAAAGGAAAACTACTATTACCTTGTGTTGTGCAAGAAATAAGTAAGTGCAAGCTTGACTCCAATGGTGGATGGAAATGGAGGGCAGGGCTACATACTCAACCTTGAGTCTTCTTCAGAGAATAGCTCATCTGTCAAAGGAAAAAATTTTATTAGTCAATGGTTTTATAACAAATTTCAAAATTTTGCAAAATACTTTCCCTTAACCACGTCTCCATCTCATGCTAAAATCTCATTGTTATAATCATCAAGAACACCATGACTTCCAACGTATACTAGGACATTCTGATTCTTCTTTGATTTAGTAACTATCTGAAATCATCAATATATTTGTGTCCATGAATCCAAGTGGTGTTAGCTTTTCCTTGAGTGCTAACGCTTCCTGATGGCACCATTGCAACCTATCATTCTCTGGGGATTTAGTGTACAATATGCTAATGATTAGAGTCTTGGCTTCAACCTACAAAATAAGAGTAATTATTGTATTGCTATGTTATAAATAGTCATTTGTCCCCTTTTTCTTCTTTGGACAAAAAGAAGGTATACCTGCTCCACCGAAGCTGAAGTTGATGCTACTTTACAATCGGCTCTCTTCTTCTTCTTGGCATCTTTCTTTTTCTTGTTTGAACCGGGCTTCATTTTCTTTTTTGAAATGTGCTCCATTGTTGACCTTGATTTAGAATTTGTATTTGCATCAAATTTGCAAAGATAATCACTCAACACAATCACACACTAAGCATTTCAACAAACAACTGCTCATTTGCACAGTAAAACAAACAATAGATTTGGAAAAAACAATATGAAGTGCATTTCATGCATCTAAGGTACATATCAAGGGGATACTTAACAGTGCACCAACTATGATAGATTGAAGGCTTAATTGCACTTTTGGTCCCCCAACTTTGACCTTCCTGCGAAAATCGTCTCCAAACTTTAAAATTAGCAAAAATCATCCCTAACGTTTACACCCGGTTGCAAAATTGGTTTTCCGTCCAATTCCATCCACTATTTAACGAATTATGGGATAAAAATTAATAAAAAATAAGAAAATAAAACAAAAACCTAAAATTCATCCTTTTTCTATCCTTTTACTAGAAATCTTTTTTTTTTTCTGGGTTCATTGTTGGAGAGAGAGGTTGAAGAAGAAGAACCTAGATCACACCAATAACAATTGCAACTCTGTCACCCAAGCAAGGACCAGTTACTACATCAATTGCAACTCCTTCACTCAAATGGCTCAATTTCCCACCCACCCCTTCATCAACATGATCCAACATCTCACCTCTTCCTACACTTCTTGCCTGATCCATCTCACCAATAACAATTCCTTTCACTCAATATGTCCACACCTGAAAAGAAATTCCTAAAGTACACACATTCCACAATGACAAACCCAGCAAACAGAAGGAAAACAAAATTAATTATTTACAGTGGATGAACAATGTGATCAAATGGAAGGTACAAAATCATAATCTCTCAACGACCCATTTCATGGTTTGAGATAAAACATTCAGACAATGTAACTAACACATCTCCCTCTCTCCCAACCACCAACACCACAGCCACTACCCAAGAACCACTGCCTCCTCCTCCGCCAGCAGAGTCAGAGACGATATAAAACTAGAGGATGATGGTGATGGCGGCGAAAAGAGCGGCTGCGCGAAAACGTGGTGGTGTGTAGAGGTTCAGATCTGAGATAGGTGATGAATGAGTAGTGGTGATGGGCAGATCGGGAAAGGGTGAGCGACGGCGGCGCTAAAACCAGCAAGGAGAGGTTCAGATTGGGAAAGGGCAGATCTGAAGAGAAACGGCTGCAGGAAAACGTGGCGGTGTGTAGAGTTAAGATCGGAGAGCGAGAACGAGTGGTAGTGATGATGTGATTTGGGGAAGTGAGAGGAGTGATCCATGGTACGGCGGTGGTGGCTTGCAGTTGAAGTGCAGAGGTTATGGTGGAAAGGTGAAAAAGAAAAGGGTGTTAATTAAGATGATGAAGATGAAGAAAAATGGGATGAAGATGATGAATTTCTGGGTTTTTAATATGAAGATGATGAATGTTTCAGAGACTAAATTTCTTAATTAATTCTTTGAGGAATATTCCGTTAGTTTTTTTGATGGAATTGGACGGAAAACCAATTTTGCAACCGGGTGTAAACGTTACGGACGTTTTTTGCTAATTTTAAAGTTTGGGGACGATTTTCGCAGGAAGGCCAAAGTTGGGGGACCCAAAGTGCAATTAAGCCTAGATTGAATATCAAATAGCTATATAACATGCTCTTTAAATTATACTCTAAAAGGAAGTTAGGAACATGCTTGGCATCACAACGACATAGGCAAAGCATTTGTGACACTTTCTCAATCATGATCACAACGTTCCATTTGTGATATAATGGAAGTCAGGAACATGCTTCATGGTCACAACGATATCACTCACCCAAGCTTCACCCATGCTTTTTTCCCTTTCCATGTTTTTCGTATCTCTGTTTCTTCCCCTGTTCTTTATTTATGTTTCTTGTTACCTTAATCTTGGAAGTATATATATTCAAATTGGATGTAATACATTTAATTGGGGTACTCAAATTGGAAAAATCTTTTGACATCAAATTTACAAAGATCATTAACAATCACTTACCCAATCACACTAGCTAAACATTCTATTAACTAAGCATTTTAACAAACACCTTGCGAGCATCAATATTTTTAAACATAGGTCATAAGAAAAAAATTCTCATTTGCACCGTAAAGTAAACATTGAATTGAGTAACCCCTATAAGCTCTACAATATCACAATCAATCTACATGGTACCATCTAAGAACTTCAAAGTGAAAGGGTGAAAGGGAGAAGAAAACAACCATCTAAGAACCTCAAAGTGAAAGGAAAACTACTATTACCTTGTGTTGTGCAAGCAATAAGTAAGTGCAAGCTTGACTCCAATGGTGGATGGAAATGGAGGGGATGGCTACATACTCAACCTTGAGTCTTCTTCAGAGAATAGCTCATCTGTCAAAGGAAAAAATTGTATTAGTCAATGGTTTTGTAACAAATTTCAAAATTTTGCAAAATACTTACCCTTAACCACGTCTCCATCTGATGCTAAAATCCCATTGTTATAATCATCAAGAACACCATGACTTCCAATGTATACTAGGACATTCTGATTCTTCTTTGCTTTAGTAACTATTTGCATCATCAATATATTTGTGTCCATGAATCCAAGTGGTGTTAGCTTTTCCTTGAGTGCTAATGCTTCCTGATAGCACCATTGCAACCGATCATTCTCTGGGGATTTAGTGTACAATATGCTAATGATTAGAGCCTTGACTTCAACCTACAAAATAAGAGTAATTATTGTATTGCTATGTTATAAATAGTCATTTGTCCCATTTGTCTTCTTTGAAAAAAAATAAGGTATACATGCTCCACCGAAAGCCGAAGATGATGCTACTTTACAATCGGCTCTCTTCTTCTACTTGGCATCTTTCTTTTTCTTGTTTGAACCGCGCTTCCTTTTCTTGTTTGAAATGTGCTCCATTGTTGACCTTGATTTAGAATTTGTATTTGCATCAAATTTGCTAAGATAATCACTCAACACATTCACACACTAAGCATTTCCACAAACAACTGCTCATTTGCACAGTAAAACAAACAATAGATTTGGAAAATACAATATGAATTGCATTTCATGCATCTAAGGTACATATCAAGGGGATACTTAACAGTGCACCAACTATGATAGATTGAATATCAAATAGCTATATAACATGCTCTTTAAATTATACTCTAAAAGGAAGTCGGGAACATGCTTGGCATCACAACGACATAGGCAAACCATTTGTGGCATTTTCTCAATCATGATCACAACGTTGCATTTGTGATATAATGGAAGTCAGGAACATATTTCATGGTCACAATGATATCATTCACCCATGCTTCACCTATGCTTTTTTCCCTTTCCATGTTTTTCGTATCTCTGTTTCTTCCCTTGTTCTTTATTTCTGTTTCTTGTTACCTTAATCTTGGAAGTATATATATTCAAATTGGATGTAAAACATTTAATTGGGGTACTCAAATTGGACAAATATTTTGACATCAAATTTACAAAGATCCTTAACAATCACTTACCCAATCACACACTAGCTAAACATTCTATTAACTAAGCATTTTAACAAACATCATGCGAGCATCAATCTTTTTAAACATAGGTCATAAGAAAAAAATACCCATTTGCATCGTAAAGTAAACATTGAATTGAGTAACCCATATAAGCTCTACAATATCACAATCAATCTACATGGTATCATCTAAGAACCTCAAAGTGAAAGGGTGAAAGGGAGAAGAAAACAACCATGTAAGAACCTCAAAGTGAAAGGAAAACTACTATTACCTTGTGTTGTGCAAGCAATAAGTAAGTGCAAGCCTGACTCCAATTGTGGATGGAAATGGAGGGGAGGGCTACATACTCAACCTTGAGTCTTCTTCAGAGAATAGCTCATCTGACAAAGGAAAAAATTGTATTAGTCAATGATTTTGTAACAAATTTTGAAATTTTGAAAACTAATTACCCTTAACCGCGTCTCCATCTGATGCTAAAATCCCATTGTTATAATCATCATGAACACAATGACTTCCAATGTATACTAGGACATTCTGATTCTTCTTTGCTTTTGTAACTATCTGATGGCACCATTGCAACCTATCATTCTCTGGGGATTTAGTGTACAATATGCTAATGATTAGAGCCTTGGCTTCAACCTACAAAATAAGAGTAATTATTGTATTGCTATGTTATAAATAGTCATTTGTCCCCTTTGTCTTCTTTGAAAAAAAAGAAGGTATACATGCTCCACTGAAGCCGAAGATGATGCTACTTTACAATCGACTCTCTTCTTCTTCTAGGCATCTTTCTTTTTCTTGTTTGAACCGCGCTTCCTTTTCTTGTTTGAAATGTACTCCATTGTTGACCTTGATTTAGAATTTGTATTTGCATCAAATTTGCAAAGATAATCACTCAACACAATCACACACTAAGCATTTCCACAAACAACTGCTCATTTGCACAGTAAAACAAACAATAGATTTGGAAGAAACAATATGAAGTGCATTTCATGCATCTAAGGTACATATCAAGGGGATACTTAACAGTGCACCAACTATGATATATTGAATATCAAATAGCTATATAACATGCTCTTTAAATTATACTCTAAAAGGAAGTCAGGAACATACTTGGCATCAACACGACATAGGCAAAGCATTTGTGACACTTTCTCAATCATGAACACAAAGTTGCATTTGTGATATAACGGAAGTCAGGAACATACTTCATGGTCAAAATGATATCACTCACCCATGCTTCACATGTGCTTTTTTCCCTTTCCCTATTTTTCGTATCTCTGTTTCTTCCCCTGTTCTTTATTTCTGTTTCTGGTTAACTTTATCTTGGAAGTATATATATTCAAATTGGATGCAAACCATTTAATTGGGGTACTCAAATTGGACAAACCTTTTGACATCAAATTTACAAAGATCCTTAACAATCACTTACCCAATCACACACTAGCTAAACATTCTATTAACTAAGCATTTTAACAAACACCTTGCGAGCATCAATATTTTTAAACATAGGTCATAAGAAAAAAATTCTCATTTGCACCGTAAAGTAAACATTGAATTGAGTAACCCCTATAAGCCCTACAATATCACAATCAATCTACATGGTACCATCTAAGAACTTCAAAGTGAAAGGGTGAAAGGGAGAAGAAAACAACCATCTAAGAACCTCAAAGTGAAAGGAAAACTACTATTACCTTGTGTTGTGCAAGCAATAAGTAAGTGCAAGCTTGACTCCATTTGTGGATGGAAGTGGAGGGGAGGGCTACATACTCAACCTTGAGTCTTCTTGAGAGAATAGCTCATCTGTCAAAGGAAAAAAGTTGTATTACTCAATGGTTTTGTAACAAATTTCCAAATTGTGCAAAATACTTACCCTTAACCACGTCTCCATCTGATGCTAAAATCTCATTGTTATAATCATCAAGAACACCATGACTTCCAATGTATACTAGGACATTCTGATTCTTCTTTGCTTTAGTAACTATCTGACATCATCAATATATTTGTGTCCATGAATCCAAGTGGTGTTAGTTTTTCTTTGAGTGTTAACGCATCCTGATGGCACCATTGCAACCTATCATTCTCTGGGGATTTAGTGTACAATATGCTAATGATTAGAGTCTTGGCTTCAACCTACAAAATAAGAGTAATTATTGTATTGCTATGTTATAAATAGTCATTTGTCCCCTTTGTCTTCTTTGAAAAAAAAGAAGGTATACCTGCTCCACCGAAGCCGAAGATGATGCTACTTTACAATCGGCTATCTTCTTCTTCTTGGCATCTTTCTTTTTCTTGTTTGAACCGTACTTCCTTTTCTTGTTTGAAATGTGCTCCATTGTTGACCTTGATTTAGAATTTGTATTTGCATCAAATTTGCAAAGATAATCACTCAACACAATCACCCACTAAGCATTTCAACAAACAACTGCTCATTTGCACAGTAAAACAAACAATAGATTTGGAAAAAACAATATGATGTGCATTTCATGCATCTAAGGTACATATGAAGAGGATACTTAACAGTGCACCGACTATGATAGATTGAATATCAAATAGCTATATAACATGCTCTTTAAATTATACTCTAAAGGGAAGTCAGGAAGATGCTTGGCATCACAACGACATAGGCAAAGCATTTGTGACACTTTCTCAATCATGATCACAACGTTGCATTTGTGATATAATGAAAGTCTGGAACATACTTCATGGTCACAACGATATCACTCACCCATGCTTCACCAATGCTTTTTTCCCTTTCCCTGTTTTCCGTATCTCTGTTTCTTCCCCTATTCTTTATTTCTGTTTCTTGCTACCTTAATCTTGGAAGTATATATATTCAAATTGGATGCAAACCATTTAATTGGGGTACTCAAATTGGAAAAATCTTTTGACATCAAATTTACAAAGATCCTTAACAATCTCTTACCCAATCACACACTAGCTAAACATTCTATTAACTAAGCATTTTAACAAACACCTTGCGAGCATCAATATTTTTAAACATAGGTCATAAGAAAAAAATTCTCATTTGCACCGTAAAGTAAACATTGAATTGAGTAACCCCTATAAGCCCTACAATATCACAATCAATCTACATGGTACCATCTAAGAACTTCAAAGTGAAAGGGTGAAAGGGAGAAGAAAACAACCATCTAAGAACCTCAAAGTGAAAGGAAAACTACTATTACCTTGTGTTGTGCAAGCAATAAGTAAGTGCAAGCTTGACTCCATTTGTGGATGGAAGTGGAGGGGAGGGCTACATACTCAACCTTGAGTCTTCTTGAGAGAATAGCTCATCTGTCAAAGGAAAAAAGTTGTATTACTCAATGGTTTTGTAACAAATTTCCAAATTGTGCAAAATACTTACCCTTAACCACGTCTCCATCTGATGCTAAAATCTCATTGTTATAATCATCAAGAACACCATGACTTCCAATGTATACTAGGACATTCTGATTCTTCTTTGCTTTAGTAACTATCTGACATCATCAATATATTTGTGTCCATGAATCCAAGTGGTGTTAGTTTTTCTTTGAGTGTTAACGCATCCTGATGGCACCATTGCAACCTATCATTCTCTGGGGATTTAGTGTACAATATGCTAATGATTAGAGTCTTGGCTTCAACCTACAAAATAAGAGTAATTATTGTATTGCTATGTTATAAATAGTCATTTGTCCCCTTTGTCTTCTTTGAAAAAAAAGAAGGTATACCTGCTCCACCGAAGCCGAAGATGATGCTACTTTACCATCGGCTATCTTCTTCTTCTTGGCATCTTTCTTTTTCTTGTTTGAACCGTACTTCCTTTTCTTGTTTGAAATGTGCTCCATTGTTGACCTTGATTTAGAATTTGTATTTGCATCAAATTTGCAAAGATAATCACTCAACACAATCACGCACTAAGCATTTCAACAAACAACTGCTCATTTGCACAGTAAAACAAACAATAGATTTGGAAAAAACAATATGATGTGCATTTCATGCATCTAAGGTACATATGAAGAGGATACTTAACAGTGCACCGACTATGATAGATTGAATATCAAATAGCTATATAACATGCTCTTTAAATTATACTCTAAAGGGAAGTCAGGAAGATGCTTGGCATCACAACGACATAGGCAAAGCATTTGTGACACTTTCTCAATCATGATCACAACGTTGCATTTGTGATATAATGAAAGTCTGGAACATACTTCATGGTCACAACGATATCACTCACCCATGCTTCACCAATGCTTTTTTCCCTTTCCCTGTTTTTCGTATCTCTGTTTCTTCCCCTATTCTTTATTTCTGTTTCTTGCTACCTTAATCTTGGAAGTATATATATTCAAATTGGATGCAAACCATTTAATTGGGGTACTCAAATTGGAAAAATCTTTTGACATCAAATTTACAAAGATCCTTAACAATCTCTTACCCAATCACACACTAGCTAAACATTCTATTAACTAAGCATTTTAACAAACACCTTGCGAGCATCAATCTTTTTAAACATAGGTCATAAGAAAAAAATACCCATTTGCACCGTAAAGTAAACATTGAATTGAGTAACCCCTATAAGCTCTTCAATATCACAATCAATCTACATGGTACCATCTAAGAACCTCAAAGTGAAAGGAAAACTACTATGACCTTGTGTTGTGCAAGCAATAAGTAAGTGTAAGCTTAACTCCAATGGTGGATGAAAATTGAGGGGAGGGCTACATGCTCAACCTTGAGTCTTCTTCAGAGAATAGAATGTAAAGGAAAAATTGTGTGTGCCAAGTGAAAAATAGTCATTATTTATATTCATTTTTCAATGAAAAACGGTTAATTTTTTTTTTTAATCTTGTCTTTATTCTTATTCACGTGTGTTTTTCTTAGAGGAGGAATGCTACTATATATTTGCACAAACACATGTGTTATGCTACTATATATTTGCACAAACACTTTTTCTTAATTTAAATACTAAAATTAAACCAAAAAGTATTCTCTGATAAACAAATTATGCATTTTTTATCCAAAAAAATGTTTCTTAAACCAATAAACATTTTATACATTGTATGCATACTAATAAGTATTAGTCTAGTAGTAACCAAACTAGATCCGGTAATAATTAGAATACAAGTCCGATCTTAAAAAAGTCTTTTTTGTAAGGAATACCTATATTTTTTTACTTTCTCAAACGGGCGAGAACATCCGTTAAAGATAAAAAAAAATTGAATTTATTTTTCAATTCCATTATTTATTTATTTTGATAAAATATTATACTTATAAGAATTTATAATAATGAAATTATTAAGGGCCTTTTTTATTAAAGTTTCTAAAAACTATTTTTTGTTTTAAAAAATTGAATAAATTTTTTTTTTGAAAATGAAAGATATATTAATAATGAAATAGCCTGAGCCAAAGAAGCAAAACAGGCAAAGTACAAGTTACATGAGGCTGAGAAATAAAAACCCACCACCAACCTGCAAAATGGCACAACCGAATTCTCAAGAGAGAGCTTCATTAAAATCTTGCTAGGAAAAACCCAATGGGATAAAAACCTAGCAAGGAAAAAGAGTACCACAATCTTGGGATAACCATTTCACAACAAGATTCAAACGAAAATAGCCCCTACAAGCATGAAAAAGCTAATATAGCGTAGTTGGGAGAAGTACAGGAAATTAAAGATCCCAGAAGAGCCAGACTATGCATGTTCGTAGTGCAACAAACATCAGACAAGAACAGCACCATAATACAGCTGCAACAACAACAAAACCGCACCAACAAGCTTATTATTTTCGGAATTCAGCAACAGCAACAGCACCAGCATTGTTATAATTTTCGAATTTCAGCAACAGCCAACAGCGACAGCAACAGCAACAGCAACAGCAACAGAATTTCAACAGCAACAGCAAAACAGAAACAGCAGTAACAGTGATAACAGCCAACAACAACAGTAAAAACAGCAACAGCATTGTTTACTTCAACAACGACATCAATTACAAAAATTCCATTTGTGACGCATTCGTCAATCTACAACTCAGCAGCAAGTTCAGCAACCAAGAATCTACATAAGCTACCAAATGCACCAATTTGTTCTTCAGCTTATATTAGATTTCCTACAGCAAAAAGAAAACTAAAACAGTGAATTGCACCAATGTATCTAGCACCCTAAGAATAGCCAAACCGGTTCCATACAAAAGCAACCTTGCTTGGCCAACTCATCTGCCTCTGCATTCCCTTCCCGTAATATATGCTTCACTCCAATGCACTTGACAAGTGGCATCAAGTAATCAATCATGTTTAGCTCATTTGCCAGCTTCCAAGGTCTCTGCTTTTCCCCTCTCACCCAACCAACTGCAAGAATAGAATCACTCTCCACTTCCACTGAAAAAATCATGTATTGCTGACAAAACAGGAGAGCATACAAAATGGCCAAAACCTCAGCCTCATCAGCTCTCTGAACCTCAACTTTCCTTGAGAATTTACCTATCACACTTCCCCCACTATTCCTTAGAATTCCACCAATTCCAGCACTGCCAGATTGAAAAGACCCATCAACATTAAACTTTAAATTCATACCGTGAGGAGGTTTCCAAGGTACCACTTGACGAAAACCAACCTTCCCTTGAATATCAATTCTTGTAAAACCTCTAGCAAATTGATCTGCCCCATATGGACAATCCTTCCACCATGCTTTTATCCAGGTGAACATCATAAATATATGAGACTCCCATGCTTCCTCTGCATCAAAAAGTTTGTCATTAAAAATCACATTATTTCTAGCCAACCATAATACCCAACACATCGCATAGGGAATCAAATCTCACAAAACTCTTGAGGTTGTTCTCCGCATTGATACTCAAACTTCCAAAAGATCCGGAATCGATTCTGGCATCACCCACCAAACTCCTTCCCTAAATAACACTGATGTCCATAAATGCCAAACCTTAGGACAATGCATAAAAAGATGTGCCACAGTCTCAGGTGCAGTCATGCAAAAAACACACTCCACCCCCCCCCTCCAAAACTACACCACGACGCTGCAAATTCTCTTTAGTAGCAATTCTATTCTTCTGCACCTGCCACAAAAATAAAACAATTTTTGAAGGTAAAATAGGCCTTAATACTTTAGGAATTGACCAACCGTCCTCTGTGAACCATCGTGCCTCAACTACAGAACATAGAGATTTAACAGTAAACATATTGTCATGCTTCCATACCATGATGTCTGCTTCTGCTCGGGCTCCCTGCTTTGGAACCAACTGATTCAGGACACACTGTAACTCTTCATACTGTTGACGTTCCCAGCCCAAAAATTCCCTCAAAAAAGCTATATTCCATACCCACTGAGACCCTGTAACCACCCCACACTCCCTGATCGTAGCTCTCTTATTCGCAGCTAGAGCAAATACACGAGGGAATACAAGCCTAAAAGGACCTGAGCCCGCCCAATGATCTATCCAGAATAAAACACCTACCCCCCTTCCAACTTGACAAGCTAAGCCATCTTTGAACACACTCCCAACCAGCCCACTTTCGCGCTAAACTGCACACACATCAGCTAGAGGGGTAGACATATTTGTAGATGCTAAAATATCCAAATTAAAAGATATTAATTCCATAGGCAACCCATATTTCCCACAGAGCACCCTCTGCCACAAGGCTGAAGGTATGAAAAACGGTAGAAAGGGGGGGGGGTTTGAATAACGTTTTCAAGATAAAGCTTCCACCTTAAAGATTTTGACAAATCTTTCGAGAACTTAAGTGCTAAAGATAAGAGATAGAAAAGCACACAAGGATTTTATCCTGGTTCACTTGATAAATCACTCAAGCTACTCCAGTCCACCCGTTAAGGTGATTTCTTCCTTCTTAGAATGAAGGCAATCCACTAATCAGGTAAGAGTTACAACTGCACTTGAAACCTACAAGTGACTAACAATTACACTGACTTAGCTCACACTAAGATTCACTCTCTTAGTCTTCTCTAGGATCCGATCAACCTTGATCTCCTAAAGGAACTAAACAAACTGTTTATCAAAGAATTGTTTACAAGAGATTTGCTTCTAAAAAGCTAATAGTAAACTCAATGAATTTCAGATGAAAGAAAGCTTAGAAGAATTTGAATTTGTCTTGCGCGTATGTGAATGCTTCTAGCCGCTTCTTTCAGTCTTCAGCCTCTTTATATACTCCAAGGATTAGGGTTGAGCGTTGCATGGGAAATGCTACCGTTGGAGGGCAGTTCTGGAAAATCCAGCTTCTGCTGTGTCTGAGACTGTTAGGTAGGTCGTCAGGAAGGTACAGTTGCTTTTGTACTTGGATAGCGACTTGACCTTTAAACCTAGGAGACTTCTGATCAGGAGAAAGCTTCATGTTGGAACTTGTGAAGCCGGTTGATCAGAGTCAGAGGGAAAGCCCAGATCCTCTGACCATTGTTTCTTCTGATTCTGAACTCAGAGGGAAGTACATGGTCTTCAGAGTATCTTGCTTCTGGACATCAGAATTTCACTAATCAGCTTCTGGATCTTCAGAGTCTTCTACACCATCAGAATATCTCAGCCTTCAGTGTTTCTTGGTTATCAGACCTTCTGAATCTTCAGAACTTCTAGTGACTGAGTCCACATCAGAGTTTGTATAACTTCAGAACTTCTGAAGCTTTTCCACTGTTCATACTGAACATGGTGAATGCGAAAGCGTTGCTTGGGTCGCTCTTTATACACAGTGCTTCTGATTTGTGTGAGATTGAGTTGAGGTCAGAGCCTGTGAATAGCACACTCAGAAAAACACGTTAGAGTACCACAATTGTTCATATCAAAAGGTTAACTTGTAATCATCAAAACATAGAGTTGTACTACTAGATCAAAACTTGATCTTACAATCTCCCCCTTTTTGATGATGACAAAACTAAGATTTTTGATGAACAATTCTTAAACATTAAACTGAATTCACTCAGAGTTTAGAGATATAGAACAAGACTTATCCTGATGTGAATAGTTTATCTTGCTCATTCTGAATTCAAGTCACTGCTTGATTCTGAGCTTAGATCCCCCTGAATCTAATACTTGATGAAAACATTAGTAAAGTCTAGATTCTGAGCTAAATGATATAAGAGTTCAGAGTGAAAAACTTATGACATAGATGAAAATAGAGTAATCAGAGCGCATAAGTAATCAGAGTCACGGACAAGGTATCAGAGTCTTGGGTATCAGAGTCAAATTAGAATCACTTCAGAAGAAGTGAAATGTATTCCTTGTATTTGCCCAGTGACACATCTATGGTCATAAAGGTGGAACTCTTAAATTCTCCAAAAGAAAAATAAATCACACTAACACATCTTACACATCAAAAACTGGGTTTACTCCCCCTTTTTGTCATAAGCAAAAAGCTTGGGGTGTGAAAAACTTAGCTTGAAGTACAAGGTACTCCCCCTTAGAGAAGGTCTAAGTTTAAAGAAAATGAAAACGATGCATGAATCAGAGTTAGGCGAAATAAATAGAAGAGTTAATGCAAGATAAGAACGTTTACCACCGGCCAAGGGAGTAAAGAGGAGGGTCAGTTACCAAGAACTTAACCTCGAGAAACTGTAGGAGCATTAACTTTCAGAGAGAAAGTGAAGCCTATATAAAGCGTTGGAGAGAGGGGTAAGCTTCACAACATCATACCAGAGAAAAATGGCGTCAGACATGATCGCATTAGAGGACCTGAGAAAGAGAGCCTTTGAGGAGGACTTGTTTCTCAACATTAGGCATCCAGAGGGTACAACAACCATCTCAGAGCTAACACGGACACTGCTGGAGGAGGACCTGCGTCCAGAGTTGAAGAGAGACTTGAGGGAATTTCTCGCCTTCGTGGAGGAGGTGCAAGAACTCAGCCAGCTTGAACTAAAGCTGCTGGAAGAAAAAGAGATCTTGGAAAAGAAGCTCAAGACTGCATAAGAGATTCTGGAGAGGGATTAGCTAAAAGACAGGCTCAACAACATCCAGTATGCACTGGAGCGTCTGGAGAAGGAGAGGTCAGAGCAGCGCCAGGAGTGCAGAAGAATGAGGAGGGATCCTCCATTCTAGGATTTTAGGAAAAAGAGAGAAAATGTATGATGTAAAAGCGGTTATGATGAATAATAATAAAAAAAAATTGCAAACATAATGTCAGATATATATATATATATATATATATATATATGCATAGATAATCACAAACGAGCAAAGTAAAGATTAACAAGAAAGAGCCAGAGGTTAACGAAATAAAACACAGATAAAGAAAAAGAAATCAAAACGAAGAGATCCTAAAGCTAGGGTTTATCAGATCGACGCAGAAGTTCCATCATCATTTGCTTCATTTCAATCAGCAGAGACTCATGAGCGTCAAGACGTTGTTCCACAATGTCGAGTCTGGACGAGTTTGGCTGTGTAGAACTAGAAGGAACATTCTGAGCAGCGTGAGGGGCTGGAGTGGAAGCAGAAGCAGCAGGAGTAAAAACTACGGGTGCAAGTGCTTGGCATCTAAGAGCTTCAGCCTCAGCTTCAAGTCGTTCTGTCTCTAATCTGGCTTGTTCAGCTTGAGCTGCTGCTTGACGTGCAGCTTCTTCTGCTTGTTCTTTCCTTCTTTTGGCTTCTTCAATAGCTTCAAGTAGCTTATGTCTCTGTTCTTGTTCATGAAGAGCCACCCTTCTAGCAAGCCTTTGCTTTGCAGCCTCGATCCTCTGACTTCCCTCTGCATGCAGGAGCTGCATCATAACTGGAACTTGAGCCACTAGCCAAGTGCTCAGATTGTTCCACTCTTCAGCCACATGTTCAGCATTCTCGCTTAGGTCAGTCTGACCTTGCACATTGCGTAGCATCAATGAGGCTTCATGATAGAAAATATTGATGCACTCAGAGAGAGATGTGGGTCGGAGGTGAGTGTAAGGAATTATAGAGAGGTTGGTTTCAGGAGAGGCTGGGTGATTGCTGCTGTGAGCTTCAGAGGCACCTTGTGGAGAGCCAATGTTAAACATTTGAGCATTTGGTTCAGAGGTTCCAAGGTGAGGTTCTGAAGTTTCAACCAGAGGATGGGGTGATCTAACTAAGGAGTGGTTAGACACAGATTGTTCTGGTTCAGGTTCTGGTTGAACAGGCTCTTGTTGGTTAGGGGCAGGGTGAGCTTGTTGAGCCAAAGGGTCTGCCTCATGTAAAGGATTGGCCAAGATAGGTTCATCTGGGTCAACTAGACGTTCAGGTCTAGGGCCAGGATATCTCCTAGGGCTTGGACAAGTGAGGTAATATTCTTCTAAGGTAGACACCTTTTCTTTTCTAACTTCCATGAATTTTCGAAGGGATTCAGAGTTGTTGGAAGGAGAAGAGTCAGCAACATTTGTTGGGAAGGATACAGGTGTAAGGGCTGTGGAAGAGTCTGTATCCGTGGTTCTGGGAGCCAGACGTTCTGATGCTCTTGGGACAGAGTGATCAGAGGTTCTGGGTCCAGGTTCTGTTTGGTTAGGCTCTGGTTGCTCATGGATGATGGGTTCAGAAGTTAATGGGTTGTACTGGATGGTAATGGGAGAGGTTGGTTCATCTGGCCTAGAGGGTTGGTTCTGGAGCAAATTCCAGATAGGTGCTTCAGTAGGAGAAGGTTGAAAAAATGAAGACCTTGGGGAATGTGGAGGAGAGGTGGTTTGTGCAGCTGGTTGGGACTCAGGAATAGGAGGGAGTGGATTTGAAGATTGTTTGAGCATGGCTGATATGGGGAGTGCATCAAATAAATTCAAATCATCATCAGAAGCAACTGCAGACTTACTTGATTGTGCTGATGATCTTGTCACTCTGGCAGGAGTTTCAATCCTTCTGATCACTTCAGCAGCTGGTTCCACCCGAGTAGGCTTCACCACAATTCTGACCTGCTTCTTCTTCTTCTTAGGAGAAGGAGGACCATCCTCATTATCACCATCATCACCATCATCTGGCTTGCTGGTTTCATCATGTTTTCTCTTGGATTGACCAGCCTTCTTCCCTTTGGTCAGAGGGACATCTGATTCCTCAGAAGATTCTTCTAGGATCATCTTCCTCTGAACTTTCTTCTTGATAGGAGAAGGAAACTCTGGAGCTGGCGGTAGTCTGCTGAAGAATTCATCGAGATCAATTTCATAGCCTTGAGCCCTTAGGTCTTCAACATAGCACCTAATGGCTTCAGGATTGTCTGCCTGTGTCCACAGAGGGTAGTCATTCAGAGGCACCCTTCTACTTCTGATTTCAAAAGATGTGTCTTCATGGGCAGGAGCAATCTTCTTCTTGACTAGGCCCATTTTCTTTAGAGAATTCGCAGTGAAGACATCACTGACAATGGTGGTCAGATCCTCTGTGCATCCAGCATTTACCAGATCTTGAATGAGGCCACTCTCAATGAAGAGATCAGACAACAGTCTCCCAAAGGGAATATACTTGATTGCTGACTTGATGGAGGCAGTGGTACGAGACTTCCGGATACACTCCTTCAAGTAGGAGAACAGGAAGTAGGGAAGGCAGATCTTCTTCTTGTCTTGGATGAAGAACAACATCGCCTTCTGGTTGAAGTTGATGTAGTCTGGGGAACTGCCCTTTGGTCTCTGGTGTATGCAGTTGAGCAAAATCTTGTGCCAGATCCTGAGCTTGGGATGAAGGTCCATCACTTTGTAATTAGTCTTGCCCGGTTTGTAATTGGTGTACAGGGCCTTGTTGGTCTCATCCTTCGTCTTGGGTTTCAGCTTCGATTCAGTGAATTGGAAACGATACCCAAGAGCAGTTTCTGCACACAGCAGATTCACGAAAGACTTCTCTGTAATGATGATCTTCCTTCCAAGAATGTGAGATACCACCTGAGTATCATCGCAGTCGGCGTGCTTCCAGAATTCCTTGATCAGTTTGTCATACACCGGTCCTCGAAGCCTGTTGAAGTAATTTCCCCAACCTTGAGCTTGGACTTCAGGACGAAGATCATACCCATTTGTAGCAAGGTTGTCGAGGTCGAATCTCCATTCTGCCAGTACTTGAAGTTCCTCAGGAGCATATACGCAGTGAACGGCACAGCCCCGTTCTGCAATCGGAATAATCTGCTCTTGAGCTTGACCTTGATCTTGATTCGGATTCTCAGGACCCCTTTGACCTGTTGCTAGACCAACTACCATATGAGGGAACTGGGTTGCATCTGCAGTAGCTCTTCTGGTTTGACTCACCATTTTTGGAGCGGTTGAAGGTTTAGGTAGAAGATGAAGGTTGAAAGATGAAGAGAGATCGAGAGAGAAATCGAGGGTAAGCGGTTTTGAAATAGCAGAAGAGAGAGAGAGTAAAAACCGAAAGTGAAGGAGATCGTGTGTGTATAGTGGGTTTTGACAAATAACCGTTGTTGATTCAAAAAGAAATTTAAAATCAACGGTTGAAAATTAAAGATAGATAGTAATAGTAAATACACATATCACACACAGGAGAGAAGCACATCTACACGCAACATGACAGACTGTCACACGGGCACAAGGAACTATGCATCAGAAATACTGACACACGTGTTGCTGTCTCAGCTTCAGAGTCCGTACCAATGGGTACACACACTCTGATTGAGTTACCTTCTGGACTAGACATCTTCTGATCAAGAAGTATCATAGTCAGAGGTTCTGATCCATCTTCACTCTGGACAAAAGTCCATGTTCAGATTTTTCAGAATAAAATTAAATCTATCCTCTGCTAAGGGCTTTGTAAAGATATCTGCCCATTGATGGTCAGTATCAACAAACTTCAGAAGAAGTACGCCCTTCTATACATAATCTCTAATAAAGTGATACTTTACCTCAATGTGCTTTGCCCTTGAATGCAAGATAGGATTCTTACTCAATGAGATTGCAGCAGTGTTATCACAATAGATTGGGATATTGCTCTCAAGGATCTGATAATCCTCCAGCTGATGTTTCATCCAGAGCATCTGAGTGCTGCATATTGCTGCTGAGATATATTCTGCCTCTGCAGTTGATAGTGCAATGGTTGATTGCCTCTTGCTTGCCCATGAGACTAGATTGCTTCCCAGAAATTGACAATTTCCAGAAGTACTTTTTCTCTCTGTTCTATCTCCAGCATAATCAGCATCACAATAACCTGAAAGCTTATACTCTGATGTTTTCTTATACATCAAGCCAAGGTTAGTGGTGCCTTTCAGATACCTTAGGATCCTCTTAACAGCAGTTAAGTGGGTTTCCCTTGGATCTGATTGGAAACGAGCACATAAATGAACACTAAATAGTATGTCTGGCCTAGATGCAGTTAAGTATAGAAGTGAACCTATCATGCCACGATAGAGCTTCTGACATACTTTACCACTTTTATCTTCTTTCTCCAGAATGCATGTAGGATGCATTGGAGTCTTGGCCACTGTAGATTCCAGCATATTGAACTTCTTCAGAAGTTCTTTAGTGTACTTGCTCTGATGGATATATGTTCCTTCTGGTGTTTGATCAACTTGTATTCCCAGAAAGTACTTTAATTCTCCCATCATACTCATCTCAAATTCAGCCTGCATCATCTCAGAAAATTCTTTGCATAGAGATTGATTAGCAGAACCAAATATAATATCATCAACATAAATTTGCACAATTAAGATATCATCTTTATAAGTCTTGCAAAAAAGAGTTGTATCTACTTTACCCCTTACAAACTCATTCTCCAGAAGGAATGAGCTGAGTCTCTCATACCATGCTCTGGGAGCTTGCTTCAGACCATAGAGTGACTTCTTCAATTTGAACACATGGTCTGGCTTCTTCTCATCTTCAAAACCTGGGGGTTGATGAACATAGACTTCCTCTGAAATATAACCATTTAGGAAGGCACTCTTCACGTCCATCTGATGTAGAACTATGTTGTGATTCACTGAGAAAGAGATCAACAGTCTGATTGCCTCCAGTCTTGCTACTGGAGCAAATGTTTCAGTGTAGTCTATTCCTTCCTGCTGGTTGTAGCCTTGAGCAACTAGCCTTGCCTTGTTTCTGACTACATCTCCTTTCTCATTCAGCTTGTTTCTGAATACCCATTTTGTTCCAATTACATGGACACTCTCAGGCTTCTTCACTAAGCTCCAAACATCGTTCTTGGAGAATTGATTCAATTCTTCTTCCATGGCCAGAATCCAATCCTTGTCCTGAAGAGCTTCATCTATGGACTTGGGTTCAATTAAGGACACCAATCCTTTCAGACTGAGCAAGGTCTCTTCAGAGGGTCTGAAGGCTGATCTGGTTCTGACTGGTTCGTCTTTGTTGCCCAGAATCAATTCCTTAGGGTGAGCTGCAGTGATTCTGCTCTTCTTCAGAGTTTGTGAGTTAGAGGGACCAGCTTCTTCCTCTGGTTCATCTTCCTCTGGCTCAGCTTCCTCTGGAGCTTTGCCTTTGTCAGAAACATTAATGCTTAAATCTGCAAACTTCTCAACTAGCTTTGACTGGTCAGAGTCAAGCTTATCGTCAAATCTAACATTAATAGATTCTTCAATAGTCTTAGCATCAGTATTATAAAATTTAAAACCTTTAGATCTCTCAGAATAACCAAGTAATAGACATTTAGAAGATTTAGCATCAAATTTATGCAATCTATCCTTAGTATTGAGAACATAACAAACACAGCCAAAAGGATGAAAATAAGAAATGTTGGGTTTTATGTTCTTCCACAATTCATAGGGAGTCTTATTCAGAATTGGTCTCACAGAGATTCTGTTCTGAATGTAACATGTTGTATTTACTGCCTCTGCCCAAAAGTGCTTAGCCATGCCAGTTTCTTGGAGCATGGTTCTAACCATCTCCTGAAGAGTTCTGTTCTTCCTCTCAACAACACCATTTTGTTGAGGAGTTCTGGGACAAGAGAAATCATGTGCAATTCCATAGGAATCAAACAGACTCTCAAACTTGTCATTCTCAAACTCTCCACCATGGTCACTTCTGACACGCACAATCCTACAAGCCTTCTCGTTTTGCACTTGGGCAATGAAGGTAGAGAACACAGCATGAGACTCATCCTTGCGGGTTAGAAACTTTACCCATGTCCAGCGGCTATAGTCATCAACGATAACCATCCCATATCTCTTGCCACCTATAGACTCAGTTTTCACTGGTCCAAAAAGGTCGATATGCAGAAGTTCCAACGGCCTTGAGGTTGAGACAACATTCTTTGCCTTGAAAGGGACTTTTGTGAATTTGCCTTTCTGACATGCTTCACAAAGAGCGTCTGAAGCAAACTTCAGATTGGGTAAGCCCCTGACAAGGTTTAGCTTGCTCAGCTGAGAAATCTTTCTCATACTGGCATGCCCTAACCGTCTATGTCATACCCACTGCTCTTCATTAACAGACAGAAGGCACTTCACATTCTGAGCCTCCAACTCAGATAATCTGATCTTATAAATGTTGTTCTTCCTCTTGCTGTTAAACAGAACAGAGCCATCAATTTGACTTACAGCCCGGCAGGACTTTTGATTGAATATAACATCATAACCCTTGTCAGCTAATTGACTTATAGACAATAAGTTATGTGTTAAGCCGTCTACCAATAACACATTATCAATGCATGGACTACTATCTACACAAATAGTACCAGTACCAACAATTTTACCCTTTTCATTTCCTCCAAAGCCAACTTCGCCTCCAGGCTTAAGTTTTAGCTCTTGGAACATACGTCTTTCTCCCGTCATGTGACGCGAGCATCCACTGTCCAGATACCATGATTGGTGTTTCAGTGGAGCTATCAAGGATATCTGCAACATAGATAATCTTGTCTTTAGGTACCCACTTTCTGGGTCCTTTCTTGTTAGTTACCCCAGAGGTTCTGATCACCTTGGGTGTCTCAACATGATATTTTAAAGGAATATTTGCATGATATTTAGACATAGAGAAGGATCCCTTTTTAAGAGGGTTTTTAGCAACTTTAGCAGGTAAAGGATCAGGCAATATGGTACCAGAGGGAACAAAGCATTCATACAAGGATTTAGCTTTAGACACAGAGGGCTCATTTCTAATTGGTTTAGAATAGCCAATGCCATGCATTCCATTTCTGCTTACGCCATAGATCATTGAAGCCATTAAGCTTCTATCCACGCTTTTAGCTAGGAATCTTTGAAAAGACTTTTCATACTTAGACTCATTTCTACAATCAGAGGCATCACAAGCAACAATTTCTTCTAACTTAGCAATCTGGTTCTTAAGCACAGAGTTAGAATTGATCAAAGCATGATTATCATTTTTCAAATCAGAAATAATTTTCTCATGTTCAGAAGGAGTCTTGGAAACAGCAGATAAGTCCTTTTTCAGCTTCTTATGCTTAGACAATAAGGAGTTATACTTATCCATGATATCAGACAATGCATGTTTCAGTTCAGAGGTAGAGAAAGAAGCGAATACCTCATTTTCATCGTCTGAGTTAGGATCTCCTTCTGATTCTGAGTCAGAGTCAACAACTCCCTTTGACTCTGCTTCTTTGTCTTTGACAATAGCCATGAGTCCTTGGACTTCACCATCAGAGTCAACATCCTCTGATTCTGATTCATCAAATGTCACCATCAGACTCTTCTTTGTCTTGAAGTGCTTCTTTGGCTTCTTGTCCTTCTTCAACTTTGGACAGTCACTTTTGTAGTGCCCTGATTCTTTGCACTCAAAGCATGTGACTTCCTTAAGTGAGGACTTCTTCTGACCTGAGGATTCAGACTTTCCTTTTGCCTTTCCAGAGCCTTTGTATTTGCTCTGCCTGTGCTTCCAGATGCGATTGAGTCTCTTGGAGATCAGAGTCAGCTCATCTTCATCAGAATCTTCTGATGCTTCTTCAGATTCCTCTTCTTCAGCTTGAAGAGCTTTTGACTTCTCAGCCTTAGCCTTTTCAGATTTAGATTTCAAGGCTATGGACTTTTTCCTCAGATCTTGCATCTCTGAGCGCTTCAGCTCATGGCATTTCAAAATGCTGATGAGTTCTTCTAAACTCATATTCTCAACATCTCTCGTGAGCTCTATTGAAGTCACTAAAGGCATCCAACTTTCAGGAAGACACCTGATGACCCTTATGACATGATCTTTTGTTGTGTAGCTCTTGTTGAGAGGTCGTATGCCAGCTACAAGCAACTGAAATCTGGAGAACATTTCTTCAATGGACTCATTTGGCTCCATGATGAAGGATTCATACTTTTGGATCAAAGACAATGCCTTTGATTCTTTGACTTTCTTGTTTCCTTCATGAGACATCTTCAGAGATTCGAAAATGCCTTTCGCAAACTCACGATCTGTAATCTTCTGGTCTCTTCATAGGAAATAGCACTTAGAAGAATTGCTCTTGCTTTGTGATGTTGTGAGTACAGCTTCTTTTGATCTGCAGTCATCTCTGACCTTGGGATCTTCTTGCCATCTGCATCAACTGGACGCTCGTAGCCATCCACAATAATATCCCAGAGATCTGCATCGAAACCCAGAAAGAAACTTTCCAGTCTATCTTTCCAATATTCGAACCTTTGACCGTCGAACATAGGAGGCTTTGCATTGTAACCATCTCTTTGAGTTTCACTGGTGGTGGCAGCCATTGTTTTTCACACCGGCCCGGATCACTGAACACTGTTAGGTGTGGCAATCAGAACTTGCGCTCTGATACCAATTGAAGGTATGAAAAACGGTAGAAAGGGGGGGTTTGAATAACGTTTTCAAGATAAAGCTTCCACCTTAAAGATTTTGACAAATCTTTCGAGAACTTAAGTGCTAAAGATAAGAGATAGAAAAGCACACAAGGATTTTATCCTAGTTCACTTGATAAATCACTCAAGCTACTCCAGTCCACCCGTTAAGGTGATTTCTTCCTTCTTAGAATGAAGGCAATCCACTAATCAGGTAAGAGTTACAACTGCACTTGAAACCTACAAGTGACTAACAATTACACTGACTTAGCTCACACTAAGATTCACTCTCTTAGTCTTCTCTAGGATCCGATCAACCTTGATCTCCTAAAGGAACTAAACAAACTGTTTATCAAAGAATTGTTTACAAGGGATTTGCTTCTAAAAAGCTAATAGTAAACTCAATGAATTTCAGATGAAAGAAAGCTTAGAAGAATTTGAATATGTCTTGCGCGTATGTGAATGCTTCTAGCCGCTTCTTTCAGTCTTCAGCCTCTTTATATACTCCAAGGATTAGGGTTGAGCGTTGCATGGAAAATGCTACCGTTGGAGGGCAGTTCTGGAAAATCCAGCTTCTGCTATGTCTGAGACTGTTAGGTAGGTCGTCAGGAAGGTACAGTTGCTTTTGTACTTGGATAGCGACTTGACCTTTAAACCTAGGAGACATCTGATCAGGGGAATGCTTCATATTGGAACTTGTGAAGCCGGTTGATCAGAGTCAGAGGGAAAGCCCAGATCCTCTGACCATTGTTTCTTCTGATTCTGAACTCAGAGGGAAGAACATGGTCTTCAGAGTATCTTGCTTCTGGACATCAGAATTTCACTAATCAGCTTCTGGATCTTCAGAGTCTTCTA